>NC_083285.1:312500-612500 GCF_963506605.1 Zootoca vivipara
TTATTCATAGCTTATATGAATAAGACTGCAACTTACGAAACAACTGTGTTGATTGACACAATGTACTCCAGTTCTTTGGTCCATGGATTTATGAAACTAAACCACTGACTTTTTAACGTGACAAAAGAGCCATCTTTTGCTCTGAATTTGTAGAAGTTTGTAAATATCTTTTCTTTGCTCTGAAGCACTGGGAAAAATATAGAACAAGTTATGAACAAGACCAGTTTTCAAATGTGTTTCAATTAAACCTACGGTATGTTCAGACAGCAGACGTCATCCCTATGATGCTGATAACATGATTCTCATGATCATTCATTTAATGAATGATAAACAGAGGAAGAAAAAGGGAACTTGCTAAAACATAAGAGGTGAAGAATCAATTTATGATGAAAGAAAAAGTGGCCACAGTATGATTTCAAAACCGATTTTGGCCAATATATGGAAAAATCACACAGCGCTAAAACAGATATTAAAATTTGTGGTATTACCATGCAAAAATGACCAAAACATAGTTGGGGAAAAGCATGGGATGGGGCTGTGGACCCCCTGGGTGTGTTTCGTGGACTTCCAGGGGCCCCTGGATCCCCAATTGATTGGCTGTGGCTTTCCAGGGTTTCAGACAAGAGTTCTTCCTCAGCTGTACCAAAAATACAAACCTGGGATGCTTTGCAAGCAAAGCATGACCTTCACTACAGAGCCACTACTCAAGATAGCTCCTCTCCCCCCCCCCAAATAAAAATGTTAGCAGTAGCAGGAAATAAAATACTACCATACTTTACCCGCTTTGTGTTTCTCTGTTAGATGACTATAATCATCTTGGTGGAAGTACTCATAACATGAAGTTCCTAGAAGCTCTTGTGGTAAGTATCCTAAAATAACTGTTGCACTATAAAGAAAACACAAACGCACTACAGATTCTGAAAACATCTGAAATGGGCTTTTTAAACACTTTACTCTGGTCCCTCATGCATACGAAAAGCAAGAGATGCTTGTTTCTGAAAAGAAATAAATACTAAAACTGGAAGTTAACATATACAGCCAAAACAGAAGGACAAAACAAATGCTACATTGTAATTCTTTTATATTACTAGATCTAATAAAAGGAAATATCACCACAATTCTAAAATTAAACTCAACTATAAAACCACATTTAATTTTTTTATTTAAACTTCAATCAGTTTGAAGTCAGAGATTATTTGTAAATGTTCATATCATATCAAATCAAATCCAAAAAACCCTGTTAGAAACTAGTACTTTAAATAAGTCTTACTTAAATAGTTTATAGAGCAACAGCAACTTAACAGGAATTCTGCAGTGTGGGATGGGATCTTATCTAAATATTGAAACCTTACACAATTTAAGAGCTATTGTCTTAAAATTAAAAAGACAAAAATGCTTACCGCTGGTCTACAAAAACAAATTTTCCATCCATGGCAAAACGTGCTACAAATTCTGTTGGCTTGACTTTTATCTCACCGCTTTTTTGTGGAACAGTGTAAGGGTGTAATCGCCCAATTGCAACAAGGCAGTTAAAGTTACTGTTGTCTTTTTCAGCATCACTCTCCTCTTCAGCTCCCACTTCATTCGGAGGCCAGCTCTTCAGATACCCGGTGCAATGAACAGTACAGTACTTTTTAAGATCTAATTTAGTACAAACACAAAACAGTTTTTCAATTTCTTTTCTAAAATCATCACTAACCTAAAGGTATGAGCCATACAATTATTAAACTCAAGACTGTAGTGTTAATTTTTTATGATTTTTTTTAAAAAAACATTGTTTAGGTTTGGCTTACCTGTGGAAGTGTACTTCTAATCTTACAAATGATTTGAGAAGGTAAGTCATAGGTGCTGGCAATTAAAACGTGTTCTTACATATAAGAAGAAAATTTAATAGTTTAGTAAAAGAGACTGCTTTCCAGTAAAATACTGTTTGTTTTCAAAAGTGTTATGATTTACATTGAGTCAGATAAACTGCAGAAGGGACTTTTAGCTTGAGCCTATTAAAAGCTTAATGGCCCCCTCTCCGATACAAAAATATGGGGAAATCAGGAAACAGAACAAAGAGGAATTTCTATTTATCTTTCATTTGGATAAATAAATGCATAATTGCAAAGGTTTCTCCTCCCCACAAAATGGGGAACATTGAAACATGAACCCTACAACTGCAGTTTTAAATGCTACAGTCCAGCAACATGCACATCATATATCATACAGTAAAGTAAAGGTAAAGGGACCCCCGACCATTAGGTCCAGTCGTGACCTACTCTGGGGTTGCGGCACTCATCTCGCTTTATTGGCCGAGAGAGCCAATGACAAAGTCGCTTCTGGCGAACCAGAGCAGCACACGGAAACGTTTATTATTATTTAATCCCATTGTTGTTGTTGTTTAGTCGTTTAGTCGTGTCCGACTCTTCGTGACCCCATGGACCATAGCATAATCCCATTAGGAACCACTAAATTAATCCCCAGTGGAACCACTAAGTTGTTGCAGGGACCCAGGTGGCGCTGTGGTTAAACCACTGAGCCTAGGGCTTGCTGATCAGAAGGTCGGCGGTTCGAATCCCTGTGACGGGGTGAGCTCCCGTTGCTTGGTCCCAGCTCCTGCCAACCTAGCAGTTCTACTTGCATTTTGTCAAAATGCAAGTAGATAAATAGGAACCGCTACAGCGGGAAGGTAAACAGCATTTCCATGTGCTGCTCTGGTTCGCCAGAAGCGGCTTTGTCATGCTGGCCACATGACCTGGAAGCTGTACGCTGTCTCCCTCGGCCAATAATGCGAGATGAGCGTGCAACCCCAGAGTCGGTCACGACTGGACCTAATGGTCAGGGGTCCCTTTACCTTTACCTTTTAGGACATGCATGTGTGGAATTGGCTATCTTGCAGAAACTATCTGTTCAATCCTAACTGTTGGCAAAACCCTACTGAAATTATTACTAAACTATCCATGTTACATTTGTGATAAAATGAATGCCGAATGTCAGTCCCCTACTGACCTTGCATAGGGCCACCAAATACAATGCTGATTCTAGTGACAGTCATTTCTTCTTTAATAAAGCCAACAGATGTAGCACAGAAATACTCATCCCACACACATGAAGTTTAAGTAAGTAAGGAGGGTAATAAATTTAGATGGACTATTGCTTTCGGTATTTTGAATGCTGATGTCCACTTCTTACAGCTTTTTGCAAGCAGCTTTGAGGTTTTATTAGAATCAAGTGGTATACAAATCACGTGAAATAAATAACACAAATCATGTGAAATAAATAACACAGCTATAACATTTTAAAAAGATCATATTCTGAAATACATTTGCACAAGTAAGTAAGAATGGGGAAAAGCTGAGGTTGAAGTTGCATTCTTTAAAATGAGGTATGTGGTCTCATAATTAAACCAATTAAAAAAAAAGTTAAATTTAAGGAAACCAGCTGTACAATATTCTACTAAAAATATAGTCATTGTCCTGGGTATGCAAATTTCTACAGGCATATAAAAAAAGAATGATTCATGCACACACTGTGCAATTGCAGAGCTTCCCCAATTTCTTAACAGCTTTTGAGAAACCTCTATATTTGCTCTGGTAACTTAATTCCTATTCAGTGCCTTTCAGGAAACCATTCCATGTTTCCAGAAACATATTATTCACATGGATGCTACAATGTTACATCACTTACAGTGCAAACCAACATATGTGTACTTGTAAGTCAGTCCATTAAACTTAATGGAGTAATTTCCATTTAAATGTGTACAAATCAAATCATACAATAATAATTCAAACACATTATGATTTAACACATACAGCACTTGAAATAAAATATTATTCACTTATTTAGAAATACCTTTTGTCTTTGAGTTTGGCAAGGACTCATCTTCTTCTTTCACTGTGGTTTTTATACACTTTATTCGACAAAAAAATGAACGGCGAGCACCAGAATACAGACGACATGATGACCCAGCTTGAAAATCTGTGTGAACTTGCAAACCGGCTTTTAAAGTTTAAAAAGGAACAAAACACACAAAAATACTTGGCATGTCAAAGAAAAACACTATTCAGCTTTAACATGCTTCCAACGTACTTTCATATTGTTTCTGAAATTTTCGCACATATAGATTAGAAACCTTTGATGAATTAAAATATGAAAATGAAGAAATATGGTTAAGTAACTCAAGAGGGGAAAGCAGCAATATATTTTACAACCCAACCAATGTTATGCATGATGAAACAGTATGACTGAAGTTTGAATTCGAACTCCATATAGCTTTAACCACTAATTTGGTAGGAACATTTTTAAAAAAATGGTTTCTGAGAATGCTCATACAAATACCAGTTACAAGTTACATAATGTATATGATAGAAACAGTACAGTGGTCCCTTGACTTATGAACTTAATCCGTTCCGAATGCACATTCGTAGGTCGAAAAGTTTGTAAGTCAAAAAGCGGTTTCCCATAGGAAAAGAAAAATTCGTAAGTCGAGGAAACCGCATTTAAAACTGCCAATGGTTTCCGTTCGGATGTAGAAAAATTCGTAAGCGTGCAGCCATTTGTCCCGTTTGTAAGTTGAAAACATTGGATGTTGAGTAATTCATAAGTCGAGGGACCACTGTATCTGATTACATTAGGAATGGCACTTAACATTTTTAAATACAGTGATTCTTGGTAGTGAAGCATTTTATCCTATGCTAGACTACACCAGTTTTTTCTATTGACTAAACACACACACAATAAACCAGCATGCCTGGTAAAAATGACATGACTGATTTTGGTACATATCTAAAATTATTTCTTGACATCAAAAAACATGCTTCTTGGGGCACTTTCAGTTGTCTTAAAGTCTTCCACATTAAGTACAATCAAGCACTCATGATTTAGCTCACACAAATCAAAACTACAGGAACATGGCTATATGTACATATAGTACAGTGGAATCTCTACCTGCGACCATCATCCATTCCAGAGGTCCGTCTGGAGGTTGAAACGGGTCGCTGGGAGAGGAACCGTTGTGCACAGGCATGGGTGATGATTGCCCGCTCCTGCGCATGTGCAAACGGCCTCAAACCCACCGGTTACTTCCGGGTTTGCCATGGATGTTGGGCAAAATGGACGCAAGCAGAGGCGATGTAAGAAGAGGTTTGACTGTATGTACATGCAGCTAAATCATGACATCTAAGCAATTTTAGGTGGAGACTTACTTTTGCTGTCTATTAGCTTTTCTCTGGGAGAAGCATCAGAAGATGAAAGTTGCTCCTTCACTTTGGCAACATCCTTTGGATGAAGATAGTCAAAAAGACTTTGCCCAATCAAACTCGTCTAATGGAACACAACATTGTTACCTCATAAGCTGTGCATTACAAATCTCATTCACAAACAAAAAGACACAAGTATACTGAAGGACACTGAGTACTTAAAAGTACTCCACTGTAAGCGCCAAGATATTTGTGTGTGTGTTGTCACACATTCACAGTCATACTACAGTGGTGC
Organism: Zootoca vivipara; assembly: GCF_963506605.1. Classification (NCBI taxonomy): domain Eukaryota; kingdom Metazoa; phylum Chordata; class Lepidosauria; order Squamata; family Lacertidae; genus Zootoca; species Zootoca vivipara. The sequence goes on from NC_083285.1 coordinate 317,979, forward strand.
CTCGCTAGACGAAATTAATTCGTTCCACGGGTCTTTTCTTATAGCGAAAAATTCATCTAGCGAATCCCATAGGAATGCATTGAATTTTTTTTGAATTTTTTTTTGCCCATAGGAACGCATTAATTGAATTCCAATGCATTCCTATGGGAAACCGCAATTCGCTAGACGAATATTTCGTAAAACGCATTCGTCTAGCGAGGCAAGCTCCGCTCGAAAAATCCTTTCGTTAAGCGGAAATTTCGTTAAGCAGGGCATTCATTAAGCGAGGCACCACTGTATAATGGATTGTTGAATCAAACATTTGGGTTTGTTTTCAAAGAAAACTGCATTTAAACAATATCAGATATTTTCACGTTATAGCAGAGAGCACTGGCTGGCAAATTATTTATGTAACATCATGCAATTCTTAAATTCAGTGGTGAGGAAACAACTAGGTGATGGTGCCAACAGCAACTATTATAAGATGCAGGTGAAGCTTGTTCACTGTCAGCCACTAATGGGGAACAGCCACATGTGATTGAAGAACTCCTGCAAGTCAGGTCAATGGCTTATCTACTCTAGCACCATGTCCTCAGTTAGCAACCAGATGCCCCAGGGAAGCCAGCAAGCAGGACAGGCGCACAACAGTACTTTGTCCACCTGCAATTCCCAGAAACTGGTATTGAGGCACACAGCATCTGACAGTGGAGGTAGAACAAAGCCACAGTGGCTAGTAGCTTAGTAGCTGCTGATAGCTTTGTCCTCCATGTCTCCAGGGCAGCTTACAAAAAAAACCTCTGAAACTAAAAATGGCAGCGCATGTGTGATGGTGAAGCGTTGGCACTTGGAACCAGATCAGGGAATTAGTAATACTTAAAGAAACTTCAGTAGCACCTTAAAGACCAACTAAGTTTTTATTTTGGTATGAGCTTCCGTGTGCATGCATGCACACGAAAGCTCATACCAAAATAAAAACTTAGTTGGTCTTTAAGGTGCTACTTAAAGAAACTGTTATCCTAAATATTTTGCTGTGAATGCTGTCTACATTCAGTACAGTATTTAGTACACAAAGTCACCTACTGGGTCATAGTTAAGGATCTTGAAAACAGATTCTGAAACAAACAGGATTTTCCCTCTGTCACATCCAACCACAAAGAGGAACCCATCAGCAGCCTGTAAATTAAGAGAGAGAGAAAGCACACACACACAAACACACGTTTATAGGCAGTAGGCAGAAAAAACAACATCTCAGGAGACAGAAAAATAAATTATGCCAACAGTAGTTTTAATAATTTTAAGATTGCAGCATTGATTTGAACATATTATGTTTGTTAAAAACATAGAATCATAGAGTTGGAAGAGACCACAAGGGCCATCCAGTCCAACCCCCTGCCAAGCAGGAAACACCACCAAAGCATTCTTGACATATGCCTGTCAAGCCTCTGCTTAAAGACCTCCAAAGAAGGAGACTCCACCACACTCCTTGGTAGCAAATTCCACTTCCGAACAGCTCTTACTGTCAAGAAGTTCTTCCTAATGTTTAGGTGGAATCTTCTTTCTTGTAGTTTGAATCCATTGCTCCGTGTCCGCTTCTCTGGAGCAGCAGAAAACAATGTTTCCTGGATCCTTGTGTGTTTCTAAGCACAATTCAAAATGCTGGCTTTTAATCTTTAAAAGCATTATAGCTTGGATCCAGAGTTTCTCTCCCAATTGTCAGAGGGACATTCTTTCTATCTTAATGTCAGAGGGACGTTCTTTCTATCTTAGGAAGAGAACCTTGGATCCAACTCAGGATTGCCTAAAGCAGGGAGTCAAACTGAACTTGAACCTGCACCAAACCCCAGAACAGAACTTGAAGCATTATCTTAAAGTCTCTACTGAACCTTAAGTAAAAAAAACACTGTTAAAAGAAAGTGTCACTGGTTCAGAATAAGCATTCAACCAATGAATCAACTGATATGGTAAACTCACCAGGATCAGAATGAGCACATACATTAAAACCAATATCTGGGAGGATTTATATATTTTGTGGTATACAGGATTCTATATTCTGTTCTCTCCAAAGACTGGACCTGGGAAGCATTAGGCAGGGACAGAATTGGAAGTCTCCATTCCCTCTGTCAGAGAGGTTTGGTCAACATTCAACTGACGAAATTGAAGGGATGACTATAAATAATACATGTGATGTGGCATACCATACAGGAGTCAGATGACATATCTGGTGTCTTCTCAAAGGTACAGTATTGATTGATTGATTGGTTGGTTGGTTGGTTGGTTGGTTGATTGATTGAATTTGGATACTGCCCTATAACTGCAAGTCTCAGGGTGGTTCACAGGATAAAATCAGAATATAAAACCACAAAAGGAAAATAAATAAAAAACAACTCAATAACTCCCCCACCCCAACACATTTTAAAAGGACATTGAATGTCAGTCAACTAGAGGCCTGGTTAAAGAGGTTAAAGAGGAACATTTTTGCCTGGCACCTAAAGGTGTATAATGAAGGCCCCAGGTAAACCTCCTTAGGGAGAGCATTCCATAAACGGAGAGCCACTGCAGAGAAGGCCTGTTCTCGTGTTGCCACCCAATAGAGAGGATGTTCCATTTCTGGTCTGGTTCAGGTGTGTGTATGTCCCTCCCTTTGTCACCACAAAGATCCAATTTGAAGAAGTCAATCTTGGAGAATGATTTGTTTGTGAGACAGTAGAAATGATAGAAAACTTGTCATGCCCTCTTTAGTTTACATGTAGAATGAGGAGAGGGGCAGCAGCCTGAACCACCTGGAAGTAGCCTTTAATAGTGCTTAATGTCGTATTATATTTGATTAATATCAGTCATCTTGAGGTTGTCTTGGAGAAAGGCAAAGAAAGTTAATAATGCAGTATGAAGCAATTACTGTTGAAATAACACTCAATTCCTGACCTTTCTTTACTTACCTTAAGAATTAAGTGTTGAAGTTCATCATCTTGTAAAAAAAAAGGCTTGTTGCGGACTTTTGAGCAAGAATTAGAAGAACCTGCAAAATGATAAATGATAAATTAATTTCTAAAAGGAGACCAAAGGCAGATAAAGAGATTTCACACAAAGTTGTAGGTTTATTTGACTTTCAAAAGACATCTGAAGGCAGCCCTGTATAGGAAAGTTTTTAATGTTTGATGTTTTTTATGTTTCGATATACGCTATGAGCCGCCCAGAGTGACTGGGGAAACCCAGCCAGATAATAATAATAATAATAATAATAATAATAATAATAATATCTTTCAGGTTCCGTTTTCATAAATACTTAAAGCATTGGAAAACTTCTGAATTTAACATCAAATCCAATGGGCTGTTTCAACAGCAATAAAAGCAAGGATTGCTATGTCAGTACAGTACAACATTATAACTTGCCAGGACACTTTTCATGCCTTACAGAGAGGCAGCTTGTTCAAAAGATATTGCAATCAAAGAAAGCATTAGCTGGGCACTCAATTTGTCCTACATAGGACACTGTAGTATTTATATTTGTGGAAGTACACCATTTTTACACTTAAAAGAGGATATTTTATATCATTCTTAACTCACTTTTCAATGACTTTAAGTGCTGCACAGCCATCCTTAATACTGTGAGTTTATCCACTTTACGGGCCGCTGGATTGCACTGAGGTATCATAGCAGATAGTTCTTCTATGAGGTTATTCATTTTGTCTCTTCTTCGTTTCTCTGTTTGGCTATGAGCCTCCCTAAAAAGAATGCAGAAGACCTATTTTGTGCAGTGGTACTTAATAAAAACCAGTACAAGCTGAACTCCATATGAACATGTTGCAAAGTTATTATATGAACAGCAAGAGAACGCAGAAAGAACCATACTGATTTCTGCAATTAATAACTAGAGATGGGAGAAAATATTAATGTACAAATATAAGTAGGGGCTGAATATTCATGGGGGATAAATAAATGACTGTCAAAACCTCTTATTTATAGTTTTTGACATATTTTTTTCAAATGTTAATTACAGAAGTATATATGTATGTATACACACACCTGAACACGATCTAGGATTAAATCAAAACTTAACACTAACAAATGAAAGTTAAGACTTTATCTTCTTAAAACTACCATGACCCCTCAAGCAAACAAATTAAAGCCTGCACTAACCAGTACACATGCACGAGAACTAGGGATATGCCAGTCTCTGTGGGATCTTCCACTCACTCAGGTATTACTTTATGCCCTGTAAATAGAGGAGTTCAGCAGTCTACTCAGTTCTCAAATTCAGCGTAACTCTACTAGCCAAACAAGGAATACTAGCCATTTTATCTGAAGCAGAGACACTGTTTTACTTAACTACACTATACATTTTAGTCTTTAAGTGATCTTGAAGAGCATTTTGAATTTGTAGAAACACAAATATACCGGTACATTTAACCACCACTTTAACTCTTCTGAGCATGGTATTCAAAAGTACAGTACTGTATTTATCTATTTGCTTGTTAGTTTGTTAAGGCATTATACCTGTTCTGGAGATCATCAGTATCACAGGCATACCTAGAGAAAAGAGAATTTAAACTATTTAGGAAACATGAAAATCAAGAATGAAAAACAATTACAATAGAAAATCATGTTGAGGTTTCCTTACTCTTCTTACAGCAGAGACCTGGGACACATAAGAACACGTCGCACGCAAGGAGATAAATACAGGTACGGTAAGAAGGAACCCCTGTTGGGAACTTGGCGCTTTTGAAGCTTCCCTTCTTCCCTCCCTCCTCCAGTTTATTAGCTTTGCCCCAAGGATCGCCTCCCTCCTCCTCCTTGCCCAGCCACTGCCGTTTGTTGGCTGGAGGTGGGAGGATTTTTTAAAATCTGCTGAATAAATGTAGATTGCTGTATGTTCCAGAAGAAGACGACTTAATTATAATTGAATAAATGTAGAATGCTGTACCGTACCATACTGACGTAATAAAAATAAGACACCCCCCCCCCAAATAAGCCACCCTGTGTTTTTTTTTTGAGGGAAAAAAATTATAAGACGGTGTCTTAAAATAGGGGAAACACGGCATCTGGCCCACGGACCGCCTGCTCAGCAAGTCCCCCACGTGCTGCACTAAACTGGTGAAGCGCGGCGACTCACCAAGTGGCACCAGAAATTGTGTCTGCGCAGCCTCAGACGCAATTTCTGGCGCTACATACATTTTGGACATGGGCAGCACGGTGCCGGAAATCGCTTCAGCGCATGTCCAGACGCCATTTTCGGCTTCCGGACATGCTCAGAAGCGATTTCTAGTGCTGAGGACATTTTGGAGATGGGCAGCACAGGCACCGGAAATCGCTTCTGCGCATGTCGAGACGTGATTTTCGGCTTCCGGACATGGGCAGAAGCGATTTCTAGTGCTGAGGACATTTTGGAGATGGGCAGCGCGGGCACCGGAAATCACTTCTGCGCATGTCCAGTGCATGTCCAGCCCACGGACAATTGTCCGTGGGAATGATCTGGCCCACGGCCGAAAAACATTGCCGACGCCTGATTTAGTCCAACCCCATGCAGTGGAGGAATCTCAGATAAAGCATGCATTACAGATGGCCATCCAACCTCTGCTTAAAAACTTTTGTTATTATCTCAATTTTTAGTCTTATGAAGAGGTATTATGAAAAACACTTTGGAGAGCTCAGATATGAGTTAGTAGTTCTGAAACAGATTTTCAATAACTGTATGGAAAGTCCAAAAAGAAGCAGCATGATGTATCTGATGAGATAAGATGCCATTGTTGGAAAAGATAAAGATGTACATAAAAACTTTCAGTGTTAACTCACTGAAACCATCTGTGGCAAGAAGAATCTACACTAGACAAATGGAAAGTAGGAATAAATTTCATTATATCATGGAGGCTACCTGAAACAGCTGAAATTCTGATACCCTCCTTCAGATAGGCTTCGTTCAGTAGGATAATCTTGGTACCAAATCTAATGGTTTTTAGGTTAAATATTTGTTATTGTTGTTTTAAAATATGTAATCCCCTCCAATTAAATCCTATAATGTTTTCAACTGTTGATTTCCAGCCCTGTTTTATTATTACAAAATATCAGGGAAGTATCAAATTCTATTCATGGAAAGAACAGATAAGAGGTAAAAACCTTAAGAAGGATGTGTTAGATGCATAACATGTACGCACGCACTAGCAACTATAGGTCTAACACAAATCCAGTATTATTATACTATAGTGAGGCAAAAATACACCCCCCCCCCACTTACTGGTTATCAGAATCACTTCCTTTGCGTTTTCTTGGAAAGTCCACCCCAAATGTATTACTTGAATTGGCAGTGACAGGCTGGGCTATAGGAGTCATAAGGCTTGAGATTGCAGAGGCAACACACTGGTTTCCTTCCATCTGAAAATTATCTGCAAATAGTAAAATAGTGCCAAAGTTGAGACAGAGTGATTTTGTATGTACTGTATTCTGATCAATCTAGACAGAAATGAAAAAAACTGCTGACCTAAATCCGTGAATTACCTTGATACAAAAGAGCTCCACCATCACAAACATGCTTCTTAATTCTGTGTCAATCAATCTGTCCATTTACATAATTTATGTCCCACACCGTCAACAAAGATTTATGCTCTTAGGCTAGCTGCTAACCATGGTGTAAGAAGCAAGAAGTAAAACTTAAAATAATAAAATAACAACAACAATAATAAATACAAACTAATACAGGAAATTAAAAAGAAACTAAAACATCACCAGCCAATTTAACTATATGGTAAAACAAATCTTCACTAAGTTAAAGAATGTTCACAGTCCCTTAAGCCTAGGAAAACAGATTGCCTGGTAACTAAGGATTCATCCACACACCACACACTCCCTGGGGAAAACCCGCTGATGAATAAATGTCAATTGGGTTTTCTCTGGATTGACATTTGCTCCAATTTAGTGCTGAAGAGCAGTTTTTCAGGGGGACGTGGCGAGGTAAAGGCAAAACTGCTTGGACCTGTGCCTAGAAAACAAAGAAAGTCATTTGGACCCATGCTTTCTAGGCACAGGACAAGCGAAAGTGTGGATGAGCCCTTAATGATAGTAATGCAGTCTCTGGGTGGACTTCCTTTAGGAGAGTATTTTAAAGGTGTGGCACCATTAGGTCCAGTCGGGAACGACTCTGGTGTTGCAGCACTCATCTCGCGTTATTGACCGAGGGAGCAGACGTACAGCTTCCAGGTCATGTGGTCAGCATAACAAAGCCGCTTCTGGCAAACCAGAGCAGCACACGGAAACACCATTTACCTTCCCGCTGTAGCGGGTACCTATTTATCTACTTGCACTTTGAGGTGCTTTCGAACTGCTAGGCTGGCAGGAGGTGGGACCGAGCAACGGGAGCTCACGCCGTCGCGGGGATTCGAACCGCCGACCTTCCAATCGGCAAGCCCTAGGCTCTGTGGTTTAACCCACAGCGCCACCCACGTCCCTTACATACCTTCTAGCACCTTCTAGCACCCTTGTAATAGCTGGTAAGCAACAAAAAGGTTCACCACCCACTGCTGTAGGTGTTTAATCTTGGAATATTGCAGTAAATATAAGAGCCAATTGTGCTTCCGTTTTAGGGAAAGTAAACAGATTACTGTGACTCAAATCCAGGCATCCCTGAATGACCCAATTTTTTTACATGCTGTATCTACAACAGATCACAACATTCTGCAGAATTGCTAATGGGATTTTTTTTTACCCATACATTCTTATCCACACCTTGCAGGCTCTCATCTTTCCTTCTGTTTGTAGCCTAACTTTATAATGCAGAGTGCAGCTTTTTCTGTGGTGATTCTAGAGTAAATAAAACTCATTTCCCAAGGAAATCTGCCAAAGTCTGATTGTCCAGTTTTAAGAAAGTTTAGTTTTTAGGAAAGCTTTTGGCAGTTTATTGTGTTAGGAGGTAGATGACAGAGCAGTTTGGCCATAACAAAAAAATCTTAATTTAGCATTACATGCAAAAGCTGCCTCCTCCTATCCTCTGCTCCTGCAGCACAAATGCAAGAAGATCAGAAATAGGTACTTCCTAATTCTAATTTTTGTTCTACTTCTAATTCGTTGCTGTCTCATAACCCGGACCTGCAGCCAGTTGAAACAATGGTTTGTTCAAACAAACCAGAATCAGAAAACACAGTTAAAATATCTAGGCTTGTTTGGACAAACTGTAGTTTAAACCAGTGTTTCTCAAACTTGGGTATCCAGCTGTTGTTGGACTACAACTCCCAAAATCCCTGACTGGTCCTGCTAGCTAGGGGTGATAGGAGTTGTAGTCCAGCAACAGCTGGAGCCTAAAATTTGAGAAACACTGGTTTAAACATTCTGCCCTAGTTTGGGGGAAAACTGAAGTTAGTTTCAAATGGAATTGGATTTCTACTGCCCTCCTTGCAGCTGCTTCAGAAGGGGGAGTGCACAAGCTTTCAGCCCATGCCCATGAAAATAAACTATGGTTTACCATTACACCCAATCCAGAACCGATTATATGGATCATGTGGCTGCTATCTTTAAACTGCTGTTATGATTTTTATTTTATCTAGATAAATTTCCAAAATGACAAAACAAAACCAATAGTTTCAAAATACAGTAAAATCCTACAAATATACAAACTGGTAGCCATTTGTGGCTAATATTATATATAAGCAACCCTTGTTCTACACATAGCTGTTATTGCACATAATTCAAGTATTTCTCCCATACCACAGGATCATTTATAAATTCATTGTTACTAAATTTCCACACTTAGTTTTTTCAAGATTACAACACGTCCAATAAACAAATGTTATCAAATCACGCAAATTAAGAATATTAATCTGTGTCCAGGCAGGGGTGTCAAGAAGGAGGTACAAAGGGTACACATGTATTGAATAAAAAATATGGGGGGGGGATAAGCCCCACCCCTCAAAATCAATCACATGATGTGGCACACACACACCATTTGAATGGCAATGTCCCTAAACTTTGGCGTTAACTGCTATGTAGACATGTCTTAACCTTCTAAATGATTATTGTGAGAGAAACCAGACTGGCTGCTTCCTTCTTTCAGTGTTTTTACCCAACCTTGTAATCTCCATTTGAGATCAGGTACTCCCTTTAAATTATTATCTGCTAATTCCACTACAGAGTACGGTAAATGTGGGTGAGTGCCAAAGAATCTTCCACCCTTGCAAAGAAAAAGAAAAAGCACATGCAAACTGAAAACTCTGCAAAGGGGCTAAGGCACGTCTTCTAAACTCCAGGCATTTTTTTAAAAAAATAATAATAATTCTGTATCGTTAACTCTCAGTACAGTATAGTACATGTCTATTCAGAATAAAGTATAGGTGTTTAATGAGTCTTACTCCCAGGTAAGTGGGTAGAAGTTTGCAGCCTAGGTTTTCTTGTGAGGAGGTCCCAGAGAAAGGGTTTATGGTGATGCTATACCCTTGGGCATGCTATACCAAGCTGGGAGTGAACTCACTTGCATACAATTGGGGTTTTGCATCGAAACACCTAATAAATATGCCAGATTAAGACTGGTTGAAGCCTTGGAGGTGTACTAATTTGGGGACAGGGGAGGAATGTCTCTTTAGAGTACAATCAGTTTGACTAAAGGAAGCAAAAACTGATGTCTATAAAACAAGAAAGAAGTCCCCTTTTGTAGCCACCTTCTATATCTTCACAGCAGCCATAAGAGATTGGTCCAGCTGATAGTAACTGGCCCAAGGCAGGCAGCTACACCAGATTTAGGGCAATGCAGGCAGTTCTCCCACCAATGGTGTGAACCAAGAGGGCACACAAAATAGTAACAACAACAACAACAGCAACATATGTCCTTGAACATGTCCTTGATCATCCAAATGTCAATGACCAAATGGAGCAAGCAGCATGCAGACCTAGTGGCGGGAGGAAAATATCCTTAAATAAGAGACATGGGGGAATGATCAATGGTCTTCAATGTCTGTATACTAATGCACAGAGCATGGGAAATAAACAAGATGAACTTGAGCTCTTGGTACAGCAAACTAAATACGACATAATAGGCATCACTGAAACCTGGTGGGATGAGTCTCATGATTGGAATGTAGTAATAGAGGGATACAATCTATTTCAGAGAAATAGACCAAACAGGAAAGGAGGAGGAGTAGCATTATATGTCAGGGATGTGTATACCTGTGAATAGATCCAGGATTTAAAACTTCAAAGCCAAGTTGAGTGTATCTGGGTCAAAATTAAGGGAGAGAAAAATAACAGTGATCTCATTGTGGGAGTTTACTATAGATCCCCAAGCCAAACTGAGGACACAGATGATGCCTTCCTGGAACAGATGGCCAAGCATTCCAAAGGAAGTGAGATAGTAGTAATGGGGGATTTCAACTATCCTGATATTTGTTGGATGTCAAACTCAGCCAAGAGCATAAGGTCGAACAGATTCCTCACTGGCCTTGCAGACAATTTCATTGTCCAAAAAGTGGGAGAAGCAACAAGAGGATCAGCCATTTTAGATCTGGTCCTAACCAATAGCGATGACCTGGTTAGTGGGGTAGAAGTGGCGGGATCATTAGGTGGGAGTGACCATGCTCTTCTGGAGTTTATTATACAGCGGAAAGGAGCAACCAATAATTCTAAGACTCAAATCCTAGACTTTAAGAAAGCTGACTTCAGAAAACTTAGAGAAACGCTGGGTGAAATCCCAAGGACAGTAATACTAAAAGGGAAGGGAGTTCATGATGGTTGGGAGTTTGTTAAAAAGGGAGATATTAAAAGCACAACTTCAGGCAATACCAATGAGATGGAAACATGGAAGGTGCCTAAAGAAGCCAGGGTGGCTATTTAAAGAACTTTTAACTGAGTTAAGATTTAAAAGGGATATGTACCAAAAATGGGAAAAGGGGGAAACCACCACAGAGGAATTCAAACATATAGCCAGCACGTGTAGAGACAAAGTCAGAAAAGCTAAAGCACAGAATGAACTCAGGCTTGCTAGAGAGGTTAAAAGCAACAAAAAGGGCTTTTATGGGTATGTCCGTAGCAAAAGGAAGAACAAGGAAACAGTGGGGTCACTTAGGGGAGAAGATGGTGAAATGCAAACAGGGGACAGAGAAAGGGCAGAACTCCTCAATACCTTCTTTGCCTCAGTCTTCTCCAAAAAAAAGAAAACAATGCCCGACCTGAAGAATATGGAGCAGATGATTCAGCAGGGGAAACACAGCCCAGAATAAGTAAGGAGGTAGTACAAGAATACTTGGCTAATTTAGATGTATTCAAGTCTCCAGGGCCAGATGAACTACATCCAAGAGTATTAAAAGAACTGGCAGAGGTGATTTCAGAACCACTGGCAATAATCTTTGAGAATTCCTGGAGAACAGGCGAAGTCCCAGCAGACTGGAGGAGGGCAAATGTTGTCCCTATTTTCAAAAAGGGGAAAAGAGAGGACCCAAACAATTACCGCCCAGTCAGCCTGACATCAATACCAGGAAAGATTCTAGAGCAGATCATTAAGCAAACGGTCTGTGAGCACGTAGAAAGGAATGCTGTGATCACTAAAAGTCAGCATGGGTTTCTGAAAAATAAGTCATGTCAGACTAATCTGATCTCATTTTTTGACAGAATTACAAGCCTGGTAGTTGAAGGGAATGCTGTGGATATAGCCTATCTTGATTTCAGCAAGGCCTTTGACAAGGTGCCCCATGATATTCTTGTAAAGAAGCTGGTAAAATGCGGCCTAGACAATGCTACCATTCAGTGGATTTGTAACTGGCTGACTGACCGAACCCAAAGGGTGCTCATCAATGGCTCCTCTTCATCCTGGAGAGTAGTGACTAGTGGGGTGCCACAGGGTTCTGTCTTGGGCCCAGTCTTATTCAACATCTTTATAAACGACTTGGATGATGGGCTTGAGTGAATCCTGAGCAAGTTTGCAGACGACACCAAATTGGGAGGGGTGGCTAACACCCCAGAGGACAGGATCACACTTCAGAATGACCTTAACAGATTAGACAACTGGGCCAAAGCAAACAAGATGAATTTTAACAAGGAGAAATGTAAAGTACTACACTTGGGCAAAAAAAATGAAAGGCACAAATACAGGATGGGTGACACCTGGCTTGAGAGCAGTACATGTGAAAAGGATCTAGGAGTCTTGGTAGACCACAAACTTGACATGAGTCAACAGTGTGATGCAGCAGCTAAAAAAGCCAATGCAATTCTGGGCTGCATCAATAGGAGTATAGCGTCTAGATCAAGGGAAGTAATAGTACCACTGTATTCTGCTCTGGTCAGGCCTCACCTGGAGTACTGTGTCCTACTGTGTCTGGTCAGGCCTCACCTGGAGTACTGTGTCTTGACAGCCATATGTCAAGAATGCTTTGATGGTGTTTCCTGCTCGGCAGGGGGTTGGACTGGATGGCCCTTGTGGTCTCTTCCAACTCTGATTCTATGGTGTGTGTGTGTGTGTGTGTGTGTGTGTGTGTGTGTGTGTACCTATATGGGTACCTACTGAGAAGATCCATACAAAACTAACTGTACCATTGGTATCTGAAGAAGTGTGCATGCACACTAAAGCTCATACCAAAATAAAAACTTAGTTGGTCTTTAAGGTGCTACTGAAGGAATTTTTTAATTTTGTTTCGACTCAGACCAACACAGCTACCTACCTGTAACTTGTACCATTAGGAATTATTCTGAAAATAAGAATGTTTGGATGGTGGGGGTAGGGGCAAATTATGTCCTCACTCAGGGCACCATATTACCAGTCTGCCCCTGCAGGCAGTGAGCAAAACGATGACAAGGTGAACAGCATGTGCACACACATAAATGCATGTCTGTGTGTGAAGCTTGCTTGTGTTTCTCCACTCCTGAATTTTCATAGCAATCAAAGAACAGTGTTCTCGCTTTACTGGCCGAGGGAGCCGGCGTACAGCTTCCAGGTCATGTGGCCAGCATGACTAAGCCACTTCTGGTGAACCAGAGCACCGCATGGAAACGCTGTTTACCTTTCTGCCAGAGTGGTACCTATTTATCTACTTGCACTTTGACGTGCTTTCGAACTGCTAGGTTGGCAGCAGCTGGAACCAAGCAACGGGACCTTATCCCGTTGCGGGGATTCGAACCGACCTTCCAATCGGCAAGCCCTAGGCTCAATGGTTTAGACCACAGTGCCACCTGCGCTACAAGTGATCACCAAAGAAAAAGAAGACACACCTTGTTTAGTTCAGCATCAGAAAAGGAGGGTGTAGAAAGATCCAGTACTCTTTAGGACAGTGATGGTGAACCTATGACATGCGTGTCAAACGTGACACACAGAGCCCTCAATGCTGGCACGCGCCCTATTGGTCCATTCGCGCTGTTCTTCCCCCATTTGTTCTCCCGCTCCTCACGCTACAGCTTGTCTCCGCTGTTAAAACCCGGATCCTTTTTTGTTGTTGCTGCTGCTGGTAGCCAGAGATTGGGTTTTTAACCCTTTCTGTGCTGTTTTTCTGGTGCTTTGGCAGACTATGATTGGGTGTAACAGCGTGCGTTTTTTAACCCGTTCTGTGCTGGTTTTTTTTGCAGTTTGGCAGACTATGTCGGTGCTGCGTGTTAGTTCCTGCGAAGATATTATTCATCATTTATTTCTGTTCTCTTTCCCCCCAAAAAAGCACAGCAGCTTTGGGGCATCCCCCCAAAAAGCAAAGCAACTTTTGCACCCCTCCAAAAAAAACCTCCAAAACTTCTGGTTAGCAGCTCCCCCAAAAAGCTCAACAACTCTGGGCACTTTGTGATAAATAAAGGTTTTTTGGTTTTGTTTGGTTAAATAATTAGTTTTTGGTTTATTAAATACAGTTATATATTACAATTATACATTTTTGTTATTTAAACTATAAATATTGTGAAATTATGGTTTTTCTCTTGAAGTGACACACCATCCGAGTTATGCTCGGTTTTTTGGCGAATTTTGACACACCAAGCTCAAAAGGTTGCCCATCACTGCTTTAGGAGCTGGTTTTTTTCCTGAAGATCAGTAACATGGCCTATAGTTTTTTGATAACTATTTCTTAATAGGTGAAAACTGGAAAATTAAACAATTCAGTCATAACCTTAGCAAGGAAAATACCAGCCTTGAAACAAGATAGCACTTGACCTACTTTTTGAAGACAGAACTTATATATGCTACTTCTCTAGTATGAAGTAAAACAGAAGTGACAACAACAGAAAACCGTCTCAAATTGGAACACAATTAGCATATACCTTTCTAGATTTAAATTTTGGCAACAGACAACTTTGAAGTGTTAAGAAGGAAGCTATACACTAACATTGTTCTATATACCGTATCACTTGACCCTCAGGTTGAAAGAACAAGGGATATTAATATACACAAAAATAATCCATAACCTAAAGTACCACAGCATGGCAAAAAAATATCTTGACACATACAAAATTATTAAAAAGCTAATGAGTAAAAACATATTTTAAAATTAACTGTAGATAAAATTGCAGCATGTTGTACACCAAGAATCAGGACCTCCAAGGATATGCAACTCTGATTACAGAACAATTCCAGCCAAATGGTAAAACTATTTATCCATCTACATATATCTATAATTCTATAAACTCTTCACAGAAAAATGCACTTGGACTGCATTTAACAGCATTTAATGCATCCCAATATTTCAGTTAAATAATGTAGAAATCATACCGAAATTGGGGCTGATTTTAACCTTCTCTGTCAAACATAAAATACACAACAAGTACAGTATTAGTTTAAGTATCTAACTGATGTCACGGCTAGTCACTTATTTCAGAAAACTGGAGTTCCACCAGGACACATTTTAAAAGCTCCAGAGGGGATTCCTAAAGCATCATCGCTGCAGGTTTCTCCTCCTCTTCCTATTCCCCGCTTTTTCCGAGAGAAAAAAAAGTCATTTGGAGAAAATTGAAGTAGAAAGGGAGGCTGGCAGCAACTTTGTTCTCTGCGCGACGAACACCAGCCGTACAGATTTAAAATGTACGTGTCCACTCCGGCAGCCAGATCACGCACATTTTGCCAAAGTAGGGCAGGAGAAGTAAAGGTCGCCGTAGCGAAGCGCGGAGGAGGAGGAAGTTTCGCATCCCGCTTACACACCCATCAACCCCACTTTCACTTATTCTTCGATCCTTCGGGCGTCTTCGTTTGTTTCGGGGGTGAAGGTGGAAAAGGGAAATTCGGCGAAGTTGCTTCGAGTCTTACTATTGCCTTGCGGCGCTTTCTTTCCCAGCAAATCCCCTTTGCGCTGTGGGCGGCTGTCCTGGTTAGGATATGTTAAAACCAACCAACCCATCAATTAAATGCCTCGGGAGAAGAGAGGAAACCGCACCTCCCGCCTCCCTCCACATCCAGCTGACCTCGCTGGTGGTGGCGTTTCATAGAACTACAGAATCGGGAAGGACCCCAAGGGTCATCTAGTCCTACCCCTCACAACGCCGGCGAAAGACGCGAAACCCGCCGCTCTTTCTGAGGAAGGACTCGCCCGCTTCCCCGCTCGCCGCCGCCCTTCCTCTCACCTGCGCCGGCCACCGCGGCTGCCCTCAGCCCTTGGCTGCTGCTGCTGCTGCTGCCGCCGATCTCCTCAGCGCCCGCCTCTGCCATGGCGAGCGCCCCCGGCTAGTCCGGGGCTACGGAGGCAGCCGCGGCCCCCTGCCCCGCAGCAGGCATGAGGCAAAGCAGGAGGAGGCGGCCGAGGGCGGAGCGTCTAGCCCGCCGCCGCCGCGCGAGCGAGCACCTGGGCGCGGGTTTCCTCAGCCGCAGCGCCGCCTCCGTGTGTGGGAAGCGGGCTTCTTCTCGCGAGATCGCGGCCTCGGCGCCGGAGCGAGAAGAGCTTCGAGTAGAAAGGCCTCGGCTCATGGCGCTCGGACCGCGGCGGCGGCGGCGCTCCGAAAAGCTTCCCAACCAAGCGGCCCCTGCTGCTGCGACCGGCCCCCCACCCGCCGCCCCCGGGAGCCTCGGGTCCATAGCTGTCAAGTGCTCCCTTTTTTTAAAGGGAAATTCCCTTTCGCTAAGGAGGCTTCCTCACGAGAAAAGGGAAAACTTGACAGCTATGCTCGGGTCTCCGCGCTGAGGGAGAGGCGAGGAAGGGCGGCCGGCAGGGGCAGCTGGCCCACCTCGGCGCCCTTCCTCGGCTCCTCGGAGGGGAAGGACGCCTCGGGGGCGGGCAGCTCGGTCGGCGGAGCGCGCACGAAGCTCTCGAGCCCCCGTCGGGCGAAAGGCTGGGTGGCGCTGGGCCTGCGGGGGTCCCTTTCCCCTTCTGCGGTTACACGACAGGATGAAGGGAGCCGAGGACGCCTCTTCCGCTCAGCCGTGCGACGCGCTGCGAGGAAGCTTGAACGCTTTTGGCCAGCTCGGGGTCGGACGGGGGGCGCAGCTCGATGGGGACGCGAAGGGACCTCGGCGCTCAAGGGGCGCTCAGCAGCTGGCACCCAGCCAACGGGCAAGCCGAGCTCCACCCCGCCATCGCCCCCCGCCGCAGACCCAGATACTCTAATTCCGCCGCCTTACGTCTTCTTCTTCTTTGGCGATCACTCGTAGCCGAGTAAGATTGTCTCCCATAAACACGGTTTTAACAATGGGTCCGTGGAGGCCAATTCTGACTGGATCCACACGGAATCCGCTGACCCACTTCCAGCCTACGCTGGCTGTCAGCAGCAACTCTTTCTCACCCGCAGCGGTGATGCCCACCGCCGAGTTTCACGGGCCTGCCAACTCACGGTTTCTCTAATCCTACGCAGTACAGAAGATAACGCGCAAAAAGTGCCTTCTCCATCTTAACGTGCAGGTACACCCACACCTTTAACAAAACCTGCTCCATCACAACACGGTGCAGGCACAGCGCCGGCACCGGAAGTCGCTTCTATACATGTCGGACCGGCGCTGCCCAATTTCCGGTGCCCAGACATGGGCAGAGCGGCACTGGAAGAAATCTGGGGGAAATACGGGATATTTTGCCATTCGGGATGACAGTGGGAAACGGCTTTAAAAACGGGGGGGGGGGTTGTTTCCCGGGGAAAACGGGAGACTTGGCAGCTATGGGTGCAGGTGGCCCAAGATCTAACTTGAGGTTGCAGTCCTCTTGCAGTATGGACATTTTTGTGAAAGTATGTTCCAACTTACCTAAGTAAACATGTATATAATTCTGTTGTCAACTACAGTATTCAAAAAGCTCAGGCCACGCTGCAAGGCTGAAGTTGGATCCTACCTCTAAGTGCCCAACAGAGGCCCTGGAAATGCCTCTACAAGAACAGGTGTCTGGAGGCCTCTGCTTCCCAAAATAAGCTTTGAGCATTCCCAAATCAGAAAACACAGCTGCTAATAAAATGTTCCCTAGGGAAAGGATGGGGAAGCTGTGGCCCTCAGGTGTTGCTGGACTCGCAACTCCAGACAGCAGGACCAGCAATCGTGGGGTTTGGTTTTTTTTACAAAACACATTTATAGCCCACAATTCCTCCAAGGAGGTCAAGGTGCTGTACATAGTTCTCCACATTTTATCCTCACAACCCTCTGAGGTGGGTTAGGCTGAGGCTGTGATTGGCCCTAGGTGAACGTCATGGCTGAATGGAGATTTTAAAGCCTGGTTTCCCAAGTCTTAGTCCAGCACTAACCACTTTAGAGCAGTTGTACCCCTCTCTTAAGCCAAAAAGGCTCCAAGAGAGCCTTCCGTGAAATCAAATGCAAGAAAACTCCCTATTGGCAGACTTCTATTGTAATAAACAAATCTGACAAACAGAAATACAACACACAAGGAAAGGGGGCAAGGAGGGCAGAGGAAAAGACAACTCACAAGCCCAGGTCCCAGTGTCTAGAATGCTGTTCTCAGCTCTCCCACTGAGGCAGCCTGATGAAATGGCTTCCGCCAGATGACAGTTGGGGGAGAGGAGGCCTGAGGGAGCTGGCCTGTCTCAGCAGAGCCCATGGCGCTGTTTCTCACCCGTCCTTCCTCCAGGAATAGAGCTCCACCAGGCCTCCTGTCTCTCCCTCACCTGCACCTGAGAGCAGCCCTTTCCTGCGATGGACTCTGTGGACAGGTGGGCAGCAGGGCTCCCTGCCTCAGCTCTGCAGAAAAAACAGATCCACCCGGCACCCCCTTCCCCTCCACTGGGCCAGCCGCTCACTCTCTCTTTTCTTCTTCTGTTTTTCGCTTTCCCTTCCAAATTATAGTAGAACATAACATCCAGCATGTAGAAATATAACTGAAGCCTCTTCCAGATTCACATGTACATAAATCAGAAGGAATCCTCTGTTCAAAATAATATTCAATCGACCGCAATATAGGACACTGAATTTTCCTTTTTGGCATTCCTTCTCCCCTTCCAAAAACCTGGGCAAAGCTCAACCCTTTATTTGGCTGGATAGCTATTTTCCAAACTTGGTGATACTGTACCATTAATCTAGGTCCTCTGGCCTCCTCCACTTACCTCCAGGAGTCTTTGGGACATCATCTTCCAGGAGTCTTTGGGACATCATCTTCTTCCACCTCTGCAAACCTAGAGATGCTGAGGATGCAGGAAGCTCTGTTCAAACGGTCACAAGCTCTGTTGCTAGGCGGAGAATATGGAATTCCCAGCCTCAGTGCCAAGGTTCTAGGAGAGTCCGTGTGGCCTAGTGGTTAGAACAATGTTAATGCCATGCAACGCTAGGGTGATATATATATATATATATATATATATATATATATATATATATACACACATACACACACACACACACACACACACACACTTTGAAATATACAGTTTAATACTTCTTCTATTATTTGTATCCTGCTTTGCAGACTCTAAAGCAGCTGACATCGATTTAAAACAAGGTGTGACAAGCCCTGTTCTCAGGTTTGGAAAGTCCAAAGACAAGACACCCAATGAAAGGGATGTGGAGGAACAAGGCAGAGGAAGAGCCCCTTTCCCAAGGCCCAAGGAGAGGCCTGAGATGTCCCCAGGCAAGTCCTGTCCTGTTGGGGCCAAGCTGCACCTACAGCTCTTCTTGGACAGAGACGCAGCAACTGACCCTGTAGGCGTTCATGCCCAACATCAGGGGGGCTGTGGGGCTCAAGCTGCCCCTCTGATTCCCCTGGGGGGCTTATCTGGCCCCACAGGCAGCAGCAGGCAGTGCCTGGCAAATGCTCCCCACCTGCTGAATTTCTGCCTGCCAGAATAATCACAAATGTGGAAACCAAACCAAAATAGAAGGAAGGAAGGAAGGAAGGAAGGAAGGAAGGGAAGAGAAGACAAGAAATTCTGCATCTCTTCCTCATGGAACTTTGCCTCCAACATCCTAACGGGGTTCACATAACCCCCTCATCCCCCTGAAAGCTCCAATATCGGAAGGTTCTGGTGCTTTAATGCCCAGGGAATGGCAGGTGGTAGTGATGATTTCTTCAATTTGTATGCCACCCTTCATGCCGGCTGTCACAGTGGCCGGAGTGGACTACTTCAGAGTAACGACGCTACGCAGCTCTGCATTTTATTCTTTTATTGGTGCTGCGTATTTACAGTGCTCAAGTCATTGCTATTTACACGGAGCGATGTTGTCAGTCGGTTTCAGAACCTCCTAATGGCTTTTGGCGCGTCTTTCTCCAACACAAAAGCTTTGGCAGACCCATCCTCTTGCCCCTCCTCTTCCTGCGTAATTCTGGAGTTGGAGGGATGGGTCTTCCCCCCTTGCTTGCCCCTTCCTGTCCCACCTGGGACCCTGGCTCCTCTACCTTGCCTGAGCCTCGGACACGACTTCCTGCTTCCCCACTGGAATCGGAACTCTCCCTGCTTTCCCCTTTGCTCGGGGACGGGCTTGAACTCAGGAGGGGAGGGACTTCGCGATATCCCCTGTCCCTCACATCCACCCCCCTCCCAAGCTCTCCTTCACCCCTCCCCAGGCCCCCCCCATGTGTCGGTGACGACTGGAAGCCTAAGAACTCAGTGCTCTCCGAGCCCGTTGGTGTGAATACCTCCCCCCAGTCCTGCGAGCCCCCCCCTTCCGCCTGGGCGGACGGGAATCCCAAAAAGTCCGTGGCGTCAGAGCTGGTGGGGGTAAAAACGTTCTGCCAATCTGCTCCTTCCTCTGACTGGGTGGATCTCGGTGACACCCATACCTCATCCTCTGGTTCCTCAAACTCCGCTTCCCAGCGCCATGGTGAGCTGCTCTCCCGTGCCTCCTCCTCCTCCCCCTCCCTTTCCATGTGCCAGGGCTTGGGTCTGTGGGGAAAGAGGGCGTGAAATTCTTCCACCAAGAATTCCTCCTGTATCTGAGTGGCTGGGACCCATTCATTCTGGGACGGTGGAGCATCCTCCCATGCCATGAGGTACTCCAGTCCCCCCACCCCCCACCTTGAATCCAGGATGGCCGTGGCCTCATTGAGTTGCTCCCTGCCTTCCCTCTCCCCCCCTCCCTCGGGGGTTTGTTCGCCGTCTCGGAGCCTGCTGCTTTCCCTGTACGGCGACAGCAGCGATCTATGAAACACTGGATGCACCCTCATGTCCTCTGGCAGTGCCAGCCTGTATGCCACCGGGTTTACCTGTTGCGTGACCGTGAAGGGGCCCAGCCTTTTGGGTGCCAGCTTTTTGCACCTCCCTCTGGTGGGAAGGCCCTCCGAGGACAACCACACCTTGTCCCCCACCCTGATGACCTCCCCTTGTCGCCTGTGGCTATCTGCCCCCTTTTTGTACGCTTCCTTGGCCCTCTCCAAGTGTTCTCTGAGCTGCTGGTGCACCGTCTCCAGTTCCTCTGCCCAATCCTCAGCCTGTGGGCCCTCCTCCTCCTCCTCCTCCCTCTCCCTCTCTGGGAAAGATCTGAGGTCGCGCCCGTAATTGGCCTTAAAGGGCGACACCCCTGTGGAGACGTGCACTGCATTGTTGTAGGCAAATTCTGCTAGTGGCAAGCGATCCACCCAGTCCGTTTGCCGCTGGCTGACGTAGCATCTCAGGTACTGCTGCAGAATGGCGTTGACCCTCTCCGCTTGTCCGTTGGTCTGCGGGTGTCTAGCCGTCGACAAGCTGACCTCCACCTGCAGGAGGTTCATGAGCCGCCGCCAGAACCTGGAAACAAATTGGCGGCCACGATCCGAAATAACCCTTAAAGGTAATCCATGCAGTCTGAAAATGTGATCAACAAACAGTTTGGCTGTCTCTTCTGCCGAGACTGCCCTGGCACACGGTATAAAGTGACACATTTTGGACATAAGGTCCACCACCACCAACACTGCAGTCTTACCCCTGGACGAAGGCAGATCTGTGATGAAGTCCATGGACACCACTTCCCACGGCCTGTGTGGTGTGGCTAAGGGCTCCAGCAACCCTGGTGGCGCTGCTCTGACCACCTTCGCCCGCTGGCAGGTGGTACAGCCCCTTACATAGTCTCGAACATCTTCCCGCACCCCTGGCCACCAGAAGTGTCTCATGACTAGGTGAGCGGTTTTGTCCCTTCCAAAATGCCCCGCTGTAGGGTTGTCGTGCATCTGCTTGAGGACCGTACGTCGAAGCTGGGTGGTGGGTAGGTACAGCGCACCCTTGTAGAAAAGCAGCCCTCTGCGTTCTGCAAAGTCTTTTGCCTGCTCCCTCCCCCCTCTCAGTTCTCTGAAGATGCGGTTGGCAAATTCATCCGCTGCCGTCAGTGCTGTGAGTTCTGCCTCGCTCACCACAGCTGCTCCGCAGGACCATGCCGACGGGGGGAAAATGTGCCTTGGGGCTGGTGGCGCCTCCTCCTCCATGTACTCTGGCTTGCGGGAGAGGGCATCCGCCCTGACATTCTGCTCCCCCGGGATGTAGTGGATGGAGAAGTTGAAGTTCGAGAAGAACTCTGCCCACCGTATCTGCCGCTGGTTGAGCACCCTGGCAGTTCTCCAGAACTCCAGGTTCTTGTGGTCTGTGCACACCTGGATGGGGTGCTTCGCGCCCACCAGGAAGTGTCGCCAGTGCTGGAACGCAGCGTAGATTGCAAGAAGTTCCCTATCAAACACTGTGTAGTTGCGTTCAGGCTGTGTCAGCTTCCTGGAGAAGAAGGCACAGGGTCTCCACTCCCTGTTGGCGTCCAGTTGCAACAAAATTGCGCCCACAGCTTTTTCAGAAGCATCTGTCTCAATGCGTAGGGGCGCGTCCTGCACCACATGGAACAGGTTTTGGTCTGAGGCGAACACTCTCTTGAGGCTTTCGAACGCTGCTTGCGCCTCTGGTGTCCACTTGAACTTCTGCTTGCCTCTCAGGCAGTCCGTGATGGGAGCCGTAACGCGAGAGAAGTTCTTGATGAACTTCCTGTAGAAGTTAGCGAAGCCTAGTAGGCGTTGGGCATCTTTGCGCGTCCTGGGGCTGTGCCAGTCCAGGATGGCCTGCACCTTGTCCTTGTCCATCGCCAGCCCCTTGTCTGACAGCTTGTAGCCCAGGAAGTCCACCTCTTTGGTGTGAAACTTGCACTTCTCCAGCTTCACATACAGGTGGTTCTCCTTCAGGCGTTGCAACACCTCTCTGACATCTTTCACATGCTGCACTGGGTCATTCGAGTAGATAAGGATGTCATCTAGGAAGACCAAGCATTTCCTGAAGAGGAGGGACCCCAGGACGTGGTGCATGAAGGCCTGGAAGCATGCTGAGCCCCCTTGCAAACCGAAGGGCATCACCAGATATTCAAAAGAGCCCAGAGGCGTGAACATCGTGGTTTTCCATTCATCTCCTTCCCGGATCCTGATCAAGTTGTACGCCCCCCTTAGGTCCAGCTTGGTGAAAATCTTGCCCCTGCGTGCCGCTGTCAGGAGATCATCCACTCTGGGCATGGGGAAAGCCACGGGCTCTGTCACCGAATTCAGCCGTCTAAAGTCCACCACAAGACGGCGCTGTTGCGTGTCTTTCTTGTCCACCCAGAAGACCGGGCTGCCCCCTGCTGCCTTGCTTTCCCTTATGAACCCCCGCTTGAGGTTCTTGTCGATGAAAGCGCGCAGATCCTCCAGCTCCTGGTCTGACATGGCGTACAGCTTGGCTGGGGGTATCGTCGCCCCTGGCACCAGGTTGATCTGGCAGTCAAAAGGCCTGTGCGGGGGTAGGTGGTCGGACTCCGCTTCGCTGAAGACCTCCTGCAGGTCCCAGTACTGCTTGGGTATTGCCTCACCCCCTTTGATATGCATGGTGGCCACCGTGGCTATCGGAGGCCCCTCCCCTGGTTGGTGCTGCATGCAATGTTCCAGACAAAAGTCTGACCCAAACGTGATGCACCTCTGGTGCCAACTGATGGAGGGGTCGTGGCGCGCCAGCCAGCTCATGCCCAAGACGATGGGGGGGTCTGAGATGGTGGTGACGTTGAACGCCAGTGTCTCTGAGTGCCTTCCCACCGTCATTCTCATGGGGGGGGTTTGATGTGTGATGGCCCCTCCCAGCAGCTCCCTGCCGTCAATGGTTGCTACGTGCAGAGGAAAATCCAACTGCAAAAGCTGGATTTGGTGCTCTTCTGCAAAGCCTCTCGAGAAGAAGTTGGCGGACGCCCCACTGTCAATTAAGGCGAGGACCGTCAGGGGATAGCCATTTGGGAGCGTTAGCGTCACTTCTAGAACCACTCCTGCTCTGGGAGGGGTGGGCTGGCTCTGCACCTCTCTGTGCGGGTGGGCGGGCTGGGGCTGTTGTCTGCTGACTGTGCCTGGCTGCTGCCCCTTGTCTCCTGCAGCCAGGCTTTCCCGTTTCCCTGCTGTGGTGCTGCGTCAGTGGGGGAGGGCACCACCGTTCCCGCCTTTCCTTGCCACTCCCTGCGATGTGGGCAGTCTCTGACGAGATGCTGGGGTGAGTTGCAGAGAAAGCAATTCCCGCCCCTTCCCTCCTTGCGTCTTGGCGCCGCTGGGGTTTGAAAAGCCCGCGCGCGCGCGCTATCAATCTGCATGGGCTCCTGGTCCTGGCTGGCTCCAGGCGTGGCCTGAAAGGGTTGTTGAGGGAGTGGCTTCTCCTGCGACCGTGGGAACCAAGCCCGCTTTGCGCGCGTCGCTTGCTTGTCGTTCCACCGGGATTCCTGCCTCACCCCCACCGCCAGAGCTGCTTTGCTCAGCTGATCCATAGTACTGGGCTTTGGACCTCTCGAGAGTTCATCCTTCACCTCCTCGCTCAAACCCAAGTAAAACGCAGCTTGCATGGGAGGCGAATCCAAAACCCACCCCAGTCTGTGCACCAGCATGGTGAATTTCGCCCAATATGCGCGAACTGTCATATTTCCTTGGCGTAAATTATGCAGTTCCTCCTTAGTCTGGTCCAAATGACTATCGGACGAATACATCGTCCTCAAACCTTCTAGAAATTGTTGGACATTTTTCATGCAAGGATTCTTGGTTGCGATTAATGGTCTTAGCCACTCCCTGGCTGCTCCGGTGAGATGTTCCACAATAAACGCTACTCTGTGCTCATCATCGGGGAACTCATTCTGGTGCAGCTCAAGAGCATACACGATCTCAGTCTCAAAGCCCTGAAACTCCTTCGGGTCTCCATTGAACTTGCTTACAAGGGTCCCTGCTCTCCTTCCTGGCAGCACTTGGACTTGGGGAGCCCCTCCCGCCTTGTTTTTCTCTGCATCCAGCTTGTTTTGGAGGTCTACCGCCACCGCCCTTAAATGCTGCTCTTTTTCCTGGAGCTCTCTCACCTGTTCCGCAAGTTGTAGCCGGTCGTCCTGGACCTTCTTAGTCTCCTCTTTAGCTGCCTTCAATTCTCCCTGCGCCTGCAGCGACAGCTGTTGCAGTTCTAGCTGGGCTTGCTCAGCGATCTGCCGCCACTTCTCCGCCTCGGACACGCTCATCCCGGCAACTCCGAAGTAGCCCAAAAATGATTAGGAGGTTGCTGTCACAGTGGCCGGAGTGGACTACTTCAGAGTAACGACGCTACGCAGCTCTGCATTTTATTCTTTTATTGGTGCTGCGTATTTACAGTGCTCAAGTCATTGCTATTTACACGGAGCGATGTTGTCAGTCGGTTTCAGAACCTCCTAATGGCTTTTGGCGCGTCTTTCTCCAACACAAAAGCTTTGGCAGACCCATCCTCTTGCCCCTCCTCTTCCTGCGTAATTCTGGAGTTGGAGGGATGGGTCTTCCCCCCTTGCTTGCCCCTTCCTGTCCCACCTGGGACCCTGGCTCCTCTACCTTGCCTGAGCCTCGGACACGACTTCCTGCTTCCCCACTGGAATCGGAACTCTCCCTGCTTTCCCCTTTGCTCGGGGACGGGCTTGAACTCAGGAGGGGAGGGACTTCGCGATATCCCCTGTCCCTCACACCGGCCATTTCAGGGACAGAACCCTCAAGGTCCTTTGCAGCCTCCCCGTGATCCATTCTAGAGGTGGAAAGGAGCCCAGAGACCCCTCTGGCCCCCAACTTGGTGGGGTGCAAATGTGGAGCCCTCCATTTTTTCCAGAGACCTTATTCATCCATCCATTCATACTACACTATACTGGCTGATGATGGACATGACAGTCCAGCAACATTAAGAGGGCAACAGGTTCCCCACCATTGCCTTCTGTGATGGCCTAGCACCATGTCTAGCGCAAAGCTTTATTTTTATGCAAGGCATTATCAACTGTACAGCCCCCAGATCAATGCTTATGAATATGGAACTGGGGACTTTGAACCCTAAAAGAAGTCTTGGGCCATTTCCAATCATACATACTTGTTGACAGATGCCAGGCATTTTGATTCCATCACTCCAGTTTTGTACAACCTGCACTGTTTGTCTGTTTGCTTCCAAGCTCTATTCAAGGTGCTGGTGTTGAACTGTGACTAATTTTGAATTATTGGTTAATTTACTGATTGAACAATATAAATGTTTTGAATTTTATATTTTACATTTAAGTTTATTGTTATTGCTGAAAAATTTTTCTTTTGACTGTATAACTTTGCTAAATAAACAAACCACTTGGGACCGCTTTCTTTTGTACATTTCTCACACTCCGCTATATTGGTAAAGATAAAGTGCTTTATATGCATTATAACACTGACACCAGATGATGCTGTGGAGACCAGTCTTTAGCCAACGGGATTTCCCTGTATGAAGTTTACAACACATTTAACTGAATCGCTTCTTTGATGTGTCTGATCCACTCATTAACTAGGCATCATCTGAAACTTTATTCCAGCTCCCTCAACCTGTGGTGAACACCCACTCTAGGTATTTCAGGCATGTCATTTTTCAAAAAGACCTCTAGATTATGATGATGGGGGGGGTCTGGTGCCTTGCCAGATTGGAGTTATTATATAATAATTTATTATTTATACCCCACCCACCTGGCTGAGTCTCCCCAGCCACTCTGTGTTTGGGTTTGTTGGTTTGTTTTGTAGTTTTTAATGCTTCATTTGGCTTGGGGATTATTATTTTTAAAAAACAAACCTGTTTTGATACTGTACCTCATTAGTTCCTCAAAAATTAGGTGGGGCATACATTTTTGAAACAAAAAAATGATAAAATTAAGAAGCAAGCTGTTGAGAGTACTTAAAAATGCTCTCATGCAGATGTGTTCAAAAGCATAAATGGAGAACAGGGCAGCATGAAAATCAAAACAAAGTTGGTCCAAGGTATATGTAAAAAGAAAAGAAAATAGCAGAAAATGCTTAATATTGCAGAACAGATCCCGACTAAACCTCAGAAAGAACTTTCTGACTACGAGAGCTGTTCGACAGTGGAATGAACTCTCTTGGATGGTTGTGGACTCTCTTTCCTTGGAAATTTTAAAGCAGAGGTTGGATGGCCATCTCTCTTGGATGCTTTAGCTGAGATTCTTGCATTGTAGGAGGTTGGACTAGGTATCCTTGGAGTCCCTTCCAACTCTACAGTTCTCTGATTCTATTCCATTATTTAATCAAGGTGACATGATGAAGAAGTACTTAATGTGTTATGTTTGAACAACATCCAGGCAAGAGGACTAGTAGCTGTGGCAATGACCCAGGTGGAGAATTCCTCCTATCTACCTACAGTTCCATAAAAATGCTCTTTTAGAAACAATGAAAGATTGTACTTTCATATGCTTTCCCATGTAAAACATGGTGCATGTATATAAAACTAGTATGTGACATCTGGGACCAATGGAATTTGTTGTAGTCCAACATCTGGAGGGCACTAGGTTGGTAAATGCTGTTGCAGACTCTTCCACCTGCATTCCAGCACACATTTTGCAGGGCTGTACCATAGATTTCTGAACAGCTGTGAAGTTTGCACCACTACCGTCTGAATATTTCCTTTTTAAAGAAACCAGTGCTGCTCTTGCGGCCACAGGCTAAATACCTTGGCAATTTCATCCACATTGGACCAATAGTCCAGAAAAAACTTTTGTTACATGCTGTGATTTCTTCTATTCACTCAGCTTTTGGAAGTGCAATTCCATCAGGATTCTATTGTACAGAATAAACTATCATGAGGCGGGCCCATTTTCAAATCTAATGAAAATATTTTTCATTTTGCAGCCGCTTAGCACTGCAGTGCTATTATGGCAATAATAATAATAATGGAAAAGGCAGGATTGTGGGGGTGGGGCGGGGCTGCAAAGTGTTTTGAAGAGCCTTAGAGGAGCCTCCAAGATCACACGGGTATAAAACAACAGTAAATGTAAACTACAACTTGTAGAAAAGAATGCCATGTTTATTTAATATGCTGTAAAAAGCCTTATATAAATCTTTATAATGCTTTCTAGTGTAACTTTCCCCAAACCACAACTAATGAATTTGTATATTTAAAAAAGAGAGAAAATATAGATTGTAATTGCCATTCAATTATCAAGTGATATTTTTTTTGAAATTTTAATCATTAAACAAGGTCAAGGTACTTTTCAAGCACTGGCTATTTACTGGGGAAGAGCTGTGCACAAATGTGCAAAAGAAATAAATCAAAGAGAAAAAGCAAAAACTCATTCACATGGTTTTCTGCATCTTTTCATGGGCTGTTGCTGTAAAAACTAGAACGAGTTCCCAGAGTACTACTATTTTGCCCAGAGATACAGAACCTGTGACTCTCCTGATGTTGGAATACAGCCCCCATCTTTCCTAATGATTAGCCATACTGACTGGGGCTGATGGGAGCTGGAGTCCCAACAATTTCTACCCACTGCCAGCAAGCAAACAAGCAAGCAAGAGGGCTGGCATGGAGGGAGTAGCTATATGGGTTTACAAGCAGGTCCTCTTGAAGAGCAGTAGTAGCGGGAAGTTTTGCTGCCTTCTGATGTGCTTCAGCACTTCGGATAATGGAGCGTATTCCAGATACCATAGGGAAATAAAATAAAACTATTACTTTAATCATGCAGCCTATGAAGTCTTCTGTGATCAGTTAACGAGGGTAATTCAGGTTAATACCAGGTTCTCTCTCACTGCATCCAGTGACTGTGGCTTTGTATAACCAACCTTTAAAAAAATAAAACCTCTAGCAAAACAAAGCAAAAAGTGCAATTGCTCTAGCTATATTAGATTTCAAATACTGGCAACATTGGTTGTTCTGGATCATTTCCCCATACAAAACTCTGTCCATTTATTCATTGCACAGCTCTCCTGCCAACAGGCAGATAGGGGATGAACATGGAAGCTTGCATATTTGTATGCTACTTCTCATGAAACCTCTATTACCTGTAGAAAGTTAGCATGGCAGGAAAAGAATTTTAGAATTCTTCCCAACATGCAGCTAGTTGCTTAAAAGCAGGAACTCTATTCAATTTTTTCTTTAACTTGGAAGATGCAACTTGTCCACCACTCTGGTTCTGAAGTGGTCCATTTACAAAGAGGGCTGTGCTATGTGATATTTGCAAGTTTGTAAGTTCATCTCCAATTCCTTGTACTAAAACAACAACAGCTATAAATATTAGTCAACCCAACCCTCACCTCCCGAAGTTAAAACCATGTGAGTAATTTAATTCTTCTTAAAAGGGACACAGGTGGCGCTGTGGGTTAAACCACAGAGCCTAGGGCTTGCTGATCAGAAGGTTGGTGGTTCGAATCCCTGCGACGGGGTGAGCTCCCATTGCTCGGTCCCAGCTCCTGCCAACCTAGCAGTTCGAAAGCACATCAAAGTGCAAGTAGATAAATAGGAACCGCTACAGCGGGAAGGTAAACGGCGTTTCCATGTGCTGCTCTGGTTTGCCAGAAGCGGCTTTGTCATGCTGGCCACATGACCTGGAAGCTGTACGCCGGCTCCCTCAGCCAATAACGCGAGATGAGCGCCGCAACCCCAGAGTCGGTCACAACTGGACCTAATGGTCAGTGGTCCCTTTACCTTTAAACACCACATGTTGACAAGAAGTGAACCATATATACTTCTAGTAAACAGAACTGTATAAATTTGCAATCAAGCCATTTCAGGATCTTTGGTACTCAGAGCAGAATAAAATGGCACAACAAACCATCAAGGGGAAGTTAATGCAGGAGGAAGAAAATGAAAGAAAGAAAAGGTAGGTTGTACACTGCTTTTCGAAAGCATGTTCGGCTGCTGTTTAGCCTGTCCGTTTCCCAGATTTTTCTCCTCTCTAGAAGTTTTCCACTATGAAGCTGTAGTTTAATTGATTTCACAGTACCATTTCTTCCCTGAAAATAAAAGAATTGCAGCTCTCTCCGCAGAGGTTTATAATGCTAAATATACTGGGTCCCGGGTCCCATTTCTATACCAGTTCCAATCTGAAGAGAATAGCCTTCAAAGTAGTTTGTTTCAACCAGTATATGCATTTGTTTCAAGCAGTTCCATGGCAAAATCTTATGTCATCACATGCCGTCTGTAGGAAACCTATCTAATAGAGTTACAAAAAAGTGGCTTCTGGTTTTCATACTGCATATCTAAAACCCTGCCCAGGTTAAACACACAACAGGCAACATTACTGAGAAGCAATGTTGCTTCTTACAAATGTGATATGGGTTGAACCCCTGGGCAAATTAGACACATTACAGTACAGAGCCACAATACAAACAGAGGCATAATTGACCTTCATACACACACACACGGCAGATACAAAGATGTCCATTCCTTTTTTATTCCAGTACCTTTGTTATAATAAAGTTAACAAAAATATTCACTATTAAAAAAAAGAGTGAAAGAGAGAGAGGGGGGGAGAAGCCAGCTGGCACTGCCAACTAATTCTTGTAGTAGTCTTAGAAATCCTAATCCGGTAGAATTTCCTAGTTTCAGTCCATCGTTGTGACCATTTCAGTGTATTAAGATCTATGCCAAGCGGGTCTTGGTGATGCAGAAGCTACCTGAGTTCTTTGTTTTATTTCTGCTGTGTTTCACAACTTTCCAGCATTCATGTACGAAGGGATGGAGCCACGCTGAGTGAGCCCTTCAAACCTTTTGTAAGTATAATTAAGAAAAACCCAGTCCTTGGACTTGTAGTCAGGTTCCGTGGTGTTTGGCACTAGAATGCAAAAGTAAAGATTATAAATATACATGCATATGCACAGAGTCAAGCTTCAAGCAATGCCAAACTAAATTAATATTGAAGACGGAAGTTAATCATTCGCACAGTATGACCTTTAAATTACACAAATAAAATGGTGATGCATTTTACAGAGTTTACTTAGGATCCGAGAGTGAACAAGAGGCTAACTTCACACATTAAACTTGGACCCCTTCAGAATGCTTGGAGATTCATCTGTATTGCTCTTATTTATAGGCATGATTTTTCTAGTTTACATTTGCATTATCCCCAAAACTTCTTGCAGTAACAGAGTTGCCATATTTCAAAAAGTGAAAATCCAGACTTCTTTTGGCAAAAATCTCCAAAAAAACAAAACCAACCCATGAAGTTTTTAAGTTTTTTTAAAAAAAATTCACCAAAAAAACAACACTTCCAACATGTGTTGCCATATGCCCTGGTTTTCCTAGACATTTCCCCAGATTTTCAGAAATTCCATCTAGACACTATTTTCGATGGCCGAATCCCGGCTATGTCTGGGAAATTCCAGACGTATAGCAGCCCTGGAAAAGACCCTGATGTTGGGAAAGAAGGAGGGGACGACAGAGGACGAGATGGCTGGACAGTGTTCTTGAAGCTACAAACATGAGTTTGACCAAACTGCGGGAGGCAGTGGAAGACAGGAGTGCCTGGCGTGCTCTGGTCCATGGGGTCACGAAGAGTCGGACACGACTAAACGACTAAACAACAAATGCAGTAAGAAACACTAGTTGGAAGCCCACCCTAAAGGCAACCAGCTCCCTTCAGATTAAATAAGTTTTCTAACTACAGGGAGGAACTTCTTACTTCTGTAGCTTTCTATCTCTCAGACTCTTCCTTTATCTTTGGAATACCCCACTTTCCAACTCTTTTTCCTTAGTACTTCTATTTCCCTTGTTCTGCCACTTCAGTCCTTTCCCTCATTATATCCTAGACCCCTGGTCGTTCTTATTTTATTTTGTATTAATTGTTTTATACAAAGCCCACCCACAGTCTCTTCCCCTCTGTACAATATGCTCAGCTAATAGCACAACAACCTCTTCTGTACACACAGCCCCGCAGTGAAATTAGGGCAGCTCAGCCAATCACTGACAAAATAAATCCATTAGTGCATTACAGTATATATTTTTCTGATCAGTTAGAAGCGAAGAACACTTCAGTTCCATTTTAGTTTCTCATTTTCATCTTGTTTTTTATCAGAAGTAGTCAAAGTAGCTTAACAAAAGAAGACATACACAATTTATATCAAAACCCAATTAAAATGATAGATGCATAAGGTACAAACAGGTTTAAAAGCAAGCAGTAAAAAATGTTAAAAAGCCAACAGCAGCAAACCAAAAATATGCTGATTAGGTTTACATAAATTTGCTTGTAACACCTCGGTTTATAATGAGAAGTTAAGGAACACAAAGCACAGGTACAGGGGATAAAGTGAAAGATGATAGCAAAGACGTACAACATTTCTCCCATGTGCCAGGGAGATGTAAGAGGCCTCCTAAACTGTAAGAGATGGGGTGGCCCGCAGATAACAAAAAACAAGAACTCTGCAATGGGGCCTTATTCCCAAAATTGTGTGGTTCATTTAATCCATATTGTAGCATTAATGTGCACTCTCACCTGGCTGTAAAATATCAGATTCTGGGAATTCATCAAAGTTGGAAGTGTCATCAATACTTTTGATCTCTATAGTGATTGCAGCTGGTCTCTCTCTACAGCAAAACAAAAACACCAGAGTAGTGAACAGCACAAGCAACTTTATAATCATCTCACAGTGCATAAAAAAAACCCTAACAACATCACAACTTTCTAGGAGGCTTCACTAGATCACGTAGATGTTAGAGATACTGTATATTTGCTCCATTCTATTGCTATTATTTCATCGAGGACCCGAGGATTAAGTGCTGAATGCAGCCCACTGGATCTCTCTGTATAGCCATTGGGACTATCTCCATGCCACAACCCTCACAAGCCCTGCTTCACATCCTTATTAAGTGCTTTTGCCTGGCTGGAAGGTGCCCTTGATTTGTCTGGATAGAGAATAATGTTTGAGTGCAGGTGTTTGTGTAGGAACATCTGACTTCTGCTGGAATGTAGCCTACTGTACAAAGATAAGAGTTGCATCTGTTGGCCCTGTCTACTTTTTGCCTCTGGGTGTCGGAAGACTGACCACAAGGGACTGCAGTCCTTGGCCTGAAAAAGGTTTCCCATTCCTGCTTTAATCTTTCAGCAACTGTACCTGATATGTCCCCAATCAACACCTTCAAAAAATGGGTGACTCTTAAGTTCTTCTACTCCATTGCTACCAATTCTGTTTTCTGCATCAACGCAAAATCTGAGAGAAAGAAAACATGACAAAATGTTGGTCACCAATGGAAAATCGCTACTGACACCCGGGAGAATTTGTAAGGGAGTTTTAGGTTCCCTTACTAATTCTAAGAAAACTGATGAAACTTGTGCGGCTTGCAAGACATTCCCATAGTTCCTTATTTTCTTCATACACAAATGTGCAGATGAGACAAGAACCACTTCTTCCCCATGGCTTCTTCACTTACCAGAGGACTTTGGGCTACATAGACAACCAACAAGGGATGGACACAACACCCCTCTTGCCACCCCATGGAAAAAAGAGTAACCAAAACAGAACATAGACAACTTTCTATTGGATAAAATCCAATTTTTGAAAACAAATAAATCTGATAATGGGCTAGTAAGAATCACAAGGACATAAATCTGACATCAGGAATCACAAGACAGAGAAACCAGTAGGAGAACACTTCAATCTCCCAGGACATTCTATACAAGATCTCAAAGTAGCTGTTTTATTACAGAAAAATTTCAGAAACAGACTGGAAAGAGAAGTTGCTGAATTGCAACTCATTACCAAGCTTAGAACCATGGAGAGACCTGGTCTGAATAAGGACACTGGATTCTTATCTCATTATACACAATCAAGCTTTCTTTAGCACCTCACCCCTTGCTTTTTCCTGCAAGACCAATTGCAGTCATTAACAGTCGTTAACAGTCATCAAAAGGTTTACCACTCCTATCAGCCCATCACCCATTCCCACCACCTTTCTGAGTAATACCCCTCCCCACCCTCTGACTATACATAGGATCTGGGGACTTCTGTTTCAGCGTATCTGAAGAAGTGTGCATGCATACGAAAGCTCATACCTATGACAAACTTAGTTGGTCTCTAAGGTGCTACTGGAATGATTTTTTTAAAATTTTTTTGACTACGTCAGACCAACACAACTACCTACCTGTAACTAGTACCACATTTAGGATTATAGTGTACATTTCCATTTTTTTCAAAACACAAAAGCTATTGACCCATATAGCAACCCTGTAAGTTAGGTCAGTGTTATCTCTATATTCCCAGCACATAACTAAGGCAGAGAGATAATATACCAAGTTTAAAATCTTATTTACCTGTGCTTTTAGCAAATAAGGATATTGATTTTATCACTGCCACCATTCTATTTTAACATTATCATGGTTTATTGTTCCATCATTTTAAAATGTTTTATTTTTATTTTTTCCACAATGTTTTTATTACTGGATGCTGCTCTAGTGATATATCTATATCTATCTATCTATCTATCTATCTATCTATCTATCTATCTATCTAGTACAGGAAGAATGCTATGCAAACAAGTAACTAGTTTTCCTAAGGTTACATTGTGGGTTGCAGAAATGTCATTGAACTAAGAATTTCCAAGATCATACATAGCTCAAGCTATTAAGACTTCTTAGTTTTGTGGTTATTTTACACTAGATTCTTTTAACTGCCTTCCCACTTTTTGCCTCTGTGAGATTTTATTCTCTGTGAGATTTTATTGCCATACAGATTTTATTCTGTAAACTGCTCCAAAAGCAATGGCTGAAGAACTGCTAATAAATATTTAAAATATAAATAATTTATATAAGTAAAATAAAAACATACAAGCATTTTAGAGCATTTCATCTGAATGATTCTGTTCCTCTTATTTCAATTTAATTGCACGGCAAATTTTAAAAAGTCTTAAAGCTTAAATTTCTTTAGATACTGACACACACCAAATTCCTTAAACCAACTAGATAATTGTGCCTTTACCTTGTAACACACCCAGGGCTGATTCAGGTTTTTTTTTTTTTAATACAAGGGCATGGGGAAAGTAAGGGCTGGAAAAAATCCTTGTGGTGAACAGCTACATTGCCAGAGTAGCAGAGATAGGAAGTTCTGAGGTGCAATTTGAACAGGGTATGGGGATAATTATGAAGGTGCTGCACTATCAGTGACTATAGCCAAATGGTAAATCACAGACTTTGTACATATTGAGATCCCTATTTAAGTCCCTGAATGAGATTAAAGGATCTTAAAAGCAGACTGTGCTGAACTAGAATAAGAAAATTCCTTCAGTAGCACCTTAAAGACCAACTAAGTTTATATTTTGGTATGAGCTTTCGTGTGCATGCACACTTCTTCAGATACACTAGAAACAGAAGTGTCAGACCCTATATATATACAGAGGGTGGTGGGTGGGAATGGGAGATGGGCTGATGGGAGTGGTAAACCTGTAGATGGGTGTTAATGGCTGCTGATGGCTGCAATTAGTCCTGGGCTGAGGTGCTAAAGAAAGCTTGTGCTGAACTAGGAGGACAATGTGCAGACTGTGCCTAAGGCAGCCTTGAGGAAGCTGGTTTCTGTATGTTCCTGGAGACTCCTGTGCACCTTAGGAGGTGTGCCTGGTTTTAGTAAGCTGCTAACCAGACACTCCATTTTCATAATCTCTCTCTAATTTTTATTAAATTCTCAAAAAAAACCAAAAAGAAAATTGACAAAGTTAACCAAACTCAAATTAACCATAAAAATGACAAATTAATTTCCAATTTAGTACAGTGATGCCTCGCTATACGAATGCCCTGCTAGACGAATTTTTCGCTAGACGAATGGGTTTTGCGATCAGAGGTTGCCTCGCAAGACGACAAGACGCCTGTCAGCTGATCTTCCTTTGCCTCCTTTGCCCGCTACAGCTGGTTCCCCTTTGTGTTCCTCTGGTCTCTGCCGGTTGCCGCGAGCAGTGAGGGGCAACCGGCAGAGACCAGTGGAACACAAAGGGGAACTAGCAGGGCTAGAAGGGGGAGAAGCGGAGGAACGGATCTGTTCCTCCGCTTCTCCCCCCGCCGCTACGCACAGAGCTGGCATCGGACGGGGATTTTTCCTCAGGTTGTGCTAGACCCTGACAGAACTGCTGTTCCCGCCTTCAAGCTGAGTGTGTGCTAGACCAAGTGTGCTCTAGAACACAAATAGCACCACTGTCTCTCCCTAACAACTCCTGTTGCAGGGGTACATGAGAGGCAGGCTGCACCAGCTTCACTACAACACCACATTTTGCTGTAAGCCTGGTGAAAGCCATTCCAACTAAAATCATCCATACAGTTGCATATAAGAATAAGCAACCAACTGTACCATACTACACAGTTACTGCCAGGAGGATCCACTGCAAATCAATCCATCATGCATTCATTCATTCATGCTGTCACGGTGGCCGGAGTAGGCTACTTCAGAGTAACGACTCTACACAGCTCTGCATTTTATCTTTTATTGGTGCTGAGTATTTACAGTGCTGATGGCAGTGCTATTTACAAAGACACATCTGTTCAGCTTGAATCAGAACCTCCAAGTGGCTTTTGGCGCGTCTTGCGCCAGCATAACAACTTGGGGAGACCCATCCTCTTCCCCCGACGCTTTCTGCGCAGTTCCGGAGTTGGGGGGACTGGTCTGCCCCCCTTCCTGTCCCACCTGGGACGATGGCTCTTCTACCCTGCCAGAGCCTTGGACACCACTTCCTGTTTCCCCACTTGAGCTGGAGCTTTCCCTCTTTTCAGCCTCGCTCGGGGCTGGGCTGGAGCTCAGGAGGGGAGGGGCTTCGCGATATCCCTTGCCCCTCACACATACATACAATAAATCCCAAATAGTGGCAGTCTACTCAGGGCTGAAAATAGTATTAAACTAGCACCAAAATAAACAAACAAACAAAAAAGATGGTGGGCAACAGCAGCAGCAGGGCAGTTGAATAATTTTTTCAACACCACCACCATTTCCCCCTACACCAAAATTCCAATCTTGAAAGTTCAATAGAGCACTGCTACTACTAATACTACAACAACTACGTCCCACCCACCTACCTACTACTTACCCACCAACACAACTCCAGATTTTGCCTTGGTGCTAAGTCAGTTTCAGCTTGCAGTGGTGTTCCATAAAGCTGGAGGACACAGCCTCCAATCCTAAGTGAAGTGAATGCACTCTCAGAGAGGCAGTGTCTGCGGTGTGGGGGGAAGAATAACATTGTCCCCGGGTAAAAATATTACAAGTTGAATGCAGGGAAAGTGCATTAGCTCCTCAGCTGAACAGAATAAACAGAACCAAGAAGTTACTCAGCAGCATACTGGCTCAAAATACTTAGGCTATATCTGGCTGCAGCAGAGGGAGAAATGGGACAAGAAGGCTCTGCAGAGATCTGCTTCATTTGCATACTCCTCTCTCTGAACTGCTTCCACTCAAGCAGGCCATTGAAAAAACTCCAACTTTAAGAAATCGTGTCTGAGTTCACTTTCCCCCCCCTCTTCCTCTTCCAATCCTTTTTCCTTTTGAGCCATGACTTTTAGATTGCAAGCCTGCAGGCAGGGACTGTCTTGCTTCTTGTTCATTCTTAATCTTATGCAAGCTGAGCCCTTTTTGGCTGAAGAACAGAGTAAAAATGCTTAAAACACTGACATCTACATTGCTAAACTTGGATCAACTAGTCCTACTATCTTGCCCACATTACGCAAGTGGATACCACCAATTAAAGGTTTTGCCTTAACTTATTGTAAGGATCTTTCCTGCAGAATCTTGCTTCTGCTCCTAATTTCAGGAGTGATTTTCCACCATAACTTCAATAGTTTACAACTGATTGGACTTCACTTTGCTTCAAAACATAGATTAACAAAGCAGATTTTATTGGGCTTTGTGAAAATTAGGGGTACTTTCTAACATAATGCCAGTGTTGTGGGTGTGGGTAAATGCCAGGATCTGTCCAGGTCTTCTTAGGCCCCTATGCCTGGGCAGGACGTCTGGAACACCTTCAGCATACACCCGGGAATCATGGACTCATAACTGGGCTTTATGAGCACCAAATCAGCAGTAAACAGCAGAAGCATTTGTAGAGGTTTCAAAACATTCCTCATTTATTTCTATTAACTACTGCATATTTACAGATCTGGCTTTGTGAGTGTTACAGCCTCTCACTTAGCCATCTTGTCTACAGAAGATATTAAACTGCACACAGCACACAGCAGAGAGCAGAGTCAGGAATGAAAAACAACAAAGTAACAATTCCTAACTGTTCCCTCCCAACAGCAGATATCACCAGATTTTCAGAATGGGAGGGGTGAAAATGCTCACAACCTCCCCCTTTTCATTCTGACCATTATGAAAATCTAGCACAAAAGCAATTTCTTTACATATATACCAAGTTGTTCCTTATTAACAGCTTTAGTCAAAGCATCAGCAGGTATTTCTTTCCCTGGCATATATGAGACTTTTACAACTCCTTTCTGAATGCATTCTCTGGCACGGTGCAATTTGATTAGCAAATGTTTTGTTCTTTGCTTGCACCCTTCTGAATGGATTAGTTCTATGCAGGCTTTGTTGTCCTGATAAACTTGAACTGGACAACAAATTTTTACTCTCATATCCTCACATAGTTGCAACAACCACTCTACATTCATGAGGGAAAAATTTAAAGCGTTGAGTTCTGCTTCACATGAACTCATGCTTATTGTTGCCTGTTTCTTACAAGACCAATCAAATAGGCACTGATTGTACAAATAACACACACCTGAGGTGCTCTTGCCATCAGTTGTATCACTACCAAAACTGGCATCGGCATAGATCTCAAGACCTCCAGATTTTTGGCTAGTAAGCTTCAACCTGTAATGCATAGTGCCTTTTAAATACCTAACTATGCGTTTCAGTGCCTTCCAGTCTTGCACTGTAGGTTGATTTACATATCTGCTGAGCAAATTTACGCTAACAGCAATGTCTGGTCTTGTGCACCTTGCTATAAAACTAAGTTTACCCAAAACACTTCTGAACAATGTAGTGTCAGGAAAAACATTAGCATTAGTATCATGTTGGTACCCTGTGACCATGGGGGTGTCTACAGAATTGGCATCTGTCAGATTTAATTTTTCAATCACATCATTGATCTTACGTGAT
The DNA here is from genome assembly GCF_963506605.1 of Zootoca vivipara. Taxonomy (NCBI): domain Eukaryota; kingdom Metazoa; phylum Chordata; class Lepidosauria; order Squamata; family Lacertidae; genus Zootoca; species Zootoca vivipara. The sequence goes on from NC_083285.1 coordinate 356,534, forward strand.
TGATGCAGCAAAACATCACCTTGCTTATTTCTCTCTACTTCCAGTGAGAGATAATTGCTGACTTCCCCTAGGTCTTTCATATCAAAATGCTTTTGCAGTTTTGCAAGAGTGGTTTTGTAAATATTTGCATCCTTCCAGAAAAACAAAATATCATCCACAAAACAAATGCAGTACAATTTGTGCTGGTTAGATTCTTTAACAAAAACACAAGAATCAGCCTTTCCTTGCTGGAAACCTAAGGAAAACAGCACTTCTGTCAGCTTAGTGTGCCAGCATCGAGCACTTTGTTTTAGACCATACAGGGATTTTTTTAATTTACACACCATTCCCTTTTTTATCTGCACTCCGTCTGGCGGTGACATGTAAATACTCTCATTGAGAATTCCGTACAAAAACGCAGTATTTACGTCGTGATGAGATATGGTCATGCCCTCTTCTGCAGCAATTTTCATCAACAGCCTAACTGTCTCAAATTTGACTGTCGGTGAATATGTCTCATGATAGTCCTGATCAGGAACTTGAGAAAAACCACGTGCAACTAATCTGGCTTTATATCTGACCACTTTACCAGTCTGATCAGTCTTGGTTTTGTAAATCCACCTGCTGTCTACAAGTTTCATGCCTGGTTCTACTGGAACCAATTCCCACGTGTCATTTTGCTTTAGGGAATTCAATTCAGCTTTCATGGCATTAAGCCAAGGTTCGGCATCTTTTTCAGGTAAATTTTGAACCTCTTTGTAGTTAGTTGGTTCAAAAACTGAGTTTGGATTGCTAGTGGCAGCCATATCTGAAATAGCAGCTTTAGCAAATTCTTTAGAAAATCGTTTAGGTGCTTGTCCCTTGGTAGTTCTCTCAGATCTACGCAATACTCTGGGATCCTCTGGGTCTGGTTCCTCCTCCTTGGGAGAATGGTGACCTGTATCTGGCAAAGATTCTACCTCTAGATCAGTGTCAGACCCATCTGATTTCTTAAAAGAGGTCTTTTCATTCTGATCATCTGTATCAGTGTCAGAATCTGTGCTACCATCAGCATCAATTACAGGTTTTGCCTCTTTGTTAATTGGTTTCACCACCTCATCATCTGAAATGGGATGACATTGAAAAATGCCAACTTTGTCCCATTTTGGATTACAATCCATGCTTCTGGTCAGCCTAATTGTGTTTGTGTCTGTCATCAGCACACGATAAGAACCTTTTTCATAACCTAGAAAAATGCCATGTTGACCAGATTTGCTCAGTTTGTCACCTTGCAGAGTGTGCACCCAAACTTCAGAACCGAAAATTTTTAAATGTTTTACAAACGGTTTCCTTTTGAACAGCATTTCGTATGGGGTGCAATCAATGGCTGATTGATACCTGCGGTTGTAAATATAGGTGAAACACGATAGAGCTTCAGCCCAGAAGGGGTTGGGTAGGCCTGAATCATGCAACAGAGTTTTAATTCCTTGTTGCAAGGTCTGGTTTACTCTTTCACATAAACCATTCTGCCATGGAGATCTGGGCGTGGCAGTCATGTGCTCTATGCCCTGTTCAGCAGTAAAGTTTTCAAACTGTTCTGAACAAAATTCTCCACCCCTGTCAGTAAAAAGACAACGTACATGCTCATCGTGAACATTCCTGAGCCATGCACAAAATTTTTGAAACTTAGAGAAGGCTTCAGACTTCTTTTGTAACATATAGACCCAAACATATCTAGAATAGGCATCTATCAGAACCAAAAAATAACATGAGTTTCCTCTAGAGAGCGCTAGAGGTCCAACCAAGTCTGCATGCACAATCTCATAAGGTTTCTTAACCTCCCTCCCAGATTTTGTACCTTTGGGAGCTTGCTTAATTTTGTTCTCTGCACATGAGACACATTTCATATGATAAGGACACTTTTGAACTTTCATGCCCTCAACCATATTTTGCATTTTACCTACTGCCTGGAAATGCAAATGACCAAACAAACGATGATAATCATGAATACAATGGTTATGCAATTTCTCATTCTTATCTACTGATATATTACAGCATGCCTTTTCAGTTTCTTTAGTTGCTCCAGCAGCTGTACCTGTAACAAAAGGCAATACATATAAACCATCAACACACTTAGCATAAAGAATGAGTTTGTTGTCTCGAAGAATTTCACACCGAGAGTTTGCAAACACCACTTTAAATCCTTGAGCGTCTAGCTGAGAAACACTCAAGAGATTATCCTGCAAATGAGGAGCATACATAACATTTTTAACTGTTGCATTAAGGCTCTGCAAAGAAACCGTTCCCTGAGCCAAACTTTTAATAGTCGTTCCATCCGCTTGATGAATTGCTCCTCCCTGTTTCTCAAGATGAAGAAAGAGATTTTTATCATTGGCCACGTGCCTTGTGGCTCCTGAGTCGACAACAAAAACAGAACGTGTGAGTTGATTAGAACTGCGTGAAATCAAAGCCTTTGATGCAGCTGGCCCTTGGGGTTTTCGGCCTCCTCCCCCTTTGCCTTTGAAGTTGCCCTTCTTCTTTGAAGAGTTTTTACACTGATTTTTAAAATGGCCGACCTCTCCGCAAGAAAAACAGCGGCGCATTTTAAGAGCTTTTGCAACACTTTCACTTTCCCCTGTTGAAGGCTTGTAGGCATTTCCAACAGCCTTGTCCCTGCTTTCTCTAGCAGTCTGTCTGCGATCCCACTCATTCAAGAGCACGCTAGACACATAATCTTCTGTTAGACGGTCATTGGGCAAAGACGACAATTGAGCAGCTACAGCATCATAAGATTCATCCAAACTGTTTATGATAAGCATTGCAAAAACAGCTTCTGAAATATTTAAGTCTCGCTGGACAAGATCCTGTCTGAGACGTTTTAACTGGGCTAGATGGCTGGGCAAATCACCATCTTTCTGTAATTCCAGCCTACACAGCTTTTTAAAGAAAAGCACACTGGATCCTGCATTTTGTCTTAGATGCATATCTCGAAGTTTATTCCAAACAGCCCGTGCAGTCTGCTGGTTCTCCAAATTGACCAACAACTGGTCCTGGACACTCAGAATAATTGTCCCCCTGGCTCTCATGTCTGCCTCATGCCATGCTGGCCATCCATCATCATCCTCATTAGGGGGGTCATCTTCTATAATATGGTAAAGCTTTTCCCTTTGTAAAAGTGCTTTCATTTTGACCTGCCACGTAGGATAGGTCTCTGGTGTAAGGAGAGGAAAAGATAGAGACATCTGGCCAGAATGTGCAGAAGCCATGCCTGTGTTTTGTTAACAGCAAGACACTTCCCTTCATGCACCCCAAATACTCTTGACTCTCTCAGCAACTTCTCTCCCCACTCAGCACAATTAACAGGCAAACTGGAAAAGCGTCTCTGCTGTCTTCTTGGCAGCCAGCAACATACCTTTCTGTAAATCAAACAGCAGCTTGAAAAACAGCTTCAGCTCACAGCTCAACTCCGATGTGCAGCATCAGATGGAAATGGATCAGAAACATCCAATTATCCAACCATCAATAGCCATCTGCAACCACCAGTCTGCTACCAGCAACCATCCGCCTGCTACCATATGTGGGTAAATGCCAGGATCTGTCCAGGTCTTCTTAGGCCCCTATGCCTGGGCAGGACGTCTGGAACACCTTCAGCATACACCCGGGAATCATGGACTCATAACTGGGCTTTATGAGCACCAAATCAGCAGTAAACAGCAGAAGCATTTGTAGAGGTTTCAAAACATTCCTCATTTATTTCTATTAACTACTGCATATTTACAGATCTGGCTTTGTGAGTGTTACAGCCTCTCACTTAGCCATCTTGTCTACAGAAGATATTAAACTGCACACAGCACACAGCAGAGAGCAGAGTCAGGAATGAAAAACAACAAAGTAACAATTCCTAACTGTTCCCTCCCAACAGCAGATATCACCAGATTTTCAGAATGGGAGGGGTGAAAATGCTCACAGTGGGAGCTGGTACAATGTAGCTCCTTCATGTGCCACTGACGTAACACTGGAAGCCTGAATTTATGGGGGAAGGCTTCCGATTCACTTACCTCCCACTCTATCATCCACGTTTGTGAGAAGAGCAATGCTGTTCTGGAGAGTACCTATGTTTGCAGCCCCTCCCACATCCACCTGGATCCACAGGGCAGAGGCTCCCACAGTGGTAAGGCAATGACCAAAGGAATCTCCGTTGCATGCTCAGTGCTAACAAAGCTGTGCATCATTGTGCTTGTTCCACAAGCAGGAAAAGGGTAGTGGAAGAAAACAGAAGCATCAACTCACTTTAGAATTAAGTCCTTGGCTTTTTCTGAAATGGGCACCTCAGGTGGAAATACTAGCGTCTCTTTCCAATTCATAACTTTCCTATATGTTTCTTGAGGTGTTTCAGAGCAGAAAGGGGGATAACCTGAAGAAATGGGGGGGGGAGGGGAAATCATTAAAAATGTTGTACTGATTTGAATGTCAGATTTAGACTAAATTACAGGAAAGGTTATAAATCAGACATAAGACTGAACATAAGCCTGCAAGTCGATCCTTGGCTGTCTCAACAAAACCCTCAGAAAAAGTGTTATTCTCATTGGAAAAGAAAAGGGACAAAAAGATGAACGGGGTCAATAATTCTTACCTATTAGCATTTCATACATAATCACTCCCAACGACCACCAGTCACATAATTTGTTGTAACCCGTTTGCATGAAAACTTCTGGAGCAATATAATCTGGGGTCCCAACAGTAGAGTATGCCTAAAAGCAAGATGATTTTAAGAAAAAGATTTAGTCAATACTCTGGCAATCTTATTAACTTGAGTTATAATAATGTATAAGCATTCACCTGCCATCTAATAACAGCCTTTTAGTTGCTTGAGGAGACTGAGTGACAAGTAGAGGTCGCTGAAAGCATGATTTTTTCAGCAGAAGGCCATCATGCTGAAAAACTTTGCAGAAAGCACTCAAAGGTTTACCATAGCTCACCAAAAACAGGACTTACCAGCTGTCGCCTATTCTTTTTCCATGTTTCTGCTTTTCTTTTAGAGTTCATGTTCTGAAATGCTAATTTGCAAAAACATAAATTACTGCTTTCAATTTTACCAACACAAGAAAAATTCAGATAGGGCACAATCCCAATGTTACCTCTGTACAGTGGGAGCTATGTTAGCATAGTTTAATACTGAAGCTGCACTGGTAAATGTGCAAACAAAAGCCATGTTTAGGGAAGAAGGAATTATGTGGTTACTAGTGGTCAGTTCCTGAATGAGGGTATGAAAGCCAATGCCATCATTCCCCCCTCCACTCTCCAAACTTGCTTAAAACACATTACCAGAGCAATACGGAATCAGGCTTTTCTGAAGCAGCTCCACAGAAGGGTAAATGTGTGAAATTAAGTTTTATAGATGCAAGGGATGGAAAGTGAATGCAACACTGGAAACTGTTCATGCCAAATATTTGTACAGGACTTCAGCACAGAAGACACAGGAAGATGGACTTTGTTTATAACTGAAAAACGGGTATCCCGGTTTTGTTTCTGTGCCGTGATCTTTGGTCTCGTCCACACATGGAGCAAAATCAGATAGCAGAATAGGCCATACCACTTCAAACTGCAGGTGGGGGTGTCATTTTTTAATGCTTGCCAATGTGTATGTGTGTTGTTGTTTTTTTAAAAAACAACAACAACACCTGCAAACAAAAAGCAGGCACATAGTAGTGAGAGTTAGGAGCAGGTTGAACATGAACATATGCTAGTTTTTCTGTGGGTTTTTTAACTTACAGAATTAAAAAAAGGAACTTTGAAAAATGGTAATCTATTCTATCACATTCTGCTGCCATGTGTAGACCAGGCTGAATTTACATGGCCTTGTTTCAAATATATCTATATCTAAATCAGATGTTTCAAATATATCTGAGGGAGTGCAGAGTAGTGTAATACTTTTAAGCTACAACAGGCTGTACTTACAGAAGTCACTTGGTGGATTGTGTGTAAGATTTCTGTAGAATTCGGTTCTGTGAGCTTTCTTTAAACCTGTGCAGAGTCCAAAATCAGAGAGTTTTACATGCCCCTATGGAAAGAAAACATTACACGTGTTTAGGTGCTGAACTACCTAAAATCCTTTGAAAGCTTGCAAGTTCTTGCGAGTCCATACTTAAAATGCCCAAAACTAGAAGAGAATTACAACAAAGGAAGAGGCACATATTTTAAAAAGACAAAATGATTTTCAGTCAACAAGCATAATAAAAACAGCATTGCATCGTTCCGGTTGAGAGGAGCCTGTTTTCCAACTCCTTTCCTCTAACACCTTTGCATGTACCAGGAGCAGGTAACCTGCAAACTGAAGTCTGAATGCAGACCTTCAGGCCTCTATCTGGCCAACTGATCTCTCCCCAGGTGACACCCCTGACTGGTCCTGCTTCACATAAGAGTGTGTTTTTGCCAGGCTGGAGTGTGTCCTTGAACTCTGGTGCCTCCTGCATGTTGGATAGAGAGGGGTACGCTAGTGTGTGCAGAAACTAGCTTATTGTACAAAGGTAAAATTTACATTTGCTGCTCTGCCTGTTTCTGCCTCTGGCCTCACCCATCCCTGGCATTTGGGCCTTGGAAAGTTGTTTATTAAATTTATATACTGCCCTTCATAATAGGATCACAGGGAGGTTCAAAGAATAAATACGGTAAATAAAATCTATATATATAAAACTCCAAAACCGCTTGACCGATTGCATTCAAATTTGGCCACAACATCACATGGGAATACGCGAGTGTTTGCATGCACTTAGATTGGACAGATGTCATACCTGTGACAGGTAAAAACCTGAATTTGTCTTAAAAAACATAGCGCCCTCCAGTGGACGTCAAAGGAACAGACGCCATTGTGTAGCAATAGGGCCATAATCCCGCCTCCCCCTCCTAACTCCCCATCGAGGCCTCTCCAGAATCGCAGCCGACTGGCCCGAAACAGGAAACAGGCCGCCCCGGAGGCCGTGCCGCCAACCGGAAGCCAGGCCGCCCCAGAGGCCGTGCCACCAACCGGGAGCCAGACTGCCCCGGAGTCCGCGTTGCTGACTGACACCCGGACTGCCCTGGGAACCAGGCCACCCCAGAGACAACGCTGCCGACCAGACCGCCCCGACAACCAGACCGCCCCGACAACCAGACCGCCCCCAACCCCCAGGGAACCAGGCCGGGTCCCAGAAGACCCATTCTCGATGGAGCCCACACCCCAAGTACCAGACCAACACCACAGCCCCAGGCCTGCCTCAGGCCCCAACATCCCTTCCACTCCACAGAGGATTGTCCAGGTAAGATGTGACATATCGGACCCGGCCCCCATAACTTTACACCATGTCGACTTGCCCCACTAACCCCTCCCCACATAAATCCCACCTTGAGACCCCTGACCACCTCCATATTACACTGAGTCTCCAACACCACCCACCCTCAAGAACTTCGAATCTTGCCAACTTCCCCACTACCCTCTATTCCTAAGACACCCCTACTTATATTCCACAAATGCATACAATATCTTCCCATTTTATTATGTTTCCCCATTTTATTTTAGTTCTTTATTAATTTCTTCCTTATTTCTCAGTTTAATCAATCTCCTTTAGTACATCAAAATAATGCCTCGCAAAATAAAATAAAAGAAACATGGGTCGTCGTGCTCGCAGACTGCAAATGACACAACGAGTAATTACAAATCAAACTCAGTAGGAACGTTCATCAACAAGGGGCGAGGATGACCTCACACGCTGGAGGAAACAGAGAGAGGGGAAACGGGGACCTTGACTAGGCCACAGCAACGTGTGGCTGGGTACAGCTAGCACAAGATAAAAACACAAGTACCATATTTTTTGCTCCATAAGATGCACCTGACCAAAAGATGCACCTAATTTTTAGAGGAGGAAAGGGGGAAAGCCCTGTTTTGGGGGGGATCAGCTTCTTTTGCAAATGGGAAAAGCCCCATTTTTGAGCATCAGCTCACAGTTGTGCAGTTTTTTTGTAAAGGGGGAAAGCTTCATTTTTGAGGATCAGCTCAAAGTTGTCGAGCTTACCTTGCAAAGGGAAAAAAATCCTGTTTTTATGGGGTTCAACTCACAATTCTGCAGCTTCTTTAGGAAAGGAAGCCATTTCTACAGTTTCCAGACAGATAATCTAATCAGCCAGTCACATGTCAGCTGGGGAAACAAAACAATGGAGGCCTGGGCAAGGGGCCGGGGCCAGGAAGGGACTAGCGTCTCTTATCTCCCTCCCCAATCTCTTGCAATCAGCTGCTGAGCGGGTTCTCTTTCCCTCTTGTTAGCCTTTAGCTCTTCCTAAAAAAAAAAAGCACGATCTGCTTTTCGCCCCTGGGCAATTGGGCTCCAGGGACCATGCATTCACTCCATAAGACACACAGACATCTCCTCTTACTTTTTAGGAGGAAAAAAGTTTGTCTTATGGAGCAAAAAATATGTTAAATAAGTAAAACAAAAGAATAACTCCCCTTCCCTTTTGATGTTGCTCAAAAGGGAACACATCCATTGAGCTGAAAAGTATTCACCATCCCTGGCATAAACATATTGTGAGGGACAAGGCGACTGGCTTTCTACCATGGTCACCTGCCAATCCCTTCAGCCTTTGCATGCTGCAAATACCCAACGTCAGAATGAAGACAGGAAAGTACAGGAGATGTAAAGTAAAATCATCTTATACCTTTGCATCCAGGAGAAGATTATCTGGCTTAATATCTCTGTGAATAAAACCCAGCTGGTGAATTGCATCAATGGCCAGCACAGTTTCAGATATGTAAAACTGTGTTTCTTCCTCTGATAAAGTATCCTTCTTCATTAATAATGTCATCATATCTCCTGAATCAAGGAGAAATACATATTATAGGATTTTACAGTTAAATAGGCTTTGGTAATCCAAATATTTATAAAGACACAAGGTCAATCAGTTCCAATAAGTATTTTTGAAACTCAGCAATTCAGAGCAGAGTAATAAAGGCCCTTTCATGAAATATTGGGGAGGACTCCAAACATTTTATGTAGTCACTTGCATATACACTTAAGCATTCTCTTGATTTTTTAAAACAATAACGGTATTTGTATTGCTACATTATGTGACAGAATAAATGCCAGTGTGAACAAAACATTCTTCATCCTTTAATTGTGCTTAAATGACTGGGAATAGCTATACACTTTCCTCAGTCCAGGGACTCAGCTATACAGCTGCAAATAAAACGTTTTAAGTGTGTTTTAAGTGCAATATACAATGTGACACTAGATGGCGATGGTGAGTCTTATGGAAAAGTCAATATATTTTTTAAAGTGCTGCTAAAAAAAAAGCATTTTCAGAGCGGTTTTTATTTGTGTCTAGATTCTACCCAGCTCTCAGTCCAGCCAGTGACACTGGTTTCAGTCATGAAGCATGGACTATTTATTTACCTCCAGGTAGAAATTCCATGATCAGGTAGAGATTCCGTTTGTCTTGAAAACTATAAAACATCTTCACCACCCAGGCACCATCTGCTTCAACCAGTATATCTCTTTCTGCCCGTATATGAGCCACCTATAGTTGTGAATATTGAACAACAAAACAGAATGTTCACAATAGCCAATACATAAAGAATTATTCTCCTACATAAACCACCAGTTGACCCATTTTCATATGCAATGTAGAAATGCATTACTGCTAGATAATATAAAAGTGTAAGTACATGGGTTTGCGCGCACACGCACTTCCCAAAATAAACTAGAGCGATTTCAGTGTCAGCCCCAGAAAGTTACAAGGCATACAATTGCCATTGATATTATTAAATTTTTAGTACTTAACTCTGTGTCATTGATTTCACTGGGACTTCAACATTCCCTCTACATTGCCCTCTTGGGCAATACAAGCCAAATAATTTCAAAGAAAGCCTATTTATGCTATCAACAGAGGTAACAGCTGTCAGACAAGCTCAATCAATTTGCAAGCTTGAGGTCCATTTTGCAGAACCAAGCTTTACGTGTTAAGGCGTAGTGATCATGTATCATACATGCTCACGTGAATTCGCTCCATCGCACAGTAAAGAAGGTAAACAATACAGTAAACAATAGTTTACAGTAAACAATTAAATAACACAAGGTATTTAATTCTATCTTAGAATTCAACTCCTGATTAAGTGTTTCAAATGACTGGCTATTTTTGTGTTTTCCTTCTATGGCCAGAAGCCACATGACCCAGAAAGGTGTCTATGGGCAAATGCCGGCTCCCTCAGCCTGAAAGCAAGATGAGCGCCGCATCCCATAGTTGCCTTTGACTGGACTTAATCATCCAGGGGTTATTTACCGTAACTTTACCTTACCTAAATGGCCAATACCAGCTTTTACTTCCAGGGGTGTTAGCCAAGATGCACCAACATACCTGAGTCACAAGCTACACTTTTCAGATTTTTTGAGAGATAAGTTGTGCAAGCATGGATCCACAATGCTGAATCTGCGACAAGACAGCTTCACACAGCTGTTGGATAGTGCCACAATTCCTTCCAGTCCAGGATTTAGTGGAAATACATGTAATATTTGCACACAAACTGACTAAGGAATCACATCACACTATTCTCAAGAAATATAAATATAGATTTGTTTTAGATTTGCAGCACACACTTTCCCAAAGACCCTGAAGAGGGATTAGCACGGCATGCATATATAGCCCCAGTCCCCAGGGTTTTGTTTTAAAGACAGCCTGATCTGTCTTCCACCCAAAAATCTCAGTCTCAGCCAGCTCATCCTTCTATCTTGCCCAACTTCTCAGTTCTACTAATAGTGGCAAGCAATGCATCCCGAGGGCAACAAATGTGCTGCAGGAACAGGTACCCACAATCTGGTCCTTTTTCAGCTCGAAGTGGCAATACTACAAATGCATATTGCACACAACAAGGTGCATCATCACTATTGGTTTTGAAGTGCTTGCAATATACTAAAAAGACATACCTGTTCTTTCTCTAGCATGTCAGCTTTTCTTAGTATCTTCATTGCATAAATATGACCCGTATCTTTCTTTTGAACGAGGCGGACCTGTGGATTAATTAATTTTTTAAAGCCATTATTAAAGCATACTGTTAAGCTAACAAATTTGCAATACTGGGGTAAATGCAGCAGACTGGCTTAAGAGCATTTCCAAAAAATGGAAGAAGGGTGAGCGTAACAGGCAATCTATATGAACACCTGATCTCTGCTACAAAGAGCAAAAAAATGCTACTAAAATCCATGAAGATTAGAAGGAAGGTCTCTAAGGAGAACTGAGAAAATTGGGGGTGCAGGGAGAGAAACCCAAGTTTACTGATTTTTTAATAACTGTGATAAACATTCAATAAACAAAGTCTCAAAGAGCCAGCCAGGGGAGGGAGAGCAGTACAAAAAATGAAGGATTCTGAGCTCATTATAAGGCCTGTTCTTCCCTGCCCTGCATACCATAAACAGGATTATTGTTCAGTAAGTTATTCTGACAGGAAGGTATCCCGAAATTAAGAGGTCCTAAGAAAATACACAAATTACGAACCTCTCCAAAAGCACCTCTTCCAATAACTTTCAAAGATTCAAAGTCATCGAGGCCTAGCCTTGTTCTCTTCAGCCGCAGAAATTCGGTTTCTTTGCGGGCGTGCTGAGATCTCCGTAGCTTTTTCTGAAATATATATTAAGCATGAGAAAATCCACAAAAATGGTATAAACGAGTAACCCGTTTATAATGCTACTATCACCAAGAATGGGATATAATTCCATCTGGCCTCCCATAGGGATGAAGGACTCAGGGACTCCCATTGGTGTGGTTAATGTATCATAAAAGAGGAAGACAAGAATAGCCCCGCTGGGTCAGGCTAGTGGCCCATCTAGTCCATTGTTCTGTTTTCACAGTGGCCAAGACTGCAAAGACGACATGCAAGCCACAGCATTCTCCTTCCACAACATATTGCCTCTGACCTTGGAGGCAGAGGACAGACATCATGGCTAGCAGCCACGGATAGCCTTTTCCTCCACCAATCTGTCAAATCCTTTTTTAAAGCCATCCGGGTTGGTGGTCATCACTTCCTCTTATGGGGGCAAATTCCCTAGTTTTAACCATGTGTTTCTTTCGTCTGTCCTGAATCTTAGAACATTCAGTTTCACTGAATATAAGAAAGGGAGAAAAACTTTTCTCTATCCACTTTCTCCATGCCATGCATAGTTTTATGCACTTCTAACTCACCTTTTCACTAAACAAAAAGTAACAACCCGTGTGTACTGCAGGGACGTAGCGGGGGGGGGAGCTTCCGGGGTGATTGCCCCAGGCACACTTGGGGGGGGCTGCTCCTCACACCGCCATCCCCGAGCCCAGGGATGTAGGAAAGGGGAGGGGCTGCCCCAGGTGCCATCATGGAGGGGGGTGACAAATTATCAAGGAATGATTACTGCCCTACTAGGGCGGTTCATGAAAAAACTTTTTTTAAAAAAAATACCTGCTCCAAAGGTCTTATCTTACTACACTAGGGAATATATAGCTACATATGAAATTTCATGCATATCAGTTAATATCTTGACCCTCCTCCAGGAAAATAGCTGTTTACTTGGCCGTTTTCCTATGCCGTGAAGGCTGAAATTTCAACAAAGCATGTGCCTTTGCTAGACTCTTTTCGGGCACCTGCTAAAAGCATTCTTTTTTAGGTAAGCATACCTAGATGCTTAGGAAGTTGACGTAATTTTAATCTTACTGGTACCGGTAATATTTTAGCTTTTGTATGTTTTAAAGTAGGAATGTTAATTTTTCTTGATTTTACTGCTGTGGGTTTTTTTGTTTTTTGTTTTGGTAAACTGCTTTTTAAAAAACAAATTTTATTAAATAAATAAACAAATATAAATGAAATAACACAAGCCAAAACTGTAGATTTAAGTATCTGTCCATAGTCACCTACTTGTTATCAGAGGCTCAGAATCCACATTCCTTTGTAAGAAAATATGAAATAGCGTAAAACCATTTTTGCAGGCAAAAAGAAAAAAAAATCAATGTGGGGGAGGGGGGTGACAAGAAATTTTCCGCACCGGGTACCACCTGACCTTCCTACGCCTCTGCCCGAGCCAGCCCTGCACTGGTGTTGCTTCGGCAGCAATTGCTGACCTGGTGCAGTGGGGGCTCTGCTCACCCTCTCTACCCCACCGGGGAAACACTCCTCAAGTGGCTTTGTGAGAAGTGTTTCCATGGCGGGGTGCAGAGGGCGAACAGAACCCACTGCCCCAGGACAGACCGTGCCACTGAAACAATACCAGCCCCAAGTGGTGTCACTCCAGCGACTCGTGTCATTTCGGTAGGGAGGGCTGGCCCGGCGCAGCGGGCTCCTACCCCCTCTGCACTCCACACCCCCCCTGTCCCCTTTCCTCACAGGGGAGTTGCTCCATCTCCTTGATAATTTTGGGTGCCCTTTCCTGAACCTTTTTCAAACTCTACAATACCCTTTGTGAGGCGAAGTGACCAGGTGTATGATGACCTTCTGGTATTGGCAGTTTTGTTTTTGATTCCTTTCCTTATGACTCCTAGCATTTGCCTTTTCAACAGCTGCTGCCCACTGGCCAGCATCTTCATAGAGCCATCCACTACAAGCCCAAGGCCTTGTTCTTCATCTGTCACTGCCAGTTCAGACACCATGGGCATATATGTGAAATTAAGAATTTTTGCTTTGCACATTTAATATTCAAACATAAACAAAATGTATTATTTAAGCATAAACAAAATTTAATATTTTAAAACAAACTATGGTTTAATGTGATTATGCAGCTGGTGCCTGCTGTTGAAAAAGTTCTCACAGCACCTCTGTGCTGTTCCTGTCACAATGGCTTGTTGTGCAAACCCAGGCTTATGGCTAGTTTTCCTCCAATGACCTACTCCCAAAATACATATCACTCCTGGTCAAAACAGTTAAATAGGCAGTGGTATCTTAGCTAGGACTTAGACCTTCAAGAGCGGCTGCTACTGAGAGTATTGAGGTAGATAGACCAATGGTCTGCTTTTGTGTAACGCAACTTTATAGGTCCATGCTTTGAGCCCCATCTTCAACAGAAAATTGGTTAATAACTGACATGCAATATACAGCATGCTGCATAATATTAGAAAAGGTGCCAAATAATAGTTTTCATGAGCAAAATAGGCAAACATCAGTTGGTAGAGCATGAGACTCTTAATCTCAGGGCCATGGACACAAGCCCCACATTGGGCAAAAGATTCCTTCATTGCAGGGGGTTGGATTAGATGACCCTTGCGGTCCCTTACAACGCTACCTTTCTCTGATTCTACTATGATAAAAGGTAAAGGGACCTCTGACCATTAGGTCCAGTCGTGACCGACTCTGGGGTTGCACGCTCATCTCGCATTATTGGCCGAGGGAGCCGGCATACAGCTTCCAGGTCATGTGGCCAGCATGACAAAGCCGCTTCTGGAGAACCAGAGCAGTGCAGGAAACACCATTTACCTTCCGCTGTAGCGGTACCTATTTATCTACTTGCACTTTGACGTGCTTTCGGACTGATAGGGTGCCTCTAAAAACCCCAATGCTTTTTATCTTGTATCATTTACAGCCACAAGATGGCACTGTATCCCCATTTCTGTCAACATGAGATTCCCCAACTTTCCCAATCATCTCTTGTAGCATGCTATCAGAGGCATTGGCTCCTGCCCCCCCCCAGTTTTTAAGGAGGGTGCTAAGCCCCCTCAATATCCAGTGGTGACGTCACATCGTCACACAACATCACATGCGGGATGTCACATCATTGTGTGACATTGGCCCTCTCAATCGCTGGTGTGTTATTTATGAAAAATTGCAAGGTCAATATAATGGCTAAAAACTATTGCAGAATCATCCCCACTCTCGCGGTGCTATAAGGAATGGATTACTAGAGAGCATGATGATTCATTAGTTTTTCTACTTATAAAAGTGAACCACAGTGACTTACAGCACAGTATAAATACTAAAATCAATTACAACCAACCAATAAAAACTGTTTGAAAATCTTTGCCAATAAAAGGCAGTCTTGCTGAATCTGCTATGCTAAAAGAGACCGCAAGTGTTTGAAACCATTAAAATATCAATACTGTATAGTGGTGCCTCGCAAGACGAATGCCTCGCGCAACGAAAAACTCCCTAGACGAAAGCATCTTGTGATTTTTGGTGACTCGCATGACGAAGTTTTTCAGCGGTTTTTGTTTGTTTGTTTGTTTTTTGCCGCGGCAACCAGCGCTTCGCAAGACGAAATTATCGCTAGACGAAGCGACTCGCGGCACGAATTAATTTCGTCTTGCAAGGCACCACTGTACTGGTTCGATTATATGGGATTATCTTCCTCCTTAAGGAAAAGGCAGCTCCTTCTACAGAATAACTCTATCCTGTTCCAAAATCTAGCAATCCTACTTTCCCACAACAAAGAAGGTGCAGTTATTACCTCCTACATGTGTTCTCTTCTGCTTACTCTTGCTTTCTAGGCATCGTGATTCCAAGAGAGACCGCTCAAGTGTATGCCCGTGAATCATTGAGCACCAATTCTGAACAGTAAAGTGTAAAAGCTTCCAGCTTAAATTACATCCACATTACCTCTTCATCTGCTAAACCTTCCTCCTCCATGGCCACTTCTAGTTTCTTCTGCCTAGGTTGGTAGAAAAAAAAGGTGTGTGTGTATCTATTATAAAATGAACAGCCTGTATTTGACTCTACTAGACTGACTTCACTCCTCAAATCATATCAGTAGGAAGAATTGGAACACAGAAATGTCTAGTACAGAATACAAGTTTATTTTAAGCTGCCACTGTTTACCCAGTGCCCTTCCTCATCTTTCCCCAACTTGGCACCCAGCAGATGTTGGACTACAACTACCACCCTCTCTGATCAAACAACTACCAGACTTTTAGAAGACATCTGAAGGCAGCCCTGTTTAGGGAAGCTTTTAATGTTTAATAGACTATTGTATTTTAATATTCTGTTGGAAGCTGCTCAGAGTGGCTGGGGAAACCCAGCCAGATGGGCGGGGTATAAATAATAAATTATTATTATAGAAATTATTATGACCATTCACCAAGCTGGCTGCAAGTGAGGGGAGCTTGGGTCCAACATCATCTGGAGGACAACAGGTTGGGGAAGTCTGGGTGACATACAGAGATCCAGAGGACCACTCACAGACTTATTCGCCTGCTTGGGTCCCTTTTGTGTTTCCCTGGAAGGTGAGGAGAGGAGTAAAAAGTTCACTGTCCAGCCTCCTGGTTGCTAATCCCGACACAAGAGAATAGAAGGACACAAGACAACATAAGAACAATCTTCTCTCATCTTACGTGTCTCCACCTTCTCCTCTCTTCAACATTTCTTGCAAAGTATCGCAAAACATGTTTCTTCACTGACTTGGTGTAGGGAAATAATATCCAACTAAAAATAAAAAGGTACATTTTGCTGAACATCTAGATAAAAAGCAGAGACCTTGCTTTTCCAAGCTTCTTTTGAGACCTCAGCTTTTCCAAGGGGTTAATTAACAAGTACATTGATACACAAATATCAGCATTGTAATCAGAGGATGCTTTTTGCAGAACAGCAGCTGAAATGGCACAAGGGAAAGCTGCTGAAACCATTTTAGCTATTCACACCGAGAAAATAGGTGGCCAGTTAAAAGTTATTTGCTAGCCAGAGTTGTGAACATGTTTTGAGGGGGAATAACACACACACACACACACACACACACACACACACACACCAAACATCTACCACACATAGAAATCTCAGTGTAGAAGAAATCTAACACCCAGTACCTGGTTTCTCTTTCTTCATGCTGTAAAATTAGGTTACTATAAAAGTTCTCCAGTGTGAGCTTGGCGACTGTCACTCTCTCCCGGGTGTGGTTGCTCATGGGAAAGGAAGTTGGAGTCCCTGCAGTCATTGCCATAGTAACATGTACTGAAACAGAGTGCATAAAATCATCATTACTCCACAGAAGAAAATTCATTTCCCCTCACCAAAAAACAGAACACAGAGTCCCTTACAGTATTAATTTCTGCCTGGGACGCTTTCGTACTGTGGGATGTTCCACTATTCACCCGCCTATAAACACCTGAAGTCAACCATCATGGACTCAAGTCACTCAGGAATCTCCTTTGGGTACAGCAGATTGATACGGCTATTTTCAGCCTGTGTCCCATACAGTAAACACCCTCTCCACACACACACACACACACACAAACAAAGACCCAGAACCCAATGAAACAGAAAGAGGAAAGTAGATCTGAAGGCAGGGTGGATAAAAATCAATGATTTTTAAAATAAAAATAAAAAAAATGATTTTTTTTTTATTTAAATTGGATTTTTAAAAAAAATGCTTTTTGAGGAAAATACATTACCATCCAAAGGTTATTCCATCATGAAATAAAGATTAGTTTTTTAATTATGTAGAATGAGGTTGTATATGTTTAATTTTTTTGGTAAATAAATTCCATTAATCTATTCACAATGTCATGCTCTTCCAGAGGTTTTTGTAAGATCATTGGGCAGTTTCTCTGCCTACAAGATATTTTACAGATGCTTGGTTTACTTTTGCAGTTCTCAAAACTGAATTTGACTCAGCAGAGATCACATGCCTCTTCTTCACAGCAAAAATGTTATAACATGAACAGAGTTGAGAAAAAGACCTTAATCCTATTGTTCTACAAACTTATGAATACAGAATCAGTGCTAAGTTTCAAGAAGTCCAGTGAATAGAATAGAAACAATATTTTTCTGATTGGTTTGGAGTGGACAGTATTTAAATTTTTCATGTGTAGGCTGGGCTGACAGTCTAAGTTTCTTAAAATATATATATATATTGTTTTTGTTTAGCCAAATTAGTTAACAAACATGGATGTTTGTTTAAGCAAATAACATATGCTGTAATGTTATTGTTTCAGTTGAATAAATCTATTTAAATTGTTATTATTAAGGTAATGATTATTTTTCTCCTTCCTAAGTACAACAGAAAAGTTGTCCAAATACAGTATGAATGATTAACCTATTAAACTGGGGATAAAAAACCTAATATGAAAAGTTGTTATTCTAAAAATCTTCATCTACTTGCATATTAAAGTTATACCAGCAAGAATTAGTCTTTATGTAGAAAACTATGATTTAAATCAAGCCTTACTGACTAGTGATTTAAATCGTGATTTAAATCAAATCCACCCTGTCTGAATGCATATATTATGCAGAGTTACATTGAAATCACTGCCATGTCAACCACCACTGAAGATGTCAAGGAAAATGTCAGTGAAATTGGCTAGAAAGGAACCTGTCTGAGCTCTCCACCCCCTTGCTGCTGGCCCCCACAAACTAGTAAAGGCTTAGGTATATTTTTTGAAACTAGTGGTTTTTCAAGTTTATTGTCAAGGAGAGAACAATTAAACATGACTTTAAAATTTACACTAGCAAAAACAAGCAAGCAAGTATAATCATAATTAAAATCCTTATGAGATCTAAAAGACCTGATGCAACCAGTTAAGTGTGTGTTCCCCCCCCCCTCCCTATTTTTTAAAAAACCCCGCTCGGAAATCTCCCGGATTTCCTACCTGCCAGGGAGCCTCCATTTTGGGTGCCGCTCTTCCCATGTGTGGGCACCGGAAATTGAGCAGAGCGGCACCGGAAGTCGCTTCTACGCATGCCCGGTGTCCAAACGGACCTCTCCTCACCTTCCTCAACACCAAATACTCCTTAATTATACCCACAATAAAAACCATAAAAATAAAAAAGTTACAAACACATTAAAAAAACAAAATACATCCCATCCTACATTCCAAAAAATTACACCAAAAATAAAAAAGCAAAAAGCAACCACCCACACCAAAAATCATACACTACACACCAAAATAAATGACAACCCCAACTAGAGAAATAAAACATCACAAACATCACAATAAAAAAACCCAAAACCACACCCTACATTCAAAACACCTACTCCAAATTTTATCCAAACAACCAAAAACACACACAAAACCCCCCACAAAACACACAACGCCCAAATCATACAATACCCACCAAAATAAATGACAACCCCCAAAATAAAATTAAACAATAATAACTTCTGCTTCTCATGTTCTTATTTCAACTTTTTAAAATCTAAATACAGTACAAAGAAATGTTCACGATGTATGCGCAGGGGCCAATGTATGGAGATACAGGGGGGAGGCGACAACACTCCCTGGGGACAACAGAGGGCTCAGACAAAAGTGCATGCTGGGAAATAGAACCCAGAAGCTGACAGTTCCTTCTCCAAGGGTGGGGGCCCAGGTATGGAAATACAGGGGGGAGGGAGCAACAATCCACGGGGACAACAGAGGGTTCAGACGGGGGTGGGGGGAGGAGGGGGCTCGATAGCCATAGTTGCCAAGTCTCCCGTATTCCCCGGGAAACCCCCGTTTTCCAGCCGTTTCCCGCTGGCAGCCCGGATTTTTAAAAAAAACCCTGTAAATCCCCCGGATTCTTACCGGCCTGGGGAGGCTCCTTCTGTGCATGTCTGGAGTTTCTGGACATGCGCAGAAGCGATTTCTGGCACTGCAGCCATTTTGGAAATGGGCAGAGCATGCGTAGAAGCAACTTCCAGTGCTGCTCTGCCCAGTTCCAAAATGGCCGCAGTGCGACTTCCGGTGCCGATCCTGGATTTTTCTATCTGGGAGTTCACACCTATGCCAACAGCTCATGAGTCAGGACAGGGTGGGGCCAGTCACAGGGATGTGCCGGAGAGATGGGGGGAGAAGGGGACTCGATAGCTCATGGGTCGGGACAGAGTGGGGCCAGTCACATGGATGTGCCGCGGGGGTGGGGGAGAAAAGGGGGCTCGATAGCTCATGGGTCGGGACAGAACGGGGACAGTCACAGGGATGAATCGGGGGTGAGGGCAGGATAAGTCATGTGTCCGGACAGAGTGGGGGGAATCACAGGAAAGAACCACAGCAACGCGTGGCCGGGCCAGCTAGTAAAACATAAGAAGGAAAACATTCAGAGATATAATCTAAAATATATTCTAGACTAATAGACTAGACTAATAAAATTTACCATCCTTAAACCAAAATAGCACTACATCAGAGGATGAACTATAACAAATAATGACTCTGATTCTTCTCTGGCTCTATCATAAAATAATATGGGTGGTATTAATTAGGGCGAAGCTTAATGGCTTTAGTGCAGAATTTAGCTACCTTGGGTGTCACATTTGAGTTAGAGTCCGAGAGAAGCCATTTCATATAGAAACTATCCGATCGTCCTGGGAAATCAGCCAGTGTCGTATAAATAAGATCATTTCGTATGTCCCCATAGAAACAGCATCGCAAAAGCATGTGCTCGATGGTCTCTACCTCACTGGACTCACACGGGCAAAGTCTCTCGCCCAGTGGAACCCGACTAAATTTCCCTTGCAAAACGGCAGGTGGCACACAGGGCGATCGCTCTTCTATGTGAAGGTATCTCGAGATGAGCTAGATATTTGGCTGGGAGGGACAAATATCTCCGTTCCTGCTGGATCAGAAAATAAGGAACATTGCTCAAATCATTCTGTCTCTCGATATCTGTCATCCTCTGTTTGACACTATTCTTTGCTGAGTTGTAATCATGCGACAACAGGAGAGTTGGGTGAAGGCCTATACTGTACTTTGTTGTTTAGTCGTTTAGTCGTGTCCGACTCTTCGTGACCCCATGGACCAGAGCACGCCAGGCACTCCTGTCTTGCACTGCCTCCCGCAATTTGGTCAAACTCATGTTCGTAGCTTCGAGAACACTGTCCAACCATCTTGTCCTCTGACGTCCCCTTCTCCTAGTGCCCTCCATCTTTCCCAACATCAGGGTCTTTTCCAGGGAGTCTTCTCTTCTCATGAGGTGGCCAAAGTATTGGAGCCTCAGCTTCAGGATCTGTCCTTCCAGTGAGCACTCAGGGCTGATTTCCTTCAGAATGGATAGGTTTGATCTTCTTGCAGTCCATGGGACTCTCAAGAGTCTCCTCCAGCACCAAAATTCAAAAGCATCAATTCTTCGGCGATCAGCCTTCTTTATGGTCCAGCTCTCACTTCCATACATCACTACTGGGAAAACCATAGCTTGAACTATACGGACCTTTGTAGGCAAGGTGATGTCTCTGCTTTTTAAGATGCTGTCTAGGTTTGTCATTGCTTTTCTCCCAAGCAGGCGTCTTTTAATTTCGTGACTGTACTTATCATCTTATTAACTACGACCCTGCTCCAAGCAGACCAGGGGTCCCCAAACTACGGCCCGGGGGCCGGATGCGGCCCAATTGGCCTGCCAATCCGGCCCGCGACGACCCCCGCCGCCCGCTCTTGCAGCGCGGCAGCGCTCTTCCGGGTCGGGAAAAAAGCGCCGAAAATCCTTTGTGCGCATGCGTATGGGCCTCTCCCGACCCGGAAGAGGTCATTTCTGGTGCACTTCTGGGTCGGGGGAGGCCCATACGCATGCGCACAACGGATTTTCGGCGCTTTTTCCACCCTGGAAGCGCGCCGCCGCGCCAGTAAGTGCCCGTGCGCATGCGCACGGGTGCGCACTCCCCCGCCTGCCGGCCCGCACAGGCACGCGCTCCCCCGTCCTCCGGCCCGCCGCGCGATCGGCGTGGTGGGAACCGGCCCAAACGCCGGTAAGTCTGGGGACCCCTGAAGCAGACTGATGTTTGTCTTTTAATGTCAGCGGGGCTAGGCCCTGGGGGTTCAGATGTAGTTTCAGCCAGAGGTTGCAAGCCTATATCCAAACTCTGCCTTCCACACACATTATGCCTGCTTCTAGACGTAGGGCAGCGTTTGCCATACAGGGGAGCGTTTGAAGGCTGCTCTAATAAATTTTGACTGGACTCTTTCAAGTGGGATCAGATTTGGTGGCGGAACATGTAGTTGGACTCCGTAGAGCAATTGGGCCATCACTTTTGCCTCAAAAAGTTTTAGGGACGCAGGTATATATTGTGCCTCCTTTGATCTAAAAAAAGCTACGGAGGACTTATGGCCAACTGCCGCTGCCTGTGTTATATGGGCTTTCTTTAGCCCTTTATCATGGAAACCTATACCTAGGTATTTTAGGCAGTGAACTTGTTCAATTTTCCGACCATTTATGCTCCATGGACGAATCTTAGGGCGTTTGGCGAAAGACATTACTTTTGTCTTCTGATAATTTATGACAAGACAGGCCTCTTTGGCCCATTCAGGCCCATTCAGCTGATGACCATACCGCCCGTCGTAGCCCGACTGGAGTCCTGGATAAGATCAGGGCATCGTCCGCGGTACCTACTTATCTACTGGCACTTTGAAGTGCTTTCGAACTGCCAGGTGGGCAGGAACTGGGACCGAGCAACGGGAGCTCACCCCATCGTAGGGATTCAAACCACTGACCCTGATCAGCAAGCCCTAGGCTCTGTGGTTTAATCCACAGCACCACCTGCGTCCCTATTAGCAGTTAGGGTCCAGCTATTTATTTGATGGACATTTATAAAATCATATGTGTTTTTGAGATGAAAGAGTGTCTCTATTAATTATTTCTACTAATCTCAGCAAAATAAACTGCCTGACATTTAGGACTGTAACCTTGCATCTGGTAAGCATTTGTTACAATGCTTGCTATTTTTAGCCTTACAGTATTTCTGTGCTGTAGTGATAACAGCCCTTCCTTATTTCAGTTAGGTCGTTGAACTTTCTAGGAGTTCACTACCATTTGGATTCAGTATCCATTGAATTCCAGGTCATAGAATCAGAGTTGGAAGATCATCAGCATGAGGGGAGCAGTTTGGGAACCACGGTTATAAAGCATCCCATAACAGGAACTTTTGAGAACCTCAGTCCAATGAGTCCAGCACAACAGACTGTATCAACACCCTTTGCAAAAACATGGTATAAAACAACAAATAACTACACTTCAATTGCAAGGAACAAATGTCTGAGATATTTCACTGGTCGATCTAAGCTTTTGTTTTCAGTTATTCTTAGAGAAACATGTCCCTTTGCTCACTTGCTTCTGCAGATGGAGGGAGAGAGAGCAATTGCCAAAAGACATTCAGATGCCATGGATACACAGATCTTCTCAGCTGGATAAGACTCTCTCTGGCATTTCAAGCACCAGGTCAGCTGTTAGCATAGTTTTGAAGCAATAGTTATTTATTGTCTCTGTTCTTATTTCCATCATGGTTCCTTGATCAAGATGCATTCATTTTTTTTAAAAAAATATTTTTATTAAGCATTTTATAACATAAAAAACATACAAAAAATACCAAAAATACCAAAAATACAAAAAAAACATCAATACAAAAATACATCAATACATACAAAAACATAAGCATATCATCTTTAATCAACTTTTTGAATCATTGTCTTTTTGGCTTCCCCAACTCCCCACTATCTGATTTTCATTTTGAATATCACTGTAGCAGTTTCTATTTCATCTCTTTTACTTCCTTCATACTATAATCTCCTTAATTCCTCTTAATCTCATCTTTATATTTGCATATCAATTTTTCAACCTTATAGACTCCTCTTATCTCCCTATTGCCTTAACTTCTGTATTTCCCTAGATGTTCAGATTTTCAACTTTCAAAAGTAATTCCCTATATATATTTTAAACTTTCTCCAATCTTCCTCCACTCTTTCCCCTGCTTGATCAAGATGCATTCAACATCCTTTTAAAAATATTTGTAACAAATGTTTGACAGACAATTAAAACTTTAGTTGTGCTGCTTGTTTACAGAGCTCATTCTCTGAAGAACGTTATAATGCAATTACTGTCAATAGCAGGTCTCTTATAAATGTAGCTATACACCAAAATGAACAGAGAGTGAGATAAGATTATGTGATTTTATTTTCAATAGGATGTTTGATTTATGCCAGCCATCATTACCAAAAGATATGTAAAGCCTCCACTAGATCAACAAAACCAAACAATTTACTGCATAATACCAATCTACTCTTTACATCTGAGTGATGAATACTGCATTTAAAGTAATTCCTTGTATTATCCTAGCAGATGAGCTTGCTACAGATCTTTCGTGATATAATTTCAGAGATTAAGCTGTTTCACATTTTTATTCATCTATCTGCATTTCAGAGAATATAAAGATATGACAATTAAAAAGTCTAAAAGAGGAATAAAATCAAAAATATTTCACATGTAAACAACAATATTTTCACAGGTTGGGTAAAGACAGATTTATTCATATTGATATTATTCATATTCATAGAATCATAGAGTTGGAAGAGACCACAAGGGCCATCCAGTCCAACCCCCTGCCAAGCAGGAAACACCATCAAAGCATTCTTGACATATGGCTGTCAAGCCTCTGCTTAAAGACCTCCAAAGGAGGAGACTCCACCACACTTCTTGGCAGCAAATTCCACTGTCGAACAGCTCTTACTGTCAGGAAGTTCTTCCTAATGTTTAGGTGGAATCTTCTTTCTTGAAGTTTGAATCCATTGCTCCGTGTCCGCTTCTCTGGAACAGCAGAAAACAACCTTTCACCCTCCTCTATATGACATCCTTTTATATATTTGAACATGGCTATCATATCACCCCTTAACCTTCTCTTCTCCAGGCTAAACATACCCAGCTCCCTAAGCCGTTCCTCATAAGGCATCGTTTCCAGGCCTTTGGCCATTTTGGTTGCCCTCCTCTGGACACGTTCCAGCTTGTCAGTATCCTTCTTGAACTGTGGTGCCCAGAACTGGACACAGTACTCCTGGTGAGGTCTGACCAGAGCAGAATACAGTGGTACTATTACTTCCCTTGATCTAGATGCTATACTCCTATTGATGCAGCCCAGAATTGCATTAGCTTTTTTAGCTGCTGCATCACACTGCTGACTCATGTCAAGTTTGTGGTCTACCAAGACTCCTAGATCCTTTTCACATGTACTGCTCTCAAGCCAGGTGTCTCCCATCCTGTATTTGTGCCTTTCATTTTTTTTGCCCAAGTGTAGTACTTTACATTTCTCCTTGTTAAAATTCATCTTGTTTGCTTTGGCCCAGTTGTCTAATCTATTAAGGTCATTTTGAAGTGTGATCCTGTCCTCTGGGGTATTAGCCACCCCTCCCAATTTGGTGTCATCTGCAAACTTGATCAGGATGCCCTCAAGCCCATCATCCAAGTCATTGATAAAGATGTTGAATAAGACTGGGCCCAAGACAGAACCCTGTGGCATCCCACTGGTCACTTCTCTCCAGGATGAGGAGGAGCCATTGATGAGCACCCTTTGGGTTCGGTCAGTCAGCCAGTTACAAATCCACTGAATGGTAGCATTGTCTAGCCCGCATTTTACCAGCTTCTTTACTAGAATATCATGGGGCACCTTGTCAAAGGCCTTGCTGAAATCAAGATAGGCTATATCCACAGCATTCCCTTCATCTACCAGGCTTGTAATTCTTTCAAAAAAATGAGATCAGATTAGTCTGACATGACTTATTTTTTCAGGAACCCATGCTGACTTTTAGTGATCACAGCGTTCCTTTCTAGGTGCTCACAGACCGTTTGCTTAATGATCTGCTCTAGAATCTTTCCTGGTATTGATGTCAGGCTGACTGGGCGGTAATTGTTTGGGTCCTCTCTTTCCCCCTTTTTGAAAATAGGGACAACATTTGCCCTCCTCCAGTCTGCTGGGACTTCGCCTGTTCTCCAGGAATTCTCAAAGATTATTTCTGAGAATTTTTTGCAACTTGCTACAAAGATAAAGCCAAGCCTATAGAAAAAGTCTGACTATTTAAACTACAGCAAGGATGAACAAACCGTGCCTGATAGGACCATGAATGCATTGTATCTGGATCCAAAGTCCAATCAAGGTGTGTGGTTTTTGCTTCATTTAAAGTCTACCATTTAACTTGTAAAGGAACGAAACCTGTTCTCGCCTCAGGTATTTTACGCAGCGCCTGAGCACATGAGCCCCACATACCGGTAACTACTGATACCTGTACTAGTCCTGACTTTTTTGGAGTGTCTCACACTACTGTCTTGTACACAGCTATCTACAAGAGTGACCACTGAAAGTACAGAAGCTGACAATCTCTTAGCTAGAAGAAAAAGGGATATAAATTTGTAGGAACAGAATAATGATTTCCACCCCCCTCCCTGGAAAGAACAGCATCACATTCTCATTCTCTCTACCAAGGATAGGGCAAGTAGTAGTAGTCGTAAACAACAAAGATTTATGCTAAATGTTACAAATCGCAAGTGCGGTTCATCACTGGAACCAGAGGCCTATGGAAATGGGGGAAGCTGCTCCTTTGGTAAGTTGCAAATAAATAAATAAATATCTGGACAGAAGGAATGGATTATTCAAGTTACATCAGGGTCCTCCCAACTCTTACTCTGAACACAGGCTCACCTTGAGTGTTCATTTCTGTTGTAGGTGCCTGAACTGTTGCGTCCAAGCAGTGTTCGAAATCAGCCCAGGCGGATTCTGCACCTGGCTGTCAGCCACTTGCAACTGAGTGCCTGGGGATCCATGCCTGGGGATCACTAGATCTTGACTGTTTTCACACACTAATACCATATCCTGTAGAATTCTATCAGTTATATCTACACAATCAGAATGAATTTCGGGAACCAAAATGCTGCTTCTGTGCAGCCTGGCAACTATAATCTTGGTTTAAGGAGCCACTTGGTGCCTAGCTTATATATCTGAGTTTCTAACACTGCCTCCAAGATTCACATCTCTCAATGAGAACAAAGCCAGTGCAAGATTTCCACAAACAGCCTATGAAAAGACTGGTCTTTCTGCCTAAAGATAAGGTGGCTTATATTACTTTAAAGGGGATTTTTTATGAAAGATGGCTATTGGCCATGCCATATAAATACAACCCCTAGTACTATGAATGCTAGCTGCTGGAGGGCAAAAAGGAGAAGACTGTTGTCTTCATCCCTACCAAAGGGCTTCCCAAAGCATCTGTCTTGCCATTGCTTGAGAATGGGTGCTAGACTAGATCCGGAAAAGCTGATATATTATTACATATATCATGTAAACCAGGCATAGGCAAACTCGGCCTTCCATATGTTTGGGGACTACAACTCCCATCACCCCTAGCTAACAGGAACAGTGGTCAGGGATGGTGGGAGTTCTAGTCCCACAAACACCTGGAGGGCCAAGTTTGCCTATGCCTGATGCAAACTATTACATATTACCAGGATGCATGCTGTGTTGAGACCTGCTTACTGCATCATCTGGAAGTTCCTTGGCTTGACAAAACTCATGAAAGTCAATAAAACTTCACTGACTTTTCACCTAGTAAGTAGTCCAGTTTAAGTTAATCAAGAAATTAATGAAAATGGCAGTGATTGCAAAATAACCAGGAAAAGCTGTTAATGAGATTTATTTTTATTTCTTGCTCTTTCTTGCTGTCTGAAGAGAAGCGACTCTATTTCACAATATATTCCACAGAACCCTGTATACTGTACATGCAGCAGTGCGTACATCCCTCTCCACGGAGATCCATTTACAGAAAGTGACTTTGCAGAACTGTCTGCCACACAGCAGGATATTTGAGAATTGAGATAAAGTAAGACACAAAAACAGACTGCAGACCTGATGACCTACCCCTCTATATGGAACAAGCACAAAAGGAAACATGAGCTCAGCACATGCTTAATGACAATGAAATAGTTCTACGCTAAGAGCATAAAATTAACTCCTAATAAACAAACCTGCTAATCAAAAATACAGATTTTAATCTTGTTCACCAACTTCTTTGTTCTCATGTACCATTTTGTCTCATGTATGCACTTGAAGGCTTTGTTCTAACAAACTTGACTTCTTTAAAGCATCAGGCCTACAACCTAAACATTATCCTACTTTCTGTGCACCTTTAGCTCTTTCCCCAAACCTACAGTATTTCAAAAAGATTCAAGCAGACCCTCAACTAACAAAACTTTGATCAGGAAGTCAAGTTAACCTTTGTGCTATGCCCTTTGGACATTGCTTTCTAGAACAGTCTATTTGTTTTAAAGCACGTTTCCCCATCACTTCAAGTTTGGCTAACAATAGCATTTCAAATTTGAAAAAAATAAAACTGAACATATCTGAACTATGTACAGTATTAGGCCTCTATCAGGCTTGTAAATCCTTGTTAAAAAGATGCCACATTATTGAATGTATCTGACAGAACATGCAGGTCACAAAGGTGCCAACAGTGGGTTATGTAGCAAGAGGTCGGGGAAAAGAAGAGAACAGTTTTACCGTTGAGCTCTCTTGGTAAAATATTTGGGAATCACAACCAAAAAAGTATTTAGAGAAATCCTATGCATGCTTCCTTGGGATTAAGTTGCATGGGGCTCAGTCCCAAGTAAGCATGTATACAGCAGCAGTCTAAAACATGCCAACTTTTCAGAAAGAATGTAAACCTGCTAAAGTAGCTGGCAAAATTGGGAACCCAGAGCATTTTGAGATCACAACTTGATCTGAATGCATAGGCACACCTGAAATCCAAACCAACTGATGGCGCACATCCACAAGCGTGAAACTGAAGGTGACTTAGCACACGTGCCAATCTATGTTTGGAACAGAATTGTCTGTGTGTGGAATCTTTGCTATGAATTCAGTGACAATCCCTTTGCCACATTAGCAAGGCTTTGAAACAGCCAGCCAAGTGAGCAAGTGGAACTAATTTCTCTCATACTGGGAAGCAGATATGAGGCTTGGAAGTGAGTCACAGCTTGTCCCTTTAGCTGCCCCCATTCTCAGGTGAAAAAGGGCACTTCTCAACCGTGTCACAGGCTGCATGTAACAGGCACCTCATTTCCCCAATACGGTACACCCTACACTTCACTCTTGCATCAAGATTGGGGGAGGGCCAGCAGGAGACAGAGAAATATAAACTGACAGCGTTTATATGACATGCATACACTCTCCCCTCTTTCTGGATAGCCTCCTAATATCTGCTCCTCTCTCGGCAGAAGCATCTGGCATTTCCCCCACGGGGATGGCTCTGGCCTCTGCCGATGGCTCACAAGAAAGAAAGAAAGAAAGAAAGAAAGAAAGAAAGAAAGAAAGAAAGAAAGAAAGAAAGAAAGAAGAAAGAAAGAAAGAAAGAAAGAAAGAGAAAGAAAGAAAGAAAGAAAGAAAGAAAGAAAGAAAGAAAGAAAGAAAGAAAGAAAGAAAGAAAGAAAGAAAGAAAGAAAGAAAGAAAGAAAGAAAGAAAGAAAGAAAGAAAGAAAGAGGGGGGCTCTCCACATGACCTCCTTGTAGGTGTGACAGTGCACCAAAGTGAAACAAGTCTCCCGCCCACCCCTCACCCTCCCCACCTCTCTCTGAAGGGGGTGGGCTTCACCGGGACAGCCTTCCTTCCTTCCCCATCCGCACTCACCTCGCCAAGCCTTCGCTCTCTCTCACTCGCCCGCAGCCCGAGCGTCTGGCCACTTCCCCTCCTGTGCCTCTAATGGAGGGAGGGAGGGAGGGAGACAGCAGCAGCAGCAGCAGCAGCAGCAGCAGCAGCAGCAGCAGCCAAGCGAGCAGGAGGGATCTATCTGTTTACTAGCCAGTTCTCGCGAGAGGGTAGATCACCTTGCACAAGAAAGGAAAGGGGGCGCCGAGAGCCGCTGCCTATTGGCTTCTCGGCGGCGGCTGAAGCGCTCCGAGTGCGACCGAGTCGCACGTGCGCCCGGCGCTGCTTTTACGCAGCTGGGGATCCCGGCCGGCGCGCAGCAAGCGGCGCTGAAGTTCCCGCGCGGGAGTTGTTTGTGGGTGACCCTGAGAGCAGCGCAGTCGGGAACGAGCGGGATCGGATCCCTGTGCGGGGCCCACCTTTTGCAGCGGGTCCCCAGCTGATGGTCGTACGTAGTGTGGCGGCGGCCGCGCCGAGGCTTCTTTTGCGCCCTAGGCAAGGCTAACTGCGCGCGCGCAGACATGCACATCCAAATGGCTAACATAGAACTGCATTCTGTGTTTTCCGTAGAGCCCGATTGCTGTGCGTAGAGTACAGAGTGGCCCTTCTATTTTAAACCCCCCGCTGTGGGGGATCATCTGCGGGAATGCTAGAGCTTTATCCTAAAGCAGGGCAGCGAAGACCAGCTGTAAGCGGAAAGAGAACAAATATTCCCAGCATGACGTTGGAGAGCTCGACTGGGTGCTTCTCCGTGAACTCTGCCAGCACAGCAGCAGATGGCAGGCAGGGAGGGGCGTGGAGGTATTATTTGAACCTAGTGGAAAACTACGTGCAGTTTGTTGGTCATGCCCATCCATCCCTCCTTTTTGGCCGCTCCTTATTTAAAAAGTGCATCAACTTACATTGTTATGGGTTAGTGGGGTGCCAGATTTCCTCCTCTACATTCTTGCCTGCTGGGGTATTAATCGGAGCTTTGGGAATTAAGGTGAGCTGACAGGCTGAGCTTGTTTTTTTGCCAGAGGGGCGGAGGCAGGGAGATGATGGCCTTGCCGTTAAACCATCGCAAAAGCCATCTACAAGACAAACGACCCTACCGGTAATTATGGGCGTAGCGGGGGTGGGCACCCTTCTCTGAAAGGCAGCCTCGGCCTCCTTTCCACTACTAAGCTTCTGCAACTTTAATTCCAGTGGACCATTTGGATGCATGTTATGTGGACATAACTGCCTTGCATAGCTGCCAAGTTTTCCCTTTTCTCGCGAGGAAGCCTATTCAGCATAAGGGGAAATCCCTTAAAATAAGGGATAACTTGGCAGCTATGTTGCCACAACGAGGATAAAAAGGCCTTTGGTGGTACTTGGGCTTTGGCAAACTTGCAGAGCACAATTATATTTTCTGCATCTATTCAAATAGGCGAAGCCCACTAATTTCAATGGGGTTTTACTTCTAAGCAAGAGCGACTATTGAACCTTACCTGGAGAAATAAATATAGACTTTCTTTTTTCTATTCTTTAAATGGAAAGGACCCTGCATCTTGCAAGCCACTATTAAAAACAGAATGCAAACTAGGTCTGGGGTGTTAGCGGAGGAGGTAGTGTGGGACAGGTCTGGCGGGGGGCATGTCCTGCTTCTTCTGGGGTAGTTTGTCCACCTTTGGTCCCCATCCTGCACTCAGCTCTCACCTGTGGCTCCTAGAAGCTGTCAGGATGTGACAGCAGCCACACCTGGGAAATGGCTTTGACTGGCCAGCTAAATAAATAATAATACTTGCACAAATAATTACTGCAGTGGCTGGAAAAGCATGAAACCCTTTATAGAGCCATTCCTGGTGCCTGCTGCTGCTAACATTTTACATATTGCTTGTATTCTTCATCTTTGCCTTTTGTCCCTTTTGCTTCATTTCTCAAGCACTGCGGTTAATTAGTGTGATAATTTTCATTTGGTGAACTGGAGCAGCACTACCGGTATTTCCCTCTCGGCTCTGTCTCATTACTAAGCTAAGCAAGTTTAACAGGGCTGCGTAAAGTTTGGAAGCATGTGTGGTATAAGGTACCTTTGATGTGAACAGGACGGCTCTCCCTATTTGCAGCACGTGTCGGGGAGTTAGTTGCCCATGCAGATCTGTCTTCAGAATAAATAACCTTTGGTTTTGCCTGGTCTTGGTGTCTGACTCCTTCTTCCCCTCTGGGGAAGATCAATGGGGCAAATTTGTCCAACAGCATGTTTGTTAATAATCCTCTTCCTTCTTTTCTGCAGATGAGCATTCTGCTAATATGCAGCCATTGGTGCCAGTTGAGATTCTGTGCATATTTAATAATATGCAATTATTAAAAAGGATAGATGGGCTATCATTTCAGTGGGGGGATTATAATGATTTTGAGGTTGCAAGAATTCACATAAAACTTCTTGTCCCCATTCTTGGATATATTTTGGATTAAATTACAAAAACAACAGTATATCTATAACAGTATAACAGGAATTCAAACAAATAGCCAGCACGTGTAGAGACAAAGTCAGAAAAGCTAAAGCACAGAATGAACTCAGGCTTGCTAGAGGTTAAAAGCAACAAAAAGGGCTTTTATGAGTTTGTCCGTAGCAAAAGGAAGAACAAGGAAACAGTGGGGTAACTTAGAGGAGAAGATAATGAAATGTGAACAGGGGACAGAGAAAGGGCAGAACTCCTCAATACCTTCTTTGCCTCAGTCTTCTCCAAAAAGAAAACAATGCCCGACCTGAAGAATATGGAGCAGATGATTCAGCAGGGGAAACACAGCCCAGAACAAGGAGGTAGTACAAGAATACTTGGCTAGTTTAGATGTATTCAAGTCTCCAGGGCCAGATGAACTGCATCCAAGAGTATTAAAAGAACTGGCAGAGGTGATTTCAGAACCACTGGCAGTGTAATGATTGAGAATTCCTGGAGAACAGGTGAAGTCCCAGCAGACTGGAGGAGGGCAAATGTTGTCCCTATTTTCAAAAAGGGGAAAAGATAGAACCCAAACAATTACCGCCCAGTCAGCCTGACATCAATACCAGGAAAGATTCTAGAGCAGATCATTAAGCAAACGGTCTATGAGCACCTAGAAAGGAACGCTGTTATCACTAAAAGTCAGCATGGGTTTCTGACAAATAGGTCATTTCAGATTAATCTGATCTCTTTTTTTAAACAGAGTCACAAGCCTGGTAGATGACGGGAACGCTGTGGATGTAGCCTATCTTGATTTCAGCAAGGCCTTTGACAAGGTGCCCCATGATATTCTTGTAAAGAAGCTGGTAAAATGTGGGCTAGACAATGCTACCATTCAGTGGATTTGTAACAGGCTGACTGACCAAACCCAAAGGGTGCTCATCAATGGCTCCTCTTCATCCTGGAGAGAAGTGACTAGTGGGGTGCCACAGGGTTCTGTCTTGGGCCCAGTCTTATTCAACATCTTTATAAACAACTTGGATGATGGGCTTGAGGGCATCCTGAGCAAGTTTGCAGATGACACCAAATTGGGAGGGGTGGCTAATACCCCAGAGGACAGGATCACACTTCAAAATGACCTTAATAGATTAGACAACTGGGCCAAAGCAAACAAGATGAATTTTAACAAGGAGAAATGTAAAGTACTACACTTGGGCAAAAAAAATGAAAGGCACAAATACAGGATGGGAGACACCTGGCTTGAGAGCAGTACATGTGAAAAGGATCTAGGAGTCTTGGTAGACCACAAACTTGACATGAGTCAACAGTGTGATGCAGCAGCTAAAAAAGCCAATGCAATTCTGGGCTGCAGCATCTAGATCAAGGGAAATAATAGTACCACTGTATTCCGCTCTGGTCAGACCTCACCTTGAATACTGTGTCCAGTTCTGGGCACTACAGTTCAAGAAGGATACTGACAAGCTGGAACGTGTCCAGAGGGGGGCAACCAAAATGGTCAAAGGCCTGGAAACGATGCCTTATGAGGAACGGCTTAGGGAGCTGGGTATGTTTAGCCTGGAGAAGAGAAGGTTAAGGGGTGATATGATAGCCATGTTCAAATATATAAAAGGATGTCATATAGAAGAGGATGAAAGGTTGTTTTCTGCTGCTCCAGAGAAGCGGACACGGAGCAATGGATTCAAGCTACAAGAAAGAAGATTCCACCTAAACATTAGGAAAAACTTCCTAACAGTAAGAGCTGTTCGAAAGTGGAATTTGCTGCCAAGGAGTGTGGTGGAGTCTCCTTCTTTGGACGTCTTTAAGAGGCTTGATAGCCATCTGTCAGTAATGCTTTGATGGTGTTTCCTGCTTGGCAGGGGGTTGGACTGGATGGCCCTTGTGGTCTCTTCCAACTCTATGATTCTATCTTAAGAACATGTTGTGGTTGGGAAGTTATAACATAGCAAGATTGACAGTATTTTTAATTGCTTATAGCAATAAACATTCAGTGTCTATAAGCCAGTGAGCTAATGAAATGGATGCTGCTGTAGGATAAGCGTATGTAATCTGAAAGGTGGGCTGTCCCCTCTCTAAATGGATAGAATGAACACTGAAAGCTGTCTCTAAATGGGCATAAAACTCCTTGAGAATGTACACTAGTTTTGAAGAACCATACGAAATGAATTATTGAAATATTTGCATTCATTTACTAGGAGACAAGCCTTACATTAAAGCTTTGTGGTATATTGGCCAAGGGTATTTTGCAAGACTAAGCCACATCTGACCTGTTGAGTTCTGGTGGAAGAAAAACGATTTTGCTAAAATTCCCAGCTGCTTGCTTGATGCTGAAAAAGCCATGCTTCACTTGCTTTTAATAAATATTGGATTACCAGAAAAGTGCAAACAAAACTTTACCCGTGACCTTCCTTTGGTTCTCCCCGCCTTTGTCGGACTGTCATAGACAGAACCCTTCTCCTAAAATACAGAATTCTTCCCCTGTTCTGTTCCTATTTTTTTATGGCAAC
The DNA here is from genome assembly GCF_963506605.1 of Zootoca vivipara. Taxonomy (NCBI): domain Eukaryota; kingdom Metazoa; phylum Chordata; class Lepidosauria; order Squamata; family Lacertidae; genus Zootoca; species Zootoca vivipara. The sequence continues at coordinate 390,738 of NC_083285.1, forward strand.
CAATTTAAATCCTTCTGCTTCAAGATGTTCTTGGGATTTGTTAGGCTCAGAAACAAGATGGAGGGAATCTGAAATCCGGAACTGTTAAAAGATTTTTGTCCTCCAAAACTATTTCCCTGTTGCTAGTTGATCAATAGATTCCAGAGTAGCACTATATAGTGATGAAGTACAGTCATTTCCACCATATGGTCCTTTTAGATCCTAGCTGACTGACAAAACAATAGGCGCAATGATGTCATTCTCTGATTACTGCTTCCCCTATCAACTTATTGCTGTAACCATAGCTGCCAAGTCTCCCGCTGAAAAATGTGGGATCAGCAGCGGCGCAGCACCGGAAGTCGCTTCTATGCATGTCTGGACATGCGTAGAAGCAACTTCCGGTGCTGGCGCCGCTCGATTTCTGGTGCCCAGACATGGGTAGCGCGGCACCGGAAGCCGCTTCTACGTAGAAGCGACTTCCGGTGCCGCTATGCCCGATTTTCGGTGCCCAGGCATGGGCGGAGCGGCACTGGAAGTTGCTTCTACGCATGTCCAGACATGCGTAGAAGTGACTTCCGGTGCCACGCTACCCATGTCTAGGCACCGGAAATCAGGTGGCGCCAGGACCCAAAATGGAGCCTCCCTGGCAGGTAGGAAATCCAGGGGATTTACGGGATTTTTTCCAATCCGGGCTGCCAGCGGGAAACGGTTTAAAATACGGGGTTTCCCCGCGAAAAACGGGAGACTGGGCAGCTATGGCTGTAACATACTGTGGTGTTCACACAGAGCCCCCGCTCGTTCTACGGACTATTGACCCTGTGCCACCAACCAGGTTTCCCCAGTAATATATTCAGACTCAGCCAGGTTGTAACGTATTAACAAAGATTCCAGTTCTGCCAGCTAAAGTTTGAATAATAGTTCTATGGGTCTGGACAATGTTTCACTTCCAAAGGAGTCAGTTTTTATGCTTCCAGTCACTTCAAACTCTGCAATATTTAATATCTGCAACACAGCATCAGTAGTAGATGGATCAATGGTCTGACGTGGTAGAAGGCAATTTCTTATGTTCCAGAAAACACCCCCACCAAATATGGTAGTGGGTGCAGAATGCAGCTTCCAGAGAATCTTCAAAACCAGGGGTAGGCAACCTAAGGCCCGTGGGCCGGATGCAGCCCGATCGCCTTCTCAATCCGGCCTACAGACAGTCCAGGAATCGGCGTGTTTTTACATGAGTAGAATGTGTGCTTTTATTTAAAATGCACCTCTGGGTTATATGTGTGGCATAAGAATCCGTTCATTTCCCCCCCAAAAAATATAGTCCGGCCCACCACTGTCTGAGGGACGGTGGACCGACCCATGGCTAAAAAGTTTGCTGACCCCTGTTCAAAACAAACAAAAAACAAACAAACAAACACAAGAAAGAAAAAGAAAGAAAGAAAGAAAGATAGAAAGAAAGGGGGTGGGGTAGGCTCTCTGGCATTTTCCCTTACACTAAATTTTTATTTTGATCCATTTATCTGTGGAAGGTGTTGATCCCTTCCCTTGCACATTTTTTCTTTTCAGCAATCCCGTGAGATAGGTGAGGTGCAGAGGTTGCAATTGGCTCAAGGTGATCAGTATCAATGTATGACAAATATGACGTATACGTGTGCTGTGTGATCCAATGCGAGACGCTTTCTGACGTTGAAAAGGTTGTCTCTATTTTCCTCAGAGAAATGTTGGAGGGCAGATGATTTGGCTTTATAAGCGCGTGGGGGTGGGATCCACATCTCTTACCAGTACGATAGGTAAGAGCATCTTTCTTTCTTTCTTTCTTTCTTTCTTTCTTTCTTTCTTTCTTTCTTTCTTTCTTTCTTTCTTTCTTTCTTTCTTTCTTTCTTTGTTGTTTAGTCGTTTAGTCATGTCCGACTCTTCGTGACACATTATTCTTTCTTTAAATAAGAATAATACAAATAAAAAAGTGTACCCTGACCCCGAGACCATTATTTATCATAATTATTCAACTTTCCAAAAATGTAACACTTCTTGAGATGGTTTACAACCTTTCTGTTTTAACAATACAAATTTCACAAAAATCTTCCATTTTCCCCTTCTTACTTTGATAGCACATGCTAATTGATCATTAATTTTGATACCCACCTTGCTTTTTCCATTTCCTAGCTATAATAACCCTTGCCACTGTCAGCAAGTTTGTAAGCTAAGTCCTCCATAGCATTGGGTACATTTAACCTTGTCAAACATTGATAGCAATGCTATTTCTGGACTTTTGTCCAGCATTAAAAGAGCATCTCTTGAAGACCTTTTTATGTAAACAGATCTATGCAACTGTTTACAATTTTATCAACCAGTCACTTTAATCCTTTTGTTGTTGATTTTATATTTTTATTATGTATACTGCTGTACACTGCCATGTTAAATTTTATTGAATTGGTGGTATATAAATACTTTGATAGTCAAATAAAATGATTTACATTATTAATATTAAAACTTCAGCTGTATTGTACAGTTACATTTTGCATATTTGCATAGAATCTCAACACACTTTGTGTGTGGATTTGTAATATTTTGCAATAATGGCAACTCCATGGCTGTGAAATACTTGCAATTATAAAGTCCATTAAGATGCCAAATCAACTATATAACACCAGGATGGAAAGCTGAAAGCTTTTTTTAAATATTGAAAGTTCATCTGTTCAGATATGTGAGTGCTTTGAAAGTGAGCTATTCTCCTGATAATTAATAACAACTGTCCTGTTCCCAGGCTAATTACATAGCTGCCAAGTTTTCCCTTTTCTCGCGAGGAAGCCTATTCAGCATAATGGAATTTCCCTTAAAAAAAGGGAGAACTTGGCAGCTATGTAATTAGTATGCTTTTGTCTATACTGGAGGGGGGGGGAACAGAGTTCATAGCAAAAGGAGTCAAAGGAGTATGTTACTGTAAAGTCAGTCAATAAATGTAGTTTGTTAAATAAATGCTTGTTTTGCCTAGGAATAAAAAGGCTGTATTGCCCTATTACAAGGGGTGACTTTAATGGATGATAAAGACTGTGAGAAATGCAAACACACACCAGCTGCAGACACAACAGCCTGAGAGTAAGACAAATATAGGTAATTGCAGACAATGCTAGACAGCTGACATCTGTGGCTGTAAGAGTCGGCAAGCCCAAGGAAGCACGTCACTAGCTACCTTAATAAGCATTGAACAAATAAATGCCAGATGGGGCTTTGTGGTGGCAGATCTCACCTTAATGGATTTCCCAGACCAATGTAAGTATTTCATGCTGTGTAAGCAACATTGGGAAAATTTAGTTTGCAGTGGACTAAATAGAACAAAGTGAAAAGGCCTGTAGGAAATGCCCTACAATTAGAAATAATTTGATTATATTTATATTTAGAATCTTTCCTGGTATTGATGTCAGGCTGACTGGGCGGTAATTGTTTGGGTCCTCTCTTTCCCCCTTTTCGAAAATAGGGACATTTGCCCTCCTCCACTCTGCTGGGACTTCACCTGTTCTCCAGGAATTCTCAAACATTACACTGCCAGTGGTTCTGAAAAAACCTCTACCAGTTCTTTAAAAATACTCTTGGATGTAGTTCATCTGGCCCTGGAGACTTGAATACATCTAAATTAGCCAAGTATTCTTGTATTACCCCATTACTTATTCTGGGCTGTGTTTCCCCTGCTGAATCATCTGCTCCATATTCTTCAGGTCGGGCATTGTTTTCTTTTTTGGAGAAGACTGAGGCAAAGAAGGTATTGAGGAGTTCTGCCCTTTCTCTGTCCCCTGTTCGCATTTCGCCATCTTCTCCTCTAAGTGAACCCACTGTTTCCTTGTTCTTCCTTTTGCTACGGACATACCCATGAAAGCCCTTTTTGTTGCTTTTAACCTCTCTAGCAAGCCTGAGTTCATTCTGTGCTTTAGCTTTTCTGACTTTGTCTCTACACGTGCTGGCTATTTGTTTGAATTCCTCTGTGGTGGTTTCCCCCTTTTCCCATTTTTGTACATATCCCTTTTAAATCTTATCTCAGTTAAAAGTTTTTTAGATAGCCACTCTGGCTTCTTTAGGCACCTTCCATGTTTCCGTCTCATTGGTATTGCCTGAAGTTGTGCTTTGAATATGTCCCTTTTTAACAAACTCCCAACCATCATGAACTCCCTTCCCTTTTAGTATTTCTGTCCATGGGATTTCACCCAGCGTATCCCTAAGTTTTCTGAAGTCGGCTTTCTTAAAGTCTAGAATTTGAGTCTTAGTATGCTTGGTTGCTCCTTTCCGCTGTATAATAAACTCCAGAAGAGCATGATCACTCCCACCTAATGATCCTGCCACTTCTACCCCACTAACCAGGTCATCACTATTGGTTAGGATCAGATCTAAAATGGCTGATCCTCTTGTTGCTTCTCCCACTTTCAGGACAATGAAGTAGTTTGCAAGGCCAGTGAGGAATCTGTTCGACCTTATGCTCTTGGCTGAGTTTGACATCCAACAAATATCAGGACACAGTAGTTGAAATCCCCCATTAATATTATCTCACTTTCTTTTGAATGCTTGGTCATCTTTTCCAGGAAGGCTTCATATTTGTACTCAGTTTGGCTTGGGGATCTATAGTAAATTCCCACAATGAGGTCAGAGTTGAAAAGAGTTGATGGCCATGGAACTGAATTAAGAGCTGCACATTGTTCTTTACTTTCAAGTTTCAAGTTCTCCCAAGCCCTCCTTAGTAGTCTGCCTGGTTCTGCTTATAGATCCAACATGTTTCAGATCCTAACTGGTCATACTTCAGGGAAATCTAAAATCTTTAAAAATAAAAATACGTAAATGAATGATATACATCCTCTGCTATACCCTCTATTCCATTCCGTATCCAATTATGAAAGAGAGGGAAAATGGTTAACATAATGAAAAGATAGCAAAACTTTTGTATCTACTAGACTTGAGAGAACTATTCTGATGATGAATAAACACAGACCCCTAGGAATTGTTTCCAGGAAAGGGACATAGACAAGGGCTTACAGTACTCATTCTTCATTTTCTAATACCAGAGTGAATGGGACGAGTCCAGTACTAGAGTTGCTGAGAAGGAAGATCCACATTTCTTCAAGCAACTGTTTTAAATATTCAGGAATTACAATACAGCATAATCCCCAGCTTTTTGCAGCATTTTTTGACTTCAAATCGGCCTTTGATTCCATCTCATGAATCCGCCTATGGGACAAACTTAGCAAGTCATCTATAGACCGATGTCTGCTGTTATTAATATATAAGCTATACAAGAACACACGACTTCGTGTAAGATGCAATTGGGAAGGCCAACTCTCCAACACAATTAGAACAACTAAGGGAGTTAAACAAGGGTGTATATTAGCCCCCCACCTATTTAACATCTATATAAACTCTCTAATTGCATATCTTCAAGGAGCAGATATTCACCCCCCAAAACTAGCAGACAAAAGGCTACCCATCCTGCTTTATGCTGATGATGCGGTCATTTTATCCCAGACTCAGATTGGCCTTCAAAGAGCACTTAACAAACTTGCACAATACTGTAAGAGGGAACAATTAATCGTGAACTACCAAAAAACCAAAATTATGTTTTTTTTCCAATAAAAGGAAAATATACAACTGGCACATAGACAAGCAAACCATCGAGCAGGTAACATGCTTTAAATATCTGGGAGTTGTATTTCAAGCTTCCCGGAAGAAAACAGCCCACATTAAATACATCTCTTCCATCGCACAAAGGAGTACGACAGCTATTGCAAGATTCCACCGATCAAAGGGAGGAAATTACATCCCAGCAGCCGTCAAATTATTTATGGCAAAACCATTAACCCAACTATTGTATGGTGCACCACTTATTCCTACCTCCAACCTGGACTCTATGAAAAAATCCAATCAGGATTTCTAAGATCAATACTCCCAATGCAGTCCTACGTCTGGAAACAGGCCTACAAGGGTTGAAGCTAAAGTGTGGCAAGCTGCCTTTTACTTCTGGCTAAGATTTAATAAGACACCAACTGGCCTCCTCCCCTTGATACACTGTGATAACTTTCAATTAAGTTGGGAGAAGAGCATCCGCAGGAAACTATCCTTATACGGACTTTCAACAGAGCATCTTTTAAGCCTGGAAATGGGAAGAGCGAAAAACCTAACCAAAGAAATAATAACTGACACTGAACTCCGAAACGATCTTACCTGACTCGCAACAATTTATAGGCACCTTTATGACTAGGCATCCCCAAACTTCGGCCCTCCAGATGTTTTGGACTACAATTCCCATCATCCCTGACCACTGGTCCTCTTAGCTAGGGATCATGGGAGTTGTAGGCCAAAACATCTGGAGGGCCGCAGTTTGGGGATGCCTGTTTATGACCATCGAAGGATCCACTTAGCAAATTACCTCAGGCATTAGATAATCCCAAACATCACTGGGCATTCTCCAGGGCCCGTTTTAACGCCCTCCCCTCAGCTTTATTAGTTGGTAGATACAACAAGACTCCGATTGACCAAAGACTATGCCCCTGTGATGACAATGAGATCGAATCCATCGGGCATGTCCATTTATATTGCCAATTATATCGTGATACGAGGAAAGAGCTGATCGAACCAATCCTAGTGAAACAGCCCGGCCGATCAGAGGAAGCCTTCACCAGACACCTTTTAGCTGACAAGGACATAAAGACTACCAGGATTGTAGCAAAAATTTGCTACATAGCGACAAGAATAAGGCACGCCGTGATGGCAGCAACCACCAGTGACAGATAACCTAGCTGATCTATTGTAGGATTATCACAGGAGTGTCGGCAGGTGGCTGAGATTCATATATCAAACTTTTATAAAATTTTAAAATTTGTAACATTTTAACTGCAATTTTACTATGTAGATACCCATTATATGAACTGAACTGTATACCGGTAATTCTCTCACTGGTCTTTGACCGTATTAAAGATTTATTAGAATATTCAGGAATCCTCACCATTTATTCCCTGAATATCAGTAATACTAAATCTGGCACAAAGATTATGGTTTGATAGTTCAACAAAATCTGAATAACATGCATATAAAGCCCAGGTAATGCTGTCTTTTGTTGTCAGCAAAAAGGCTCTTCATAGTGTCCAAGATGAAACGGCTGGCAATCAGAGGGCAACACCTCATTTATGTAATTTCCTCCCCACAGACCCATCTGCAACTACCGTACTTTTCTATCTTTTCACGTGTGGGTGTATTGTTTTTTCCCCTAGTCCTTTTTAGGGTCTGAGTTTTATTGTTTTAATCTGCTTTTAGTATACAGTGGTACCTTGACATCCGAACGATTCGACTTCCGAAGTCGACAACCCCGGAAGTCTTTTCGCCGCGTGTGCCCTGCGCGCGCATTCTGCCCCTGCGCAAAGCGCAGTCAGCGCATGCACAGAAGAGCAAGAAAGCGCTTCACGCATGCGCAGAAGCGGCGCTTCGACAACCGAAGACTTCGACTTACGAAGACGGCCGCAGAACGGATCATCTTTGTAAGTCAAGGTACCACTGTATTTGTAATTCTGATTTTGTACTGTTAAGCGCACATCAAACAATTAGTTAGGGTACAAAATATTGTAAAAAGCACTTCAGTCTGTGTTTTAATTTTTAAAAAGCACTTCAGTCTGTGTTTTAATTTTTACATTTATATAATTGATGGTAGAATAAAAATAAATTTAAAAGTAGGTTTGATTTCTAATCAAATATCAGGATGATGTGAGGGCAATTTAGCTAGTTTCTAATATTACAACACAAAGAAAATCAGTAGGGTAAAATTGTGTGAGAGAGTGTCAGAGAGAGACAATATAAATATAGATATAAACAAACTATTTTAGGACAAAAATTATTTTTTATTTGTCTGCACATGTTTAACATTAAAGTGTTGACCTGTCATATTCAGCTATGCTTCATTTATGCAAACTGTCTAAGTTCTAACTTTGGATACCATCAAGACTGAGCTTCCAATAAAAAATGACAGCTCACCTTTGTTTGAATCAGGCATCTCCAAACTTCGGCCCTCCAGATGTTTTGGACTACAATTCCCATCTTCCCCGACCACTGGTCCTGTTAGCTAAGGATCATGGGAGTTGTAGGCCAAAACATCTGGAGGGCCACAGTTTGGGGATGCCTGGTTTGAATCAATTGATTTAGCCCAAGCTGCGTCCCATGTATAACAGGTAGGCAAACCTCTAATTCTTCCATACCTTCTCTCCTTCCCCTTTCACACCAAAGCAGACCACCCAATTATATCCATAACAGTGTATACAGAAGGGATGTGGAACCTATTGCCCTGCAGATGCTGCTGGACTACAACTCCAATAATCCACTGCCCATGTTGGCTGCAGCTAATGGGAGTCGTAGTCCAACAATGTCTGGAGGGCCAGAGGTTTCCCACGCCAATGTACAGTGTTCATCCATACCCACATGCAGCTGTCCATAAGCTGTTCAACAGTTGGATATTACCCAGATCTCCCACAAGAAATAAAAACCAAGCTCTTGCTATCCATTGCAAATCTGTACTGGAAAAACTAAAGGATTTTCTTTAGTCTGCTAGTCAATAGAAAAATAATGATAAACATTAGGAGCAAGTTAAAGACTTAGTGACACTTTACAGTCGTACCTTAGTTGTCAAACGCTCTGGAACTCGGACATTTTGGCTCCCAAACGATCGAAACCCAGAAGTGACTTTTCCGACTGTCAAACATTATTTTGGAAGCCAAACGTCCAATGGGGCTTCCGCAGCTTCCGATTGGCTGTAAGAGCTTCCTGCAGCCAATCAGAAGCCGCGATTTGGAAGTTGAATGATTTGGAAGTCGAAAAGACTTCCGGAACAGATTCCATTCGACTTCCAAGGTATGACTGTATTCTGTTTCTCACACAGAAAATAATTCCATGCAATAAAACACCGTGCGTCAGTATGCATGCCTGGGGCATTTAATTCATTATGACTTCACAAGGTTGCCTACCAAATGAAACCAGACATTCTGATCTATCAAACAGTAACAATCAAAGCACAGGGCTTTGGGCATAAGGAACATATTAAAAATAAAAAGTTTGGCAACTCTCAATTTGTGATTACTTCCCACTAGTGCAATGCCATACAAAAGACTGAATATTTTGTCAACAGGGAGATGGTTTCCTGGAAACACAACACCAGACGTCTTTCCACACGATTAAGGCTCAACAGTAATATACAACTTGTTTTTCTCAAGAAGTTCAAATTTTATGGTCAAGTCCCAAGACCTCTGGTGGTTAATCTGGAGCAGGTTGACTATGACTGCCACTTCTTGTCTTCAGCTGTGATTGAGCAATGTCAGCTAAAGCATTCTGTATCTTCTCCAAGAGCATATCCCCACGATAAACTACCTCTTCAAGACGTGCAGCTGCCTCGTGATTCTCTTCCTCCAAGCGATGCAAACTGGCAGCCTATACATTTGGAAAAACATAGAAACGCTGAGAGCACATTTGTTTAGTCCTTTAAAACTGACGAGGATTTACTCGGGGGGGGGGGGGGGAGGGCAGGAGGTAAGAGCCATTTCTGGGACCCTCTTATTTTTAGCCTGTGAATAGCTGGTGTCTTATAACAATTTGTAATACTGCATGTTTTTACGCATTTCAGTAACACAGAACCTGAAAAGTCTAACACTGTACAGTTTCATTTATTGGAGACAACTCTCTTAATGACTTCGCAGAAGTGGTAGGGCACATGCTTTGCATCCAAAAAACCCTCCAGGGCTGAGAAAACACTACCACCTGAAACCCTGCAGAGTTACTACCAGTCCGTGTTGACAATACTAAACTAGATGGACCAATGGTCTGACTTGGTACGCAACAGCTTCCTATATTCCGACACCCCCTCAAGCACTCAAAAGTGGACTTCTTATTTAATTAAAATTTTTATCTTCCCTATCCAAAGAGCCCAGTGCATCACACAATCATGTAGCAAAATATAATTAAAAATAGAATTAAATACATTTTAATGTTTAAAAATAGATATAAAATGTTGTTTTTAAAAAACAGGTATACCAGTATACCCCCACAGCTAATAATTTCTATGTTATCAAGAACTGTATTTAAGATAGATCGATTAAGCTTTTTAATGGTCACAGCAGGAACTAGGCCAGTCTTCAGTTCTTGGGCAAGCTACCAGCACAGAGCGGCCTCTCAACTCCAGGTTTGGTCCATTTTCATATAGTTATAGAACAAAGGCCAAGTTATAGAACAAAAACAACCTTGGTTGCTCTACTACATCAATCAGGAGTTGGATTTGCAGAGGTTTGATGTCATAAAATTGGGTACACTTCTGGACTAACAGGCTGAAATGGGGCTTTGGCATCACAAATCATTCTGGGAAGTGCAGTTCCAGAAGGGGGATCTGGGAGACACGTTTCGAGTCAATGGTTCCCTACAGAGATCACCACCCCCACCAAAGAAAATGCTGTCTGAGGTGATAAACCATACTTTTCCAGATGCTGGACCTCAGCTCCCATCAGCCCCAGCCAGCATGGCCAATAGTCAGGAATGATGGGAGTTTGAGTTCTGCAGCATCTGGAGGGCCAGTCATGGTTGTTTCATATTCTTAGCATCCAGTAGTACACAAAAGCAGTATTACACAAAGCATATGAGCCATTTAAATTTCATTTTTACCTGTAATGTGGCTGTTGATTCCTCACTGGGCAAAGAATCTATTAATACGTCAATATCCTTGGCAGTTCTTGCAATCAACGCAGCAAACAGCTGGGCATATTCTGTAAAAGCAACAACATTGACACCATCTTTATAAATTGCAGAAGATCAAGTTGTTCAGGTCATAGTTTAGAAGAAATAAAATTTCAAGATGCACAAGAATATTGATAATGACAGATATTTTTCTTATTTTACTTGTCTTCTGAGAGTAATTATAATAACTACTGTAAAGATTTACTGTACAGCACATGGGAATGGAGTACAGAAAGTCTAAAACAACCACATTTCCCTACAGAGTGCAAACAAGTTGGATCTAGTGTTGGTTTTGCCTAAGCAGAAAGCACTTTGTTCATGCAAGGCAGGGCACCTGATTTTCAACAATCCCACTACCTATATTGGAATGCAGCAGCAAGACTGGTGACTGGGAGTGGCTGCTGGGATCATATAACACTGGTCCGAAAGGATCTTCATTGGCTCCCAGTATGTTTCCGAGCACAATTCAAAGTGTTGATGCTAACCTTTAAAGCCCTAAATGAACTCGGCCCAGTATACCTGAAGGAGTGTCTCCACCCCCATCATTCAGCCTGGACACTGAGGTCCTCCTCTGAGGGTCTTCTGGTGGTTCCCTCACTATGAGAAGTGACGTTAGAAGGAACCAGGAGGCCTTCTTCGTAGTGGCACCCTCCCTGTAGAACGCCCTCCCTTCAGATATCAAGGAGATAAAGAACTACATCATTTTTAGAAGACACCTGAAGGTACTAGGGAGTTTTTAATGTTTGCTGTTTTACTATGCTTTATATATGCTGTGAGCCACCCAGAGTGACTGGGGAAACCCAGCCAGATGAACAGGGTATGTATGTATGTATGTATGTATGTATGTATGTATGTATGTTGTCTTAAGTGTTCTACCAGTGGAAGGCAGGGGAAGCGCATAGCCACTCTGAGCCAGAGTGGAGAAGTACAATTTTTGCACCCACCTGGGCTTGTGCCATGGGATAACCTGGCCAATCCCTAGGTATGCCCCTGCTACTATGGCAAAGCCTCCACAGGATAGGTTCTATTATGTTAGTACATTAATGAACAGGAAACAATATTATGAGATGTGAGCATTGTGATGGCCATTTAAGTTTCACAGCACAATCCCTTTGCATATTTACTTAAAAATCAGTTCTACAACGTTCAGTGTAGCTTACTCACAGCATCTTCATGCTGCAATCCAAAACATGTTTACTAGTTAGGAAGGCCCACTCAACATGGTAAGACTTGTAAGAATCACAGAATTGAAAGGGACCCCAAAGAGTCCTCTAGTGCAACTTCCTGCAATGCAGGAATCTCATAGAATAGGTTAAAACAAGCATGTTGTTGTTTAGTCGTTTAGTCGTGTCTGACTCTTTGTGACCCCATGGACCAGAGCACACCAGGCACTCCTGTCTTGCACTGCCTCCCGCAGTTTGGTCAGACTCATGTTTGTAGCTTTGAGAACACTGTCCAACCATTTCGTCCTCTGTCGTCCCCTTCTTGTGCCCTCCATCTTTCCCAACATCAGGTTAAATGACCTTACTATGCAAGTGACAATACACAAATACCAGAGTTTCACAGATTTAGTTTGCTATAAGATGCTTCACATCTGAGCAATTGGAGGCAGGGCAGTAGCATCACTATAAGTCAGAAAAGCGGTATATTCCTGCAGTCCATAGTCCCCAGGCTGTCCAACTTATAGCCACAAGAACCCAAACAAAAACTTATGGTGGTATGAATATGTCTTATAGGTTCATTCAATGTTTACTTGGAGGAATTACTCATGGACAATTAAACTGAGGCAAATGTTAGCAGTCTCTCTTACATCAGTTGCAGAGAACCTTTAGCCCTCTAGATTTTGGTAAAGGATCAACTCCCATCATCCCTAGCCATTGACCATGTTGGAGTTGGAGTTCAGCAACCTCTGGAGGGGCAAGAGGTTCCCCACACCTGCTTTACACACTTGTACGCCCTACAAATAATCCCTGCCAATTCATTATTGATTAAAAAGCTGTTAAGGAAGAAACTTACATAATCATTATTAAAAAGTAAAGGAGAGTTACTGGGTTTCATTGTTCTTGTTACATCTGTTTATTTTATAAAACCAGTAAGACATTTTTTTAAAAGTAAAGGACTTTACTTTTACTTTAAAGGAATTAAAAAGAGAGATTCCCATTTTACATTACAGTGCATTACATTACTCTTCTCTCCCTGAAAAGTATTACCGGGAAGTTTACTTGCCTTCTGTAGGATTAGTAGGCTGATCCTTGTTTATTGCCGTTTGAATATTGGTGAAGGAAGCGGGTGGGGCACACTGCTGCAATACTCCAATCGCATTACAAAATTGATCTGCAAGCTATAGACAAATACACAAAATACACGAAGCATCACCCGTCAGCTGCTTCAGGCATCTCATGAAGCACCTTTTTATGCCCAGGCTCCTCCCCTGACTCATAAGCTTGGACCTTACTCATGTTTTTATGACCCTCTTTTTACTGCTTTACCCCTGCGTTTTTGCACACTGCTTAGGGGTTTTGAATAATAAGTTCTTCAGAAAGGCTTTTACATTAAAATAATAATAATAATTACACGGTAGCATCACGATATCCAGTACGGCCCTTCTTATGCCCAGCCACAGGCTCCCTTCCCGCTCCTCCTACCACCCCACCCCCCCTTTTTAATGGGCCCAGGGATGTTAAGCGCAAGACACAAGCCCCGTCCCGGGCGAAACACGGCCTCCCGCGCCGCCCCGGCTCACCGAGTTCACGGCATCCTGCAGCTGCGTGAGGCGGTCCGCCATGGCGCCCCAGTCCCCGCATTCAGAGGCGGCGCCCTCTTCCTCAGCTCCTCATTGGGCGCAGCCAATGGACGCAGCCAATGGACCGAGCAGGAGCGGGGAGGCGGGCGTTGAGGTTGCCAGGGCCACGCCTCGGAAGCGTTCCCTTTTTGGTCCGACTCGCTGTCGGTGCCATACGGGGAAAACAACGAGTAAACCCAGGCGAGAGTCTCGTCTCTGTGGCAGCGAGAACCGTTTGGTGGTGCGCCCTCTATCGGAAAGGAGGAGCGAGGCGTTTCCACTCTCATTTTGAGAAAGCAAAAAGGGGGGAAAGTCTTATGGCACCTAGTAAAGAAAGGTAAAGGGACCCCTGGCCATTAGGTCCAGTCGCGACCGACTCTGGGGTTGCGGAGCTTGAGAGTTTTTGGTGCGTATGGTACACATGGCAGCGGAAGAGTAAACGGTGAGGTCGGAGGAAAATGAAAGTAATACGTTATTAGCAGTGTTGCAGTATTATGTTGAGGCTGTGGCCATTCGTAAAGCAGTGTTGGCGGTGTTTATTTTATCGATTAAAGGAAATTTATATACACTAAGACTAAGCCATTTACGAGAAATATTAAAAGCATCAATAAAAACAGTTAAAGGTCATTAAAACCAACAGTGAAAACTATTAAGGCACATCAGCACTTCCATGATAGGCTTTCCAAAACAAAAATGTTTTCAAGCAGACACTGAATGGAGTACAGAAATCAATAGGCAGGAAGTTCCAAAGTTTAGGTGTCACCACATTAAGAGATTTTGTTACAAATGTGGAACGTGATGTGTTCTCATTTTGTATTTTTCTGCTCTAAATCACCCTGGGATTGCTGGGTGAAGGGTGGTATACAAATTAAATAAATGATAAGAATAAGCATTATGAGGCACCAATACTGTAATGGTACCAGTTCCACAGGTTTACGCAGTTGAGTGGATGAACATGGGGTAAGGCAGATATATCCTGGCATTTGTAAGCTAGTGTGATTAAACTGTCACTATTCCTTTTCAATTCATTTGTACATAGAATTGGACCTCTAAATAAATGTGCTAATATTTAAGGTGCCACAAGATTCAGTTGGTCTTGATGAATCATGTGGCTTTACATTGCAGTTTTCCCTTGTTTGAGCATAACCATCTCCAATCCACAAAAGCTTATGCAATAAAGTAATACATATGTTAGTGTTTTAAGATTCTACAATATTCTTTTGTGGTGTTTGCTGCAACAAACTAATCCAGCTTCCCCTCTGATTGGCAGTAGAGAAACAGATGGAGCTGCTAGAGCTTTCAGCCTTTGTGCACTCACTTGGAGTAAATGTGTGCAGGATAACTCAGTGGCAGAGAACATGGCTTACATGCAAAAAGTCCCACCTCTAATCCCTGGACTCTGCCTGAAACTTGCAGAGTCAGTGTGGGCAACCAATGGTCTGACTTAGTGTAAGGCAGCTTCTGACATTTCCAATTTCTCAGGAAGAAGTTCTGTTGAAATCAGTGGTGATGTATTACGAAATGCTGTGAAAAGGATGCTGTCAACCTCTGTACTGTATAGCTCATTTGGTAGAGCATGAGATTCTGCACCTGTTGAATTTTTGCAAATCATGCAACTGTTCTGCACTTACTAGTAAGCACCACTGATCTCTGCAAGATTTACTTCTGAGAAACATGTATCTGACAGGGCTATTACTATGGAGAAAACCTCGTTCAACTCAGAAAGAATTGAGCAAACAGGGCTGAAACTTTGTTGTTGTTGTTTAGTCATGTCCAACTCTTCATGACCCCATGGACCATAGCACGCCAGGCACTCCTGTCTTGCACTGCCTCCTGCAGTTTGGTCAGACTCATGTTCGTAGCTTCGAGAACACTGTCCGACCATCTCGTCCTCTGTCGCCCCCTTCTCCTTGTGCCCTCCATCTTTCCCAACATCAGGGTCTTTTCCAGGGAGTCTTCTCTTCTCATGAGGTGGCCAAATATTGTAGCCTCAGCTTCACGATCTGTCCTTCCAGTGAGCACTCAAGGCTGATTTCCTTAAGAATGGATAGGTTTGATCTTCTTGCAGTCCATGGGACTCTCAAGAGTCTCCTCCAGCACCATAATTCAAAAGCATCAATTCTTTGGCGATCAGCCTTCTTTATGGTACAGCTCTCACTTCCATACATCACTACTGGGAAAACCATAGCTTGAACTATACGGACCTTTGTTGGCAAGGTGGTGTCTCTGCTTTTTAAGATGCTGTCTAGGTTTGTCATTGCTTTTCTCCCAAGAAGCAGGCGTCTTTTAATATCGTGACTGCTGTCACCATCTGCAGTGATCAAGGAGCCCAGGAAAGTAAAACCTCTCACTGCCTCCATTTCTTCCCCTTCTATTTGCCAGGAGGTGATGGGACCAGTGGCCATGATCTTAGTTTTTTTGATGTTGAGCTTCAGACCATATTTTGCGCTTTCCTCTTTCACCCTCATTAAAAGGTTCTTTAATTCCTCCTCACTTTCTGCCATCAAGGTTGTGTCATCAAAACACCCTGCACGGTGTGTTTAGGGAAGCTTTTAATGTTTGATGGATTTCTGTATTTTAGAATTTCTGTTTTTTTGGAAGCCGCCCAGAGTGGCTGGGGGAACCCGGCCAGATGGGCGGGGTATAAATAATAAATTATTATTATTATTATCAGCATATCTGAGGTTGTTGATATTTCTTCCAGCAATCTTAATTCCAGCTTGGGATTCATCCAGTTCAGCCTTTTGCATGATGAATTCTGCATATAAGTTAAATAAGCAGGGAGACAATATACAGCCTTATTGTACTCCTTTCCCAATTTTGAACCAATCAGTTATTCCCACATAGAGATTTCTCAGGAGACAGATGAGGTGATCAGGCACTCCCATTTCTTTAAGAACTTGCCAAAGTTTGCTGTGATCAATACGTAGTCAATGAAGCAGAAGTAGATGTTTTTCTGGAACTCTCTAGCTTTCTCCATAATCCAGCGCATGTTTGAAACTACACACATATATAAAATGCTGTGAAAATGCTTTTATTAAGAAAACATTTAAATATATATATGGAATTTTCCATTAGCTCACCCCCACCAACTAGTGTCACATTTGTATAATGCACTTAAACCACACTTAAAACGTGTTTGTGCTGAAAAAGATGGCAACTGTAATTAGAAACCACCAGCCTCTTTCAGGGCCCATAAACCTGCACATCAGCTCAGGGGGTAAGACCCAGCCAGCATAATTGATCACAAGACTTGGCGCACATACACCATTTCAATGGCACTTTGGGGGGGGGCCCTCCAACATGGGAGTAGCCAAGAGGGGGCAGATCGCCTGAAAAAAAGCTCAACCACTTTGGTTGCCCCCCCTTAACAAAATCCTGGCTACGCTCATGCCCTGCACGGTCCCTAGGAATTGGCCCTAGGCACCAGCTCCTTTGCCCCAGGCCCCTCCCTTGGTTATATATAGTAGACCCCTAGAAGTCCATGTAGTCTAGCCTGCTCCTGCGCCCCATCTCCCATGCCCATTCATCTGAAACGCCAATAGATTTTCTTTCCATAATTTAAGACTGCATTTGCGGATTAGTTATTCCCCTCCACACTCTTGAAGCAAGAAATCATTTTTTTATTTTTTTAAGGTGAACTGAATTTTCAAGCATTTGACATTTCGGGTGAAGCGGCATTTCCCATCCACGGATGCAAACAAAGCAACTGAGCTGCCATTTTTGGGGAATGAGGGTTGCTGCAACCTTTTCCCCTTTGCCAAACAAACTCCGCGGGACGTGCTGCTGCTGTTGTCTCTGCGCAAACACGCGCGGGGAAAAGGGAGGCTGGGGAGAGAAGGGTTCCCTCCCCGGAAGTGAGCTCCTGCTGGCCTGTTCCGCAGCCGGAGGGTTTGGGCATAGAGGCGCGTTGCAGCCGCGCGCTCCAAGGACAAGGGAGCGCGCGCCTTGGAGCAGGGATGAGACTCGGCGCTTGCTGCCCGGGGTAGTAGAGCCTGCTTGCACCGCCGCTCCCATTTCTTTCTCTCGGCTTGTGTGGTGTGTTTGTTTGTGTGCATGCGATCCCTCGCCTCGCGCTCCGGATCCTCTTGCGCGTGGAGAGACGGCGGTTAGTCTGCAGGCACCATGTGGCTCCTTTCCCTGTTTCTAGTACTCGGGGGCTTTTACAGGTGCGAAGGTGCAGAGGACGCCGCGGCAGGTAAGGCCACAAAGGCTGATGCTTCTAAAGAAATCCTGTACCCAGTTTATCTGGGTTTGCTAACTGACCAGACAAGTGAAATATTGTGCCGCATCTGGTTTCGTTTCTGGGAAACGGTCCCCCCATGCCTGTTGCATGCCCGAAGTTAACGTACGGTAGTTTGGGGCCGTCTGGATACTGGCTGGAGTGCTCGTGGCTTAAAGCTGTTTTCCTTCCAAAGGGATCATGGTGTAGAAGCCAGGAAGGGCTGTCTTGTTCATCGGTAGTCGGTCAACAAAGCAGGCTGTATTATGCGCCTTGGATTAATGCTGCTGTGTGTTTTCGGGGCTGTGTATGAAAACTGTTGATTCAGTTAAAGCAAAGGAATATCCCCCCTTTATCTAATCGGTACTGTGTTCTGTTTTGCACAGTGGGCAACAGCAAACCTGAGTTTGCCACCAGGTGTCCTCTCAACCTGGCTCCTCCTTTATATGGTTCACTGTCTCCTGTGTCACATTAAACTTTTGGAGGGGGCAATGGGCATGTTTTGTGTGTGTGTTTTTTTAAAAAAACAAAACCCTAAGCTCTAGTTACAGGTAGGTAGCTGTGTTGGTCCGAGTCGAAACAAAATAAAAAAATTCTTTCAGTAGCACCTTAAAGACCAACTAAGTTTTTATTTTGGTATGAGCTTTCGTGTGCATGCACACTTCGTCAGATACACTGAAACAGAAGCCACCAGACCCTTATGTATATTCAGAGGGTGGGGGTGGGGGTGATGGGAATGGGTGATGGGCTGATAGGAGTGGTAAACCTGTTGATGACTGTTAACGACTGTTAACGACTGCAATTGGTCTTGTGGGGGAAAAGCAAGGGCTGAGGTGCTAAGGAAAGCTTGATCATGTATAATGAGATAAGAATCCTATGTCTCTGTTCATTCCAGGTGGCTCCATGGTTTTAAGCTTGCTAATGAGTTGCAATTCAGCAACTTCTCTTTCGAGTCTGTTTCTGAATTTTTTCTGTAATAAAACAGCTGCTTTGAGATCTTGTATAGAATGTCCTGGGAGATTGAAGTGTTCTCCTACTGGTTTCTCTGTCTTGTGATTCCTGATGTCAGATTTATGTCCATTTATCCTTTGGCGTAGGGTTTGGCCTGTTTGTCCAATATAGAGAGCTGATGGGCACTGTTGGCATTTGATGGCATACACAATGTTAGAAGATGAGCAATTAAATAGTCCTGAGATGGTATGTTGGATGTTGTTGGGGCCAGTAATGGTGTTGTCCGGGTGTATGTGGCAGCAAAGTTGACATCTGGGTTTATTGCAGGCTCTGGTACCAGTGTCCATGTTAAGTCTGGTGGTTGTATTATTGTGGGTGAGGAGTTGTTTAAGATTGGGTGGCTGTCTGTAGGCAATGAAAGGTCTTCCTCCCAGAGCTTGAGAAAGAGAGCTGTCATTGTCTAGGTTGTAGATCTCTGATGATGCGTTGTACTGTTTTAACTTAGGAGCTGTATGTGATAACTAGTGGTGTTCTGTTATTTTCTTTTTGGGGTCTGTCTTGCAGCAGGTATCAGTCTGGCCCTGTTGATCTGTTGTTTAACTTCATCAGGTGGATATTTTAGTTCTAAAAAGGTTTGCTGTAGATCTCTTAGGTGAGATTCTCTGTCTGTAGAGTTGGAACAGATGCGTTTGTAACGTAGGGCCTGGCTGTATACGATGGATTGCTGTAATTTTTACCTTGGTACAGCAGGCAGGCAAGCTTCTACACACTCATGAACACACCTCTCTCTAGCTGAGATCCCGGCAAGCAGAAGGAATTATTGGAGTCCAAGGACCCATTCCAGCCAGAGAAAAACACTCAAGGAAGCTGCAAAGGAGGGTCAGGGAGGGGGCTTCCTTGTTTTTGGCTGGCAATGGGAATATTGGCATTACAGTAGTTGCCTATATTACCCGCTTGTCTTCCAATGGAAGCAAAGCAGTCATGGGAATTGTAGGCTTTAAAAGAACCGGTCATGTGTCTTCATAGTTTGAGTCATGTGCCTTGGCATCTGTGCAGTGTTCTTGGTTCCCTGAGCTGATGAACTAGCATGTCTTTTATTGCTGAGACAAAGGCTTAAGCTTTGCTGTGGATAATGCAGAAGGAACAGCAGCAAATGTGTCATTGGACGCAATTACATTATATGTAAATGCTCAAACTAGTTTTGCAGCTCTCACTGGTTTGTCAGAGTTCTTGCTGCAATATTGCATGAGCTTTGATAATAGTCTACAGAAGACCAACTTAATTAATATTAGAAGCAGGGAGCATTTTTACAGCGTGATGAATGTGACTATTCTAGGGCTGTGGTATTTTTCAATACTGTACAATGCTGGGAACCTAAACTGCTTTTCCTTTGACTTCAAAGTCAAACCTTTATTGCGTTAGCATATAGCCATAGCAAAATAAAACAATACAAAAATGCCAGAGACAAGCAACAAAGCATAATTCAAGGCGATATTGCTGGCATAATAACATTTAAATTACCCCTAGACAATAATGCAAATATTTAGGTGCCAGCGCCAAAAATCTAATATGCAGATATATGTAAAGCATAAAATAGCCCAAAATAGGCTCGGCACATTGAGTTAAAAATGAAATAGAGAGAAGAGAATTAAAACAGGTCCAGGTCTAGGACACACTACCCTGTTAGGGTAGCCCTGAGTTTCAGAGCCTGCACTATGAAGATTGCCACCCTTTGACTTCAGAAGGCTTATTAGAACACAATTATCAGTTGTATGTTCCTGCCCAAAATTAAGGTACTGTAGTACCATAAAATGGGCAGCTTTGCTGCTTTTGCTCATCTTAGGTCAGGAATGAGACGGCATTACATAAGTCAAGAGAGACTACTTAAACATCAAGAAATAATTTGTTTTAAAATACCAATACAGCACATAGTTCAACTGTGGAATTTGCTCCCACCAGAAGTAATGAGGCCACCAAATTGGATGGCTTTAAAGGAGGATTAAAGAACCTAATAGAGGATAAGGCCACAATCTGCCGCCACTGTCTGAATACCATTTGCTCAGAATCCCAAGTGGGGAGAGAGCTGTTGCCCTCAGGACCTGCTTTCAAGCATCGCAGAAGCGTCTGGCGGGACACTGAGAACAAAAGGCTGGACTAGATGGGCAACTGGCCTGATCCAGTGGGGCTTTTCTCGTGATCTTATTTTTCAGACTCTGGCTTTTGTTTCTGTTTTGGAATTGGAAAACAAATGAGTCTCTCCAATGTGCATTCCTTTTATTTGTCATTAAGGCAGCTCTGGAGAGGCGTTAAGAGAGAAAACCTCTCCTTACTGGTGTAGCCAGTGGCTCAGCAATCAGACATTGTTCCAAAATGGTTAAGTCCAGTCAAAGGCAACTGGGGTTGCGGCACTCGTCTCACTTCAGCCCGAAGAAGCCGGTGTTTGTCCGCAGACAGCTTTCCGCCTCATGCATGACTAAACTGCTCAACTGCTTTCCGTTACCAGCATGACTAAACTGCTTCTGGAGCAATGGGACACTGTGATGGAAGCCAGAGCACACAGAAACACCGTTTACCTTCCCGCTGCAGTGGGACCCATTTATCTACTTGGGCTGGTGTGCTTTTGAACTGCTAGGTTGGCAGGAGCTGGGACAGAGCAACAGGAGCTCAACTCATTCTAGTTTGCCCCCAAGCTCCTCCCTACAAGGATCAACATTGAGACTGAGGAAGCTGGCAGGCAGAGTCACCCCCTGGACTGCATAGACCATCTTGGCTGTGAGTCCTGGAAAATTCCAAATTAAAAATTCCAATAGCCTTGATTAGTACTAGGGTGTTACCTGTGGTGGAACTGTATATTAAGCTTTTCATTTTCTGCTTCAGGCAGCAGGGGTTACATAAGTGTTTGACCCCTGTTCCGCAGATTGTATACAAACACTAAGGTATGCTTTATTTTTTGTATTTGTCTGTATTTTTTCAATGTTAAGATATTGTGGACTGTATAGACTCGTGTTCATGCTGGCCATTGGCCTCAATATAATGTATGACAGCTGTCAAGGTTGTTATGACTGCTCCTGAGTAACGACCTTCCACATGCTTGTCTTTCAAAAGTCTTTATTAGTGCACATTATTTACAGTGTAAAGAGCTGCTGGTTTCATGTCTCCTTATTCCGAATCAGAATCCGGCACTGCCCCTTTTCGCGACTTTGACCAACATAAAAGCCTCGGGACAGTGAATCTCCTCCCCTTTCTCCTCCTTCTCAATCCTGGTGTCGGGAGGAAGGGTCTACGGTCTGCCTTATTCCTGTCCACCCTTCCCGCCTCTCTCTCTTCCTGCCTGTGGAGCAGGGGCTCTCCAATGCTGCCAGAGCCCTGGCACTCCTTCTCCGTCTCCTGACTCACCCCTTCAGGCCCTGCACTTTCATGACTGCTTGCAGACGGGCTGCTTCTGATGAGGGGGGGGGGGTTCTCTGTAATCCCTCCCCCTTACAACATATATATATTTATTTGATTTATTTTTTGTAGTTAAAAAACTGAAGAAGACCAAACCGAAACAGTATGATTACCTTGGATCACTGTCTCGCATGTCGTTATAGTTGATAAAGTTAAAAACAGATACATTTCACCTGTTGGAATTGGTCGACGTGTTGCCTCTTTTTGGGGGGGTGTATTTTGACTTAAAGTTCATGTGTAGCAGTTCTGCTACCAGACGCAGGGGTGTGGACACAGCAGTAGCAGGTTGCTCATCTTGTTGTATGTTAACACCAGGTCTGATTTTAATGTCATTTCACTTCAGAGAACTATTGAACTAAATGCAGCCCTAAAAAGGTAAAGCACCCCCGACCATTAGGTCCAGCCGTGGACGACTCTGGGATTGCGCGCTCATCTCATTTTACTGGCCGAGGGAGCCGACGTTTGTCCGTAGGCAGCTTCCGGGTCATGTGGCCAGCATGACTAAGCCGCTTCTGGCGAACCAGAGCAGCGCACGGAAATGCCGTTTACCTTCCCGCTGGAGCGGTACCTATTTATCTACTTGCACTTTGATGTCCTTTTGAACTGCCCTACAATCACTCAAATATGATATGCCCGTATTGATCAGCAGTTTTCACAAATGGTACTAACGTTCCGAAACAATCTAATCAGAATTATGCCGTGTTCAGAGCACATGGGTTATATAGGCTGTTCACAGATTAATTAATGAAAACATATGGAGCAAATGAAAAAAATGTGACAGCCACAATGTGAAGGGATTTCTGTGCCTTCTGTGTTGTGAGTCTTTGAAAACCCTTGTCAAGTAGAAAAGCAGAGAATGTGGAACAAAGTACCGTAGTCTTTACTAACAGAATGGTGCTTTATTTGGACAGGGCACTTGGTACAAAGTCAATTGAGGCCAAATTCAATAGTATCTCTTGTTATGTTAGCTATAGAAAATATCTTGTCTGTTTGAAACATAATGAGCACCATCCCCAATCAGGGTCCGCATCTGGCTCATTAAAACTAATGGATCTTAAGAATAATTGTGTACCTGTGTGACGCTGAATAAATCTCATTTTTTTGCAATGGGGTTTTGCATTGCCCAGCTTCCCTTGGCATTATATTTTGAAGTAAACTACTGTAAGTACTTTTTCTGTCATGCCTTGCACAGGTATTTGCACTAGATTGTCCTTTGGCTTTGGGCAGTGCTGCAATACAGAAAAGAAGAATCCTTCTTGAATGTGAAAATGACTCCTTGGCAGTGGTAATCTGCCTGCTCGAATATTGATGGGAGCGCACTGCCCCTTACTAACACTGTACAGTCGTACCTCGGGTTACGACCACCTCGGGTTGCGAACAATTCGGGTTACGAACTGCGGAAACCCGGAAGTATTTTCGCCACGCGCGCGTGCGCAGAAGCAGCGTGTGCGGTTTGCGCATGCGCAAAGTGCGAAAATAGTGCTTTGCGCATGCGCAAAATGGCGGTTTGGGTCGCGTTCGGGTTACGAACTTTTCGGGTTACGAACTTTTCGGGTTACGAACTGCGACCCGGAACGGATCGTGTTCGTAACCCGAGGTATTATTGTATCCTCAAAGTGCCTTTTAGTTTTCACTATCATATTTCTGTGAAATACATTCCTCACTGCATGTTTTCACATGCAGTACAAGTATTATGTGTTGTTGTTATCCACTTTCAAACAGGAAGAGGATCTACAAATTATTATTTGGTTCACTAAAGGTCTCACACACAGAGTTCTGTGGTGCTGTTTTTCAACTATGTGTCATGCCAAGATTCACGCCATTCGAATGAGCAAGATTCAGTTGTCAACTTTAACAAAAATTAAAATGTTTCACACTCATATAGGTTATAAGCAACTGTTACTGTTGGTAGCCCAGAACTTTGGCAAAGAAGCTGGTTTGTTTAGCATCTCATGATGTAGGGACAGGGACTCTGGATAAAGTATTTCTCTCTCTTTTAAAGCAGCATGAAACTGCTGTATAAAGTAGCTGTTCTCTGAAAAACCAGCACAGTTCAAGCCCAAAGTTGGGCATTTCCTGTGTACAAGAGACTTCGAAAAGGCAGGCATCAAGGAAGTGGCTCTTATTCCAGACTATTCTTGCCAATCCAGCAATTTACTTATGCACTAAGGAGAGCTGATAAATTCAATGATCTCAGACAGCAACTCTCAGAATCACATGGCTTGGATAAGGTTCAAAAATTACCTCCCCCCCCCAAAAAAAAGGCATAGCGATGATGCAAGCTTTCACTTCTTTTTTCTTTTAATTAAATTTTTCATTCTCTCATTTTACAAATATTTTAACAAAAAAGCAAAATCTTTACATAACCAGTCTCATTTCCCTCAACTTCCCTCCCCTCCTTTCTGCGGTTACTTATTTTATATCTTTTGCATATCCCGTTCAAAACTTTTTACTAATTTCCCCTTTATATTCCCTTTTCATTATTTCTTACTGTAGGTGTTTATGTCAATCCTGCCAATGTTTTAAGCTGTTTACAATACATCTTCAAATAATCAATACATTTTCCCTCTTCTGTTTTTAAAAGTATCTCTTTTTGGTTTCTTATTATTCTGGTAAGTTTTGCCATTTCTGCATACTCCATCAGTTTTAATTGCCAGTCCTCCTTCACCGAACTCTTTCTTCTTTCCATCTCTTGGCATAAGTCAATCAGACAGCCGTAGCATACATAATCCCCTCCCCTGTTCTTTATACCTAAAAGAAAAGCTGCTGGTTTTTTTAAAAACAAAAGTTATCTTCAACTCATTATAAATCAGTCCCCAGAAAGCTGTTGCTACCTTGCCTGACCACCACATATGGAAAAAGATACCCTCCTCTTTACATTTCAATCAGGTATCTGATTCCGACTTATACATTTTTGCTAATTTAGTAGGAGTCGGATACCATCTATACATCATTTTCATGTAATTTTCTTTTATTGCAGAGCACGCTATAAATTTCAAATCCACATTCCACATTCCTTCCCATGCTGCCATTTCAGTATTAAATCCTGTATCCATTGCCTAGTGTATCATTGATGATTCCACCTGTTCATCTTTCACTTGCCATTCTAATAGCATTTTAGACATTACTTTTTGATTCTTCTCTAACAGGTCCTTTTCTAGTTGAGAGGTTTGGTTTGTAAAGCCATTATTTTTGCCCAACTTAAATAACTTGTTAAGTTGATAATATTGTAACCAACTTGTTACTATTTCTTCAAACTGTTTAATTTAATCTTACCTTCTACCTCTGTTAGCAAATCTCTATATGTTATCCATTCATCACTCATATTTCTTTTTGTGGGGATTACACGAGGAAATGGCGCTGGCATGTGTGGGAATGACTGAGATCTGGTGCTGGCAAGCCACACCGATCTTCGAGAGTGTGGGCATTAGCGCGGCAAGCCGGCTAATGTCAGAATGGGAAACATGTGAAGAAGGACAGGTCAGAGGCTCAGGTCAGCAGGGCAACAGGTCACAACAGAGCTAAAAGGATCTAGGAGGATCTGGACGGAACTGGATGAATCAGGACAAACCAGATGGGTCAAGCCAAGGAGGGTAACACAATGGGAATGAGGAGGGGGTGTTTACAGAGTGACATGTGCTTGGAGCATGGACAGAGAGCATGGCAAAACAACACGTGGGCTATGGAGGATGTCTTAGGGAGTGACCGGTTGTGACGTTACAGGAAACATCACCTTGTATGGGACTGCACTGCTGTAATTGGCTAGAAGTTACACTGATTAACTGTCATCCTGAGCTTTCAATAAAAGGAAGCGCTCAAGCTCTGCTCTTGGTCGCCTTCCCATTGAGTTCAACCTGCCTTGAGTCGTGTCATCTTTGCCATTACAACACTTTTTTCCACCATTATAGTTTCTATGTGTGACAGCCATAATGGTGTTTTCCTTTCCAACAAGTTTTTGTATTTATCCCACACTTTATATAAGTTTTTCCTAATGACAAGATTCATGAAACCTTTATGCATTTCAGTTTTTTCCATACTACAAATATGCATGTCAGCCAAATTTATTATCATATCCTTCTAAATCCAAAAGTTGCACATTTTTCAATGTTGACCACTCCTTTAACCAACAAAGACAGGATGCCTCATAATATAGTCTTAAATCTGGCAGGGAAAATCCACCTCTCTTTCGTTAGCATTTATCAAAATTTTATGTTTTATCCTCCGTTCCCCCCCCCCGCCAGATAAATCTTGAAATATATTTTTTGCCATTATTTGAAACACCCTGTATTGCCAGTTACTGGAGCAGTTTGAAATCAAAAGAGCATCTTCAGTAATCAGTTCATCTTTATGGCTGACATCCTTCCCATTAACAGTTTTCACTTCTTCTCCCTACTCTTCTTTCTAATATGCAAATCTGCTATTGGAATCAAATAGTGATTGAAGGCCACCAGCCACCTCTCTTATCCGCAGTGAAGGCAAAGCAAATGGTGATAAAGGGCTGGAATAGGCACCTCACTAAATGAAAATAAAGCTCCGCTTTTGGATTAGTAGATCTTCAAGACAACACGTTTTCCAAACATCCCAAACAACTAGCATTACACAGTGAAAGGTGTCTCCCAAGACAGACAGATGCCAACAGCAGAACCTCACATGCTCATTACAAGGATTTTAGGTACGTAGCTATTTTCAATATGGAAGGGAGATATACATTCATGGATATAGAAATTGTGGTCCAAAGTAGTTGATCCCCAAAGTATGGGGTGAGGAAAGGTGACTAATACCCAAGTGCCTCTTGATTTGTGCAAAATACACAGCCCTTTTGGCTGAGCCATGACAATAGGCAAATGAATACGCTCAACTAGCCTGTTAAATTGCTTAAAAGAGAGGTGTGGAAAGATAAAATTGTAATTATCACGGAGGAGAGAGATACCAGCATTGCAACAATGTCTGAGTGCAGCACTCCTTGACCTACACTCACATTTTATGTGCTTTTTATGTGCTTCTCTATTCCTTCACACCTATTTTGAAAGCTTTGTCATATGCTTGTGATGAGTGTGCTGGGAAAGTCATGATTAATTTGCTCTCATCAGCATATATCCTTTGAAGAGAGATAGGCAGAAGATTGCTCTTGCGGTATTTAGTGCTTACATAACATCACCTTAAGGCATCATAAACTCTTTGAAGCTAAGGACTGCTTTGTACTTCTCAGAGAGAATTATAAATGCCTCAAATGTTTCAGAAGAGCAGGGTTACATGGGGGGGGGGGAAGAAGTGATCCCTTTGACATAGTCTGTATGTTTAAAATTGTGCAGTTCCAAATTGAAATAGAAATTATCTTGCTGTAGTCTGCAAAGAGCAGAATTCTATTTAACCTGACTTGGTTTTAGAGTATGAAATTGTTTTATTGTATTTTAGATATCATCATAGCTGCCAAGTTATCCCTTTTTTTAAAGGGAAATTCCCTTATGCTGAATAGGCTTCCTCGTGAGAAAAGGGAAAACTTGGCAGCTATGTATGATATCATATATATGTTCATAAGTTGCCTTGAGTCTATTGTGAGGTGTATGCTGCTAAATAAATAAGACCAACCATTGTAATGTGGCCATACAAAAATTGTTTTCACTGGATGGAGAACCTCCTGTTCTCTCTCTCTCTTTCTCTCTCTCTCTCTCTCTCTCTTTCTTTCTTTCTTTCTTTCTTTCTTTCTTTCCTTTGCCACCTTCCTGAAATGGCCCAATAGACGCGGGTGCACAAGCCACAATACATGGTTGGAGCCTGTTTGATGATAATGGGGTGCACGCTGTGCAGGTCTAGGTCAACGTAAGTCGCACAGGACAAACCCACAACGGAGCTTCCTGCACTTGTTGCACACAATCAGACCAAAGCAGGAAGTACGAAAAGAAGAACCTTGAAAAAGTAACCTAAGTGGGAGATGTTCTGCTTTTTCCATGTTGCAGACTGTACAATGTTGGCATATCCCATGTTTTTATATGGCTTCAGAAGCAAGCCCAAGTATAGAGGTGGGCAGTGTTAGAAACTCAACTATATACCGTAATCTAGGCACCAAAACGCTCCTTAAACCAAGGTTACAGTTGCCAAGACAGAATGTCTAGTTGCCGTTTTTGGACAAGGTGGCTCTCAACTCTTATTTTTTCAAAGGATTGACTGGCTGTGATTGATTATCAGTTAAACACCTGGCTAGTTCAGATGACAACCTTGAGCTAGGTTAAGAACTTTGAGAACTTAAAGAAGAAAAGTCACTTGATACAGGAATCTGGAAGGTTGGCCTAATCCAGGCATGGCCAAACTTGACCCTCCAGCTGTTTTGGGACTACAATTCCCATCATCTCTGACCACTGTTAGCTAGGGATGATGGGAGTTGTAGTCCCAAAACAGCTGGAGGGCCAAGTTTGGCCATGCCTGGCCTAATCCTACCTCTTTTTCTTAAAGGTGACATGGACCATTCATAATGCAGGAATATTCTTCACGGAATAAAAGTTCACTAAAAACAGAATAAAACTTCAAACATTAAAAACTTCCCTAAACAGGGCTGCCTTCAGTTAATTCTTGATGTAATTAATGCAAATATTTTTTTCTTAAAGTCTTAACTACAAAAATGCTAGTACATCAAACAGTAATATCCCAACATCTTCTTTAAAAATCATTATTTTAAACCTTTTTGCTTGGTTTTGCGGCATGTTGTAAGGGCTGAAAGGTTGGAGATGGGAGTGGAGCTGAGAAAAGTCATTTGACGATTAGTAACTAAAGCCCCAAT
Source organism: Zootoca vivipara (assembly GCF_963506605.1). Taxonomy (NCBI): domain Eukaryota; kingdom Metazoa; phylum Chordata; class Lepidosauria; order Squamata; family Lacertidae; genus Zootoca; species Zootoca vivipara. The sequence goes on from NC_083285.1 coordinate 419,625, forward strand.
GAAGAGGTAGATAATGGTGTGTCCTCCAGATGTTCTTGAACTCCCGCCCCTATCAGCCCCTGCGAACATGGCCAGTGGTGAAGGATGGTGGGAGTTAGTCCAACAATATCTGGAGTGCACAATGTTGGCTAACCCTGGTCTAATGGAGGAACTGCTAATGGACCTTGAGAGTACAGGCATCCCTCAACTTGTGTGTGCTCTACTCACTAGTGACCACTTTTATGCAGGCCCCTTTTCTCCTGCTCTGGAGGTAGGACATGAACCAACGGCTTCAAGTTACAAGAAAGGTGATTCCAACTAAACTTCAGGAAAAACTTTTGGACAGTAAGAGTAAGAGCTGTTCAATTGTGGAACGGTTTCGCTTCGGAGCTAGTGGACTCTCCTTCCTTGGAGGTTTATAAGCAGAGATTGGATGGCACCTGTCATGGACGCTTGAGATTCCTGCATTGTAGGGAGTTGGGCTACATGACCCTCAGGGTTCTTTCCAACTCTAAGCTTTTATTAAAGGTCCTTGCAGCATAATGCAATTTAGTTCCATATGATTAGGCAATTATAAATAAATGAGGCCTCCATGAGAATAATGCAGTCAGATAAACTGGTTTGTGCAGATCTTTTGGGGTAAGATACTTTGGTTATAATAACAGGCTACGTCCAACCAATCCTACTTAGTGCAGACGCTCCTTTTTCTTTGGCCCTCCACAGCCTCCCGACTGATGTAGTTAATGGTGTTCCCAGCTGAGGATATTCATTTCATGACTTTCCCCCATGAGTACTTCAGGAAGTGTGCTGGCCAGGGAGATTGTGGAGCCCTGTAGAAAAAGCAAGACACCCACACCTCTCAGCCACCTTGTAAACATTACTAAGGTAATCACCCGAAAGCCCCTAAAATTTTCACCAAAATTATCCCACCTATATGCCACTTTGGTAGGGTCTGTTTCTTATGAGGGAAAAATGGCTGAGGTGGGGGGACCAGTTAAATACCTCTGACTATAGCAAACAAAGGCTCTTGACTCCTGGGGTATCTGGGTTAAGATAGGGCTAGCTCTTGACTGGTCAACAACATGGTCCACTGTCAGTTGAATTTTGGCCAAAATGGTCAATTAATGGTGATTAATACCAGTAGCAAAGAAAGTTCTTGTATTTACTAATTGATGGCCTTGCGGAAAACTCCAAGCCTTCCGAGAAACTTTGCAGTGCGAACATGCCTTGACTCAGTGAATGCAGTGGTTCAGCAGTTGTGTCCTGTGTTAATATAATGGTTACTTGTGTTATTTTGTCATGAAGCATGGTTCCTCCACTCTGTCTACATTAGAATTGCATGCAGTTGTAACACAATAACCAGCGTACGCTAGGCCATGTGGCTTATTTCAGAAGGAAGAAGTTAGAACTAGAATGCTCACTGACCCCCCCAAAGTCTGGCCCACCCAAACTCGGCCCTCCAGCTGTTTTGGGACTGCAATTCCCATCATCCCTAGCTAACAGGACCAGTGGTCAGGGATGATGGGAATTGTAGTCCCAAAACAGCTGGAGGGCCAAGTTTGGGGATGCCTGTTCTAAAGAATTGGTGGCACCTTGTGACCCAGACTTCTGGAGGGCTGATGAAAAACTAGTTAGGATGACTAGTGACCCAGTGGAAAAGGGAGGCAACAATTTAAACAAAGACATTTCAAGGAACTCTTGACAATATTTGACCAGTCAACTTCACCTCCATTCTTGTAGACTGCTAGTTAGTTGTGTGTCTTCATCTACTCAAGTCAACTAACCAGGATCACTTGCTTTCCCCCTTTTCATGCAGGCTCTCTCTTGGAGCTTTCTTTGGGAAAATTTAAGAATGTGTTGCTGAACGAAACCATTCCAGCTGAAGCAGTGTTGAGGAATATTGACAGCAATGTGACTGTCATTATCTTTCAGATCCACACCCACCACAGGAATGTGACTATTTCCTTTGATAAGGTATCTGAATTACTGCTTATTAGCCCTTGCGATGTTTCAGTCACTATCAGGACTGGGCTAATGTTGGGGTTTCAACATCACGGTGTATCACCAGCCCAACATTGTGGTTTGGTGATAAACCGTGATGTTGAAAGAAGCTGCATTTGCCCCAGCCAGTGAGGCACAGGGTGAAACCGCCACAGCCCTCACTGTGGGAGCTGAGGTCTTTCACTCAGCACCTCGCGGGCTGGGGGCAATGCAGCTGGCCCCAGCCTGCTACTCAGTTTGGGACGGGCGGGGCGGAAAGGCTCCTGCCCCCACCACGCCATCCCTCCCCAAAGACGGACTAGGCAGCATGGAGCCTGTCAGGCTCTGTGTGTTTGACTGCCTTCGCCTGTGCAGGCGTGCTGCCGCTTTCCTCCTGGGGCAGGGGCGTAGCCAGGATCAAAACTAGGGGGGGGGGGCAAGCCATGGTCGTTCAGGGGCGGGGCCAAGGCACGGGAGGGGAGGGGCCACGAAGCAGGGATGGGGGCGGCAATCTCTCAGCTGGGGAGCCTGGGCTTTGCATTCCCCAACTGAGCAGCCATGGTCCTGGTCCTTCTCTCAAGCAAGCAGGAACACAATTAGGGCTCTCTCTGCTGGGGAGGGGGAGCCCTCTAACGGAGCCCCCACCCCACCAAGCAGTTTTAAGAAGCGGAGGGAGGAAGAAGCTCTAGCGCTCCTCACCAATGCAGATTGCTTCTCCCTCTGTGCTGGTACGCGGGGTAGACTGCCATGACGGCTTCACTCAGCAGTATATCACTGGTGAAACCGCTCCTGAGTCCCTGGCTGGAGCTTGTTTTTCCCTCCGCATGCTGGGCGCTGGTGGCAGAGGGACTCTGGAGTGGCGGCAGTTTAACCAGCGATATACTGCTGAGCGAAGCTGTCATCACAGCCTGCCCCTCATACCCGTCCTGGGTGATATATTTATATATCGCCCAGGCCTAGTCACTGATCTAATACTTGGTTCACTTGCATCTGGGATACCCAGCCTAAACTGGAATAACGGACACCTTGTGTGGACTGAGAGTGCCTAGGTAGGTTCAGTGGGATCTCATGAACCCTGATGCCCTTCAATTCCCGGTTGCTGTATCTGCAGAAACCCCAACATCCTTGTTTGCCTCTTGTCAAATATGCAGCAGCTGACAATTGGATTTAGTGATTGCTCTCAAAATGGGCAATTGGACATTACTCCAGCACCCTGCAATCTATGAGAGAATGCACAAAAATAAATTTAGCACGTTGCAGCTTTTAGAGGTACTCATTAATCTCTTTGCTTCTTAGAGACCTTCCAGCAACAACTCGGGAGCTGGGGCAGACAAAGGACTGGTTTCTATCCTTCGGCCTCAGCAGACAGTGTGTACGTGGTACTTGCAAGCTTTGGGTGCTGACCAGGTGTTGAGCACTGCTGTTACTTTCTCTTATGCTGAAAGAGGTAAGCCATATTATTTTTCCTGCAGTCAGGGTCAAAATTATTTGTGGCGTTCTCGAAGGCTATCCTGTCTGAGCTCCTGTGTGTAATACAAATTTTGTGCCTTCCAATCTTCCTACATAGAGGAGAGTGAAGGTTTGGGAAATCAAGCAGAAATGCAAAATGTCCTGTCTTGCTCTCTTTTCATCCCTTTAAAAAAATCCTCCTCCGTTGTATTTCTTCATCCAATTTTTTTCAGAGCTTTTAATTTTCTTGGCCTGTAGCTGTTTACTTCACTCCCCTCGCTTCTCAAGAACCTCCTGCAGACTTTGAGAACTCCACACTTTCTACCTTAGGTCACTTTGGGCTCCCTCTCAGAACCAGTTTTTAAGTGCAATCCTACTTCAAGTCATGGTTTTCCTTCACTTTTGAAGGAACCACGGCTTGGCCTGGCACACCTGTAATGCAGAACCATGGGCTGGGGTGGGAGCGGAGAGATCACATGTTCATGAAGCTGGTTCTTGAGTTGCAAACCATTTTTTGCAGCCATTATGATTGCACCGGCTGAATAACAGCACTTTGTGCAACAGGAGCCTATTTACAAAGGCAGTGAACATAAGACTCAGTATCTTACTTTAACATCTGATTGAAAATGTGTTACTCCTTCTTATTGAAGTCATTTGACTCTTTCTATTTAGATCCAATCCCTGGAGGCTGCAACATGGAATTTAACTTGGAAATTGACCCCAATATTTATTTAGACTATAACTTGGCTGAGACACACATTAAATTTGCCCCAGCAAATCTAGGACATGTGAGGTATGGGTGACGATACGGGTTATTGTGTTTCTAGACTTCCAAACAAAGTTGTTTTAGGTGAGTCTGCATCATAATCCTAAGGCATACCTGTTTTCTGCAGCCTGTAACGAAGAAATTAAGGTGGTTTCCAGAGCTAGACTAGCTATTTTTGTCCAGAGGACTGGCAGTTTGTAATCTATGATTTTTTAAAATCCTTCAGACACATTGGGGCAAACCAAGGCCGGTTCTTGCAGTCAGAAGGGGTGGGGGTAAGGAAGAATGTAGACTTCTAACTCTTACAAATACAGTCATACCTTGGTTTACAACCGCCTCGGTTTACAAACACCGCGGACCCATCTGGAACAGATTAATTCACTTTCCATTACTATCAATGGGAAAGTTCGCTTCAGGTTAAGTACGCTTCAGTTTAAATACAGACTTCCAGAACCAATTACACTCATACTTCGGGTTAAGTACGCTTCAGGTTGAGTACTCCACGGACCCGTCTGGAACGGATTAATCCACTTTCCATTACTTTCAATGGGAAAGTTCGCTTCAGGTTAAGTACGCTTCAGTTTAAGTACTCCACGGACCATCTGGAACGGATTAATCCACTTTCCATTACTTTCAATGGGAAAGTTCGCTTCAGGTTAAGTACGCTTCAGGTTAAGTACAGACTTCCAGAAGCAATTGTGGTTGTAAACCGAGGTACCACTGTAAATGTAAAGGCAATGGCAGAAAATAGTAAACCTTGGAAGCAATTATATGTTCAGTCATATACAGTCATACCTCATGTAGCGTCTACTTCAGGTTGTGTGTTTTCGTGTTCCGTCCTGTGCCAACCTGGAAGTACTGGAACGGGTTACTTCTGAATTTCGCCGCATGCACAGAAGCACTAAAATGCACTTCATGAATGTGCAGAAGCACTAAATTGTGCTGTGCATATGCGCAGACACGGCACTTCAGTTTACATCAGTTCCGTGTTATGAACGGGCCTCCGGAACGGATCTTGTCCGTAACACGAGGTTCCACTGTACATAATAAAATAACAATTCTGGGTAGGCTTGCTTAAGCTTATTTTGTTTGTTTAATCAGGCCTACCCAGCCATGTAATCTTATTGTGTATATTTTTAATAGCACCTGTTTTCACTTATATTTTGATAATTCTTTAGGTTAACTTTTATGATTTGATTTTATCAACATTTTAAAATGACCCACATCTCGAAGCCTCTTTAATAATGGATCTGCAGTAGATGGGAAGGAAGAGGCCCCAGCTTAACATTTTGTAAAACAGAATTTCCCGGTTATTTACTGTGATTTGTAACTTTGGAGTTAGTTTTTTTGCCTGTGGATCACATTAAAATATATTAAACCGTTCTGCAATGTATGGGAGGGAAGCAGCGATTGGCACTACAAACTCTAGCACCAAAGCAAAGTGTGAAAATTAGCCTAACAAATTCAAACAAATATTCTCCCCTGCAATTTTCCAGAGGTACAAACCCGCCATTGTGTGATTTGGGCAGTAGCTCCAGGTGGCGACTATCTTATGAAGTCTATCAGTATTTCTTGCCAGAGAACGACTTGTCTGAAGCATCGTTTGTGAGCCACATGAGAAAGATGTCTGAAGTGCAAAGCATCAGAATGCATGGCACTAAAGTAAGTTGTGCAGTTTCGACGTATGAATGAATGGCGCTCTGCAGATCCTGTGGTGTGACTCTGCTAATTTCTTCAGTCCGTTTTGAATGAAGATTTCTCGAAGCTTTTTGTAGTCCCTGTTTGCGGTGAGCCCTTATTTCAATAATTCAGAGGGCTAAGAGGCAACATCCAACTTGTCTCTCAAACTTGAGGTGTGTGTGTGTGGGGAAATAACCAATCTCTTTTGTGCCCTTACTCTTTCTATGTCCTCCACAGATGATGACCTTAGTGAACCAAGACAAAACTGACTTGTACTTCTCCTCGCTTCCTGGACAAGGAGTAATCTATAATGTCATAGTAAAGGATCCACTGTGGAATACCTCTGCTGCATATGTGCCTGCTCATACATACATGTGTAGCCTTTCTGGCTCGGCGGATAACTGTTCCTCTCTGAGTAAGTCATTGGAATGTATCTGTCTCATCCTCCCAACTCAATGTACATGACATGTACATGACATGTACATGAGCTTCTGCTCCAGAGAAGCGGACCTGCTCCAGAGAAGCGGACACGGAGCAACGGATTCAAACTACAAGAAAGAAAATTCCACCTAAACATTAGGAAGAACTTCCTGACAGTAAGAGCTGTTCGGCAGTGGAATTTGCTGCCAAGGAGTGTGGTGGAGTCTCCTTCTTTGGAGGTCTTTAAGCAGAGGCTTGACAGCCATCTGTCAGGAATGCTTTGATGGTGTTTCCTGCTTGGCAGGGGGTTGGACTGGATGGCCCTTGTGGTCTCTTCCAACTCTATGATTCTATGATTCTATCTATGATTCTATGATTCTATGACATGGTAGTCATTCCTTGGATGAAAGTTGCACACCGTTGCCCCTGTTTAATGGCATGCCATGAAATGTTCTTTTCTCCTGTAGAAAGACTCGCCACCAAAATATTTTTCACTGTGCTTGCTGTCCTTGGCCTCTTCATCTGTTTTCATGGACACAGATTCTGGAAAACAGGTACAGTCATACCTTTGTAGCCTTATCAGCTACTAAGGGTCCTTTAAGTTAAGCCCAGGCAGGACAGAGATAGCCAATAATGACACCGGGGGTTGAATCCAGAGAAAGAGTTTAATTCTTAATTAATTAAGAGACTCTTGGTGGTTAAGCCTCACGACAAGAGCAAAGAAACACAAATTGCAAAGCTTCTTATACACTTCTTGGGCTCCTTTCCCCCTCCTCTGTAAATGTGCGGACGCAAGGGGGTCACAAGTACATATAAGGATCTTCCTGTGCCCGGTCCTGTGCATAATAAACACATGCTGACTCATGCTACCCCGGTAGCATCTTCCAGCAGCCTTGAATGTCTGTTCTGTGCGTCAGGCTGATAGCGTCAGACAAGACAGTCATCCGGCCTTGATAGCTTAGCAGGGCATTCTGTCTGGCTTACCCTTTGGCACACAGAGAGAGGCAAAGAAAAAAAAAAGCATTTTAAGCAAGACATCCCAGGGGGATATATGGGGGGAGGCTAAGCCATACACTCACAATTATACAATGCAGGCAATGCAAACCATAGGATCAGAATTAACTCAATAATACAATTGGCAATTCTCTCCCTACACCTTGGGTTACAGACTCTTCAGGTTGTACATTTTCAGGTTGCGCACCACGCTGAACCCAAAAGTACCGGAATGGGTTACGTGGGTTTCAGTGCTTGCGCATGCGCAGAAGCACCAAATCGCGACCCACACGTGCGCAGATACGGTGCTGCAGGTTGCGAATGCTGCGGGTTGCGAACGTGCCTTCTGCACGGATTACGTTCGCAACCCGAGCGTCCACTGTACTGATTAGGGAGAGAGGGTGTGTCTTACAAATTCTTGGTTCCCAGCACAATGGCATTTTCCCTGTTCTGATCCCTGCAGGTTAGTTTAATTGATGAGCTCCATTACGATGTGCTGTTTTTTATATTTTGTTGGAAGCTGCCCTGAGTGGCTGGGGCAACCCATTCAGATGGGCAGGATACAAGTAATAATAATAATAATAATAATAATAATAATAATAGCATTATCAGCATTATCAGTATTATTATTACAAAAATAGAGAGCAATGTGCCCTAAATATAGATTGCAGAGGAAATTATAATAGAAAGCCTACTTAATTCAGGTATCTGGTTTAAGGTATCTGTTTTTGGGCAAACCACAGTCCCTTTCCCTGGCCCTGATACTGTATATCAGCGTTTCTCAACCGGTGTTCCGCGGCACACTACTGTGCCGCGAGACACTGGCTGCTGTGCCGCGACGAGAAGGGCGATTTGCATTGTCACATCGCTGACCCGCCGGAAAGGACAATGCAAATCGCCCTTATCGTCTGCCCGCCTGGGGTCTGTGCGTGCCGTAATTTAAAAGAAACAACAGCAAGAGCTCAAGAATTTGAAAATTCCCGCAACGGCTGTGATTTGTTCTCGCGAGAGGTCAGCCTTCCCCCTCCCTCCTCCCACACACACCCCGTTCGCTTCCAGCCTGCCGATGAGTGATTGCGGGGGGGGGGGGAGGAAGAGGACGACGACGGAGAGGCTGCTGCTGCTGCGCAGACAGACGCCGAGCGAGAGCGCGCGCAGCGACCGGCGACTGAGCAGGCCCGGCGTAGAGAGCCCGCCCGAGGAGGTGCGCACGTTCGCCGGCCTTCCCCAACCGCTGTGGCGGGTGCGACAGAGGGAGAGAGATGTCGCCTTTCTGACGGGAGGCCGAGTGGCGTGGTGGCGGAGGCGGCGACACCCGCCTGAGCAGCAGGTACCGCTTGCGAAGAAGGAGGCCGGCAGGTGGCTAGGCGGGAGGAGCGAGCGAGCGAGCGAGGGCGGGTAGGCAGGCGGGCGGCGGACCAGGCTTGTAGGCCCGGTTTTGGGCCGGGCGGCCTGAGGCGAGCCACCCCCAGGCTGCTTATGACGTGTCCCCGCTCGCTCCGCAGGCTCTGCGCCTGGTGGGTCCGCCTGGCTACCGCGCAGCAGTTCTTCAGTGGCATGCTTTACCGGTACGTCTCCCCTCCAAACTAAACTAAATATAGGGCGGCACAGAGTTGGTGTGCCGCGGGATTTTTTTTCATAGAACAAGTGTGCCGTGGCCCAAAAAAGGTTGAGAAACACTGCTGTATATGAGGGGCATGGGAAAGTTCAAGTTGTTGGTAAAAGTAAGAAGAATGCAAGAACTCTTAATTTGCATCTCTGGCTTGATTGCAAAGCAATTTAAGCCAGGTTGCAAAGGACAACTTGAGCGTGAACTCACCTTGTGCTTCTAATTCTTTCCTTTGACATTCTATCACATGACACCAGGTCATTGACAGGTGGGTGGGGCCACCCAGCTGTCGAACTGTCCTGTTAGGGTGGGAGAGTTCAGGGTTCAGCTCAGCAAACAAGTCTTCCTCCCCACCCATTTTAGAAAGACTGAAAGAGAATTATATACTCCAAGTCACTAATCTGTGGTGATTTGGTCAAAGGCCACCCCAGAGCTAGAAGATACAGGTAGCCTCTTTTATGGAAGGCAATTCTGCAGTGTCTCTACATCAGGAATGATCAAATGATCAGTTACAACCCAGTGTGTGTGTGTGTGTATGTGTGTGGACTGTCGCCTTGAAAAAAACGGTGAAATCACATAGCTGCAGGAATACATTGGTGTTGTAGAATGGCTCTTGCTAGTTCCATTGTCTCAAAAAGGGTTCACTGGCTCATTCAAGGACATGACAGTGAGTTTTATCAGTTGCTTGAGTCCCTGTACTTATAGGTGTCATGGCAGTAAAGGTTACATGCCCAGGTTGTGGGGTGGTGAACTTGTAGGACTCTTTTAAATCCAAATGGACTCTTCTCATTCAAAAACCGGAAAATACTGTTTTAAAATATATATTTATATTACGCAATTTCCCCTCTTAGATTTATTCTTCATGGGCTTCATCTTTACGGCATTCTTTTTCTTCATAACCGTTTCGAGAACATCTGCTCTCAGTTATGATGGTAAGCAGAGAGATGTACGGATTTATTAATTAATACCTTGGAAATGTTTGTTTGAAGACTAGCATTAGAACATAGGTGCTCTTGTTAATATCAGCTGGCCAGATTGATGCTGTGTATGTTTCTGGTGTGAATTACAGTTTCACCTCACTCCTGAATTACTAAACAGTGACTAAGGAAGACTTTTCAAATAATACTGAAATGTGCAGTACAGTGCAAGACTAAGATTTAAGGATGCATTAGAATCAACAGAAATGACACTTGTTTTTTCCTTAAGCTGCTACTAATATTTGTGCTGGGAGAAAGCAAAGTCCACATTGCATCTATAAATCTGTCAGCATTTCTTTCAGTTCAAGTTTTGAGCTGCAGGAGTTTGAGTCCATAAGCCATGGCTGTGTGTATTCTTCAGTTCCATTGCCCTACAGAAACAGCATGGCACATGCAAGTTCAGAACTCAGTTTCCTGAATATTTTGACTCTCACTTAAAAAATATATCTCAAAACAAAATAAATGGTTAAGTTATTATTTTCTTTGCTTTGGTAATGATTCAGTATGTTGCATAACTTTTTGCCCTTTGCCACGACGAGCAAAACAAAAATAAATCCTGGAAAGAAGATAATGTGGGAAACAAGAATAGAGTTATGTCAAGAGGAGACACGACGACAGGAGTTACAGCAGAAATTTCAGGAGGTGATGGCGGAATATGATTTTCTAGGAGATGAAGCTTTTGACACTGAAAAAGAGCAATGTGAGAATGACAATGATGGGGAAGGAAAAGATGAAGATGAGGACTGTGATGATTCAACACAAAATGAAACACACCATGAAAAAAATGATGACTCTACTCTACAAAAAGTTGGATGGAGTGCCCTGTCTTTGAGGGGGGCACGATTGGTATTATTGGAACTCCAGAACGCCCACAGGGAAGAAGGAAAAAATATGCAGAGAAGAGAAGAAATTCAGGGGTCCTGTATGGTGACCTGGATGGCAAGAGACTGTAAACAGGGGGTGGGGTGAAGGGAAAGTGATGTTGTGATTATAAGGATGGATTAACAGGTTTATAACTGGTCTGCTGATTTTGGAATTTGCTGGATTGGGGGGGGTGGAGCCGGTAATCGGGGATGTAAGGTTAAATTGAGAATAGTTATAGTTTTAAAAGTGAATGGATTTTGGAAAATGTGAAAATATGGAGGCTTATAGAGGGAGAAAAAAAAATTAGGCACGGGAAGAGAAAATGGGAGTTTGAATTTTCAGTGATTTGAATATTAGATGAAAATGTTAACAATTGATTTATAAGTTGTATAAGATACAAAGGTGTATTTTTATAAAGTAAGAAACTGTTGCAGATGATAAAAAAGGGATGAAAACCGGGGAAGGGGGGGAGGGGAAGCCCATAAAATATGGTTTTTCAACTATGAATGCAAGAAAAATTTTTCTGTTTTGTATTGTTTTTTTCTTTTTCTTTTTTTTCTTCGCCCTTTCTTTTTCCCCTTTTTTTCCTATTTCTATTTTTCTCTTTTTTTGGTATAACAATAGATGGTTGGATGGATGTCCTCCTGCGTACTGCCCTGGTTTGCTGGAGCTCCCTGGTGGCAGGGGGGGGCTTTGGGGTCAGGGGAGGGGGAGGAGGACAGAAATCCAAGCATAAAATGGACCATTTCTGACTGTTCACAAACATGGGATACTTCTGTGGCAGGGGAGGACCCATGTGGGTGGGTAGGAAGGAGGTGGAAAAGGGGTTTAAGTATGTACCGTTTTTTTGTTTTTTTGTATTTTGTAAAATTAATAAAAAGTATGTTTAAAAAAAAAAAAAAAAAAAAGAAGATAAAGTGTAATAAACTATGCAGAAAGATACAACCAAGATTTATTTCCATATTTTGTAGCAGAATTCTGCATATTGATACCAAATGAATTGTGTTAGCATAACAGATGCACAGTTCTTTATAGAGGCTGGTAATTTTTTATGCTAGTAATTTCAGAATCCTATTTGACAATCTCATATAGCCAGTTGAAAAATTCAGGCAAATGTAAATCCCATTGTTGCCTTGAAAAATTTATATTTATTTCTTGATTAATGAGAGGACCACAGGTAGTCATGGAATAAGTAGCTAAAACTACATGTTACATTCATAATTGTTTAGCTGTTCTTATTTTATCTGGAAGCTGCCTTGAGTCCCTGTCAGGGAAAAAGACAAGATATAAATAAACACCACCACCACCACTACTGCTACTACTACGACTACTACTAGTACTACTACTACTGTTATTACTACTATTTCTGTTACTCTTATTTCTAGTGCGGTGTAGCTTCTGATTTCCATGAATGATGCAGCACTGCTGTGGTTACTCAAAATGTTACTTGGGCAATATGGGGTCCAGCCAATCATGGTTAATCAGCAACCCTTTAATTTCATTTTTCTTTTTAAACCACTATGGAGGACAAAATAAAGAAATTCCTTCCAGAGCTTTCTTCAGATGCACACGAAAGCTGATACCAAAATAAAAAACTTAGTTGGTCTTTAAGGTGCTGCTGGAAGGAATTTTTTTATTTTGTTTTTATTTTGTTTTGACTACGTCAGACCAACACGGCTACCCACCTGTAACCAGTATGGAGGAGCCCAACATGCAGCAGAAGTCATCTTGATTAGCAGAACAAAGTCTTTTAGGACCCCAGAGGCTAGTCCAGGCATCCCCAAACTTTGGCCCTCCAGATGTTTTGGCCTACAACTCCCATGATCCCTAGCTAACGGGACCAGTGGTCAGGGAAGATGGGAATTGTAGTCCAAAACATCTGGAGGGCCGAAGTTTGGGGATGCCTGGGCTAGTCCACAAAAATGTAGACCATAATTAATATGTTAGTCTTTCTAACATTCTCTAACACTCCTGGTTTGTTATGTCAACCAACTGGCATAGCTACCTTTCTGGGAATGTGTTGGCGTGGATTTTAAAGAAATCAAGGTGCATTTGCACACGAGTGGGTGATGTTGGAGAAACAAACCTCACTTTCCCCTTTTCTTCTTCTCCTTCCTTACCACCCCCTTCCTTGGTCACCCCAGTCAATCTTGGTCTTACTGCAGTAGCTGGAGTTGTTGGAGGTCTCCTCTTGGTCGCTTACTGGTGGCGATTTGGCTCTGTGATCCTCTGTATGTTGATTGTGGGGCTAGTGCTAGGCTTCCTTGTCGCATCTACAGTTTTCTTCACTCCAATAGGTATGTCACATAGTTATGATTCCTATGAAATGTTACTTTATTAAGTTTTGTGTTGCGATTACTCTTGCTGTCTTTTGCTTTCCACTGATTTAGGTCTGAAGAGAAGGGCACTACCAGTTGCACTTCTGGGAGCAAAAATATGGTCTTAAAACAGAGAGTGTTGCCAATTTAATTTCTACCCTTTTCAAAAATATATATGCTACCTTTCAGGGCAAAACCTTCCCAAGGTGGCTTACATCAAAACTAACCTGTATGTCATAGTGGCAGAACTGCTACATAAAAATAAGCTACACTCAAAGTATTCCGTATTATTTACAATGGGCTTGTGTAAGAATGGCCATATTCTATATATATATATTTCTAAATGTGACAAATCTTGTGTTGGTTATCTAATAGGAGTTCAGATATATTTCAGCAAATGTTTTGCCAAGAATCCACTTTGAGGAAAGTATTGCGGCCAACATTTGGCAATTAGTTTGCTCCTCAGTCATCCCTTTAAATACAATTACTTCTCTCAAAATCACGGGCTAGAGATATTGGCCTCCAGATGCCTATTGCAAAGATACTTCCCTATGTGGGCACGGTTTTGAACATTGATAAATGACTTTGAATGCATTTATAAATGACCTGGAATTCCCTTTAACTCACATTAATATGATGCCTTCACACACTTCTAGGTCAGAAGGGTTTCCTTTCTGACAGATAAATAACCACCCAGATCTGCTTTTTAAAAAGGTACAGTGGTACCTTGCAAGATGAAATTAATTCGTTCCACGAGTCATTTTGTATTGCGAAAATTTCGTCTTGCGAATCGCGGTTTCCCATAGGAATGCATTGAAATTTAATTAATGCGTTCCTATGGGCAAAGAGAAAGCTCTCCTTTCAATGAAATGGCACCATAGCAAAGCAGCTTAAGGCGCAATCCAGCGCTCACAAACCCCGACTCACCCGCCGAGCCCAGGAGCAGCCACAGCAGCCACATTGCCCCCAAGTGCCACGGCCGCTCCGGAAGTTTTAAGGCTCTGGGGAGGGGGAAGCAGGAGGAGGGCCATGGAGAGGCTCCCTCCCTCCTTCCCCAGCAGCCGGACCCTCGCGCCCAACCAGACAGACAGCCCGTTCTCACGCACGCACGCAGGCTGTCTGTCTGTCTGGCCGTCCTCTCCCGTTCGCGCGCAGGCTTCTTAAGCTCAGAGTGAGGGGGGATCCGGCTGCTGCTCGGCTGCCGGCGGCTGTTTCGGTGCGCCGCCGCCAATTACCATGTCCCTGCGGAAGCGCAAGGCGGGCGGGCTCCCCGGAGGAGGCTGGGTCTGACTTTCTCCTCCTCGCGGCGCCCTGCCTCATCTTGCGGCGTTTTCTATGGCACGGCCATAGAAAACTTCGTCTTGAGAGTCTGCCCAAAAATCGCGAAACGTTTTCGTCTTGCGATTTTCCCGTGCCGCGAGGCGTTCATCTAGCGAGGTACCACTGTATATGCAATTTTATCATGTTTTCAGCTTTTAATTTTGTAATTGGTGTTATTGTCTTGATACTGGTCATTGACTGTAATAAAATGACTTGACCTGACCTTCACAGGAGACTATAAAGTTTTCCAAGATGATGCAGTTTTCTGGGTGACCTTCTGTTGCATTGCCTTGATAGTCCCAATAGTTTTTGTTGGCTCCCCCAGAGTTGTAAGTACCTTATTTTATTTTTTCAGTTCCTGTACATTTTGGAGTGATGGTGAACAGAATGCTGTAACTAAACTTTCCCCCTTTTGGACATGGTTGTGAAAAACCAGTGCTTGCTTGCTCCCTCTCATTTACATTCTGTTATGCATACTCCACATATCCAGGAAGCCAAGCTTTTGATATATGAATTCCTGTTTCGTTATGTTTTCTTTCCCCCATCCACCCACACAATTCCCACATCCCAGCTTTGTTTGTTTTAATTTTTTATTGCTGTAATTGTTCACTCCTCCAGGTGTACCTTACAGTAGAAAGGCAGTTTCTGTTAATAATGACCCATCCTTGGTGAATTGCATCAGCTCAGCCTGGCTACATTTTGGCTCTGCTTCACTGCATTTCTAATACAAAACAAGCAGCATGCAAGGGCACAAGATTCAATCCAGTTTCAATCAAGTATTATTAATCCAAAAAGAAAACAATAAGAGAACCATATACAAGTGCTGACACAGAAGCCAAAACCAAACGTCAAGCAGATAACATATACAAATAAATACCGAAAGGCAAACCAGTCTTTATGGTCTTTGAGGCTATATAGCGGTCAGCAAAGTGGCAGCAGGTCGAACGAAGTGTCAATGATAGGCTGCCGGCGTTTTTCGCCTGTTTCTCCCATATGACGGGCTTCTTCAGTAGTTTCTCCTTCTGCTTTCAGTTATGTTTAGTGCATTCAAATTCGTATGAAACCACTTATCTTGGCTTAGGCCACAATGCTCAAGTTCTTTTTCAAAAGGTTCTCTCATTTACATATTCAATTTCTTATATTCAGAGTTTTCTTAGTTTGAGCATGTATTGACTAACTTTTTCTTCTGTATGCCTGCATGAGCTACAGTGGAACCTTCAGTAGTTTTCCCTTATGAAAGCCATGCTCTAACCCCCCCCCCCTACAAAACAGTAATTTGGGGATAGGGAATTTGTAGCTGTCCAGATGGTGCTTTGCAATCTTCTACCTTCATAGATAGCGGCCAACCTCTTTTCAAAGGCATTCACAATCTGTTCTTTCTCTTTAGCTGAACATCTTGACATGTGGTATAATAGGATCCTACACCATAGTCTTGGCTACAGCATGTTACTTGTACACAAGCCTCTCTTACATTAGCATAGACCTGCTCCGGAGGATTCTAGATGAAAACTTCAAAAGAGCTCTCACCAATGTGCCCTTTCAGCGTAACGGTAAGTGTGTCTTCAGATGATTGAGTTCCTTGATTGGAGGCTTGCCATTGAGAACCTCAGAAGAGAAGTTTGTAGCAACCATGAATGTTTCAAAAAAGCTTGCAGGCTCATGTTAAAGTAGTGCAGCGTTTCTCAACCACTGTTCCGCGGCACACTAGTGTGCCGCGAGACGCTGGCTGGTGTGCCGCGACGTGCGGCAACGAGAAGGGCGATTTGCATTGTCATGTGCCTGGCGGCCGCCAATAATCAACACTGACCCGCCGGAAAGCAATATTTGGCAAGTGTTTCTTACAGTCATAATTATAATATAGGGCGGCACAGAGTTAAATTTTTTAACTTTTTTAATGGTGGTGTGCCTCGTGATTTTTTTCACGGAACAAGTGTGCCGTGGCCCAAAAAAGGTTGAGAAACACTGAAGTAGAGGACAGAAAATAATTGTGCCTTAAGAGTGCAGTTGCAGATACTCTTAGCTTAGTGCTGCATTGGATGTCCCAAACAGGGGTGAATGACTATGCTGCTCTTTCCCAAGCTTCTGGGTTTTGGCCAAAGGGAAAGGAGAGAAGTGCATATGTTTTGTCCTAGTTGGAGATGAATACTCTGCACCTTGTCCCTTCAGAGAAGACTCAGCAGGTTACTGGTCTTCCTTTTGATACTTTGATGGAACATCTTAAATCGCATAAGGGAGTGGGGCAGAGTAGCAGTTCCCAAGGCCTTTGTGGGGCAAAGTAGATGTGAAGATGGATTTCAAAAAGCAGGTGTAGGTTTTAGAAACTGCAAACTGGCCTGGATAAGTAAATGAGGTCTTGGGCTGGCTTACTAAGAGTGAAGGAAGAGATCCCACTTCAGCAGTTGAGACTTACCTATTGGTTTCTTCATCTTGCAGACATCATACTCTTGGCGGTATGGGCAATGCTGGCAATTGGAGGGATAACGATACAGCTACGCCGAGAGAAACGCGAAGCCGCTTTCCCACCACATCCCTACCTGATATGGAGGCGTGAAAGAGAGCGCAGGATAACTAACATCCTAGATCCTAGTCATCACGTCCCTCCCTTGAAAGAAAGAATTCATAGCAAGCTATCTCAGATCAAGGACTTTTTCCAAAAAGAGCAGCCAGCAGGGGAGAGAACACCACTGCTCTTGTAAACTGTCCTGCAGCTGGGAAGACTTGAGAAATGCAGGCATAGATTTTTCTGGAGCCAGCAAGCACCCCAGTGGTGCTGAGAACTTCCTCTGTCACCTTGCCTTGCTAAACAGAGATAAGAATGAACTAGAAGAAGATCAACACTAGTTTACTTATAGATGTCCTGCTTGATTGTTTGCTGTGGCACACAGGCTCTTGCATCTGTTTGTAGTTCGCCACAAGGATGGAGTATACATATGTGCAATGTGTGAAAATACAGGGATGGGCGGGTAAGGTGGGGAGAGAATGCAATGGCCAGGTGTGCAACTTCAAATTCCCGAGAGATGGAAAATGGACACTTCAAGCACATGCATGGTTCTCTTCAAGCACAGTACACCCTTTTAACAAGTGCTACCTTTTGAACAATCATTTCTGTTGTACAGACTATGGCAGGAAGGGGGGGGGGAATATATGGAAAAACAGCCTCTTGCTGACCATGGCACTATTAATTCTAAACTTGCACAGTCGCTGCTAGCCAATACCTTTAAGATGCCAAGCTGTACTAAAATATTTTTTGACCATTTAACAGGTTAGCTTGCTTTCACTTTCTGTGTGAGAGAAAATCAAGTAATTTTGATTCCAACACCCAAGAGGAGAAAAAAAGCTTTCTGAAAGTTTAGGGCTCAATTTTCTACTAGGCTGTTAATCTGGTTGTAGTGAGTTGGCAGCTGCTAAGGCTGTAAAAAAGGATAGTCTCTTGACGCACTTTGAAATCGAAGGTTGTTTTTAATAGGATCAGTGGTGGAACACGCAATGAGTAGCCTTTACAGTATTTTCAGTTGCTTAAGTTCCTTTTCATATTGAAGTGTTTGCCACTACACTAATTGTCACTTAATTCCCCCCCTTCTCTCCTTTTTTAATATTTGAGAAGAAAAGAAACCCTAAACCCATTTTGCAGGCATTTGGGGGGCACTGCTGCTCAGAAAAATGTAACAGAAATCTAGGGCAGCCAACTTCCAGAGCCTTGAGGGTGGGGGAAAGAAGGACAGATCTTGGGTAATTTGCCTAGGAGTCCAGACCAGATCACCCTCAGCCATGATGTCACTTCTAGGCTTAGAGGAGCGGGAGTGGAATGATCCCCAAGACTATATTTGGGACACCTAGTTCAGAGAAGAGGATTCTGCAGGCAGAGGAGAAAACAGAAACATTTAAACTCCTGCTTCTGGCCATATACCCATTCACTCCTAGCTTTGCAGCTCACACACAGAGTTACCCCTCCCTCTGTGCCTCTTTAGCTTATTAGTTGGCCCTCCCCAATAATGACCCTTTAGCTTGGAGTAATGCAGTTATACGTAAAGCAGTCAGTAGAACATTATACCAGAACCTTATTTGACGAACACATTCCCTGTAATGAACAGCTCAAAGCACTTGTGTGGCTGCAGGGAACATCCAGTTTAAACCTGAAGTGGTGTGTGATTGCATGATTAGTCAATGTGCACCCAGGCTTAAGTCTTATTCTCAGGGCCTTTTTTTATTGTGGGGGAGGGAAACTGGTGGAGGTGTCTTGGTTAGGGTTTTAAGATGCTTCCAGATGGAAAAGTCCAGTTCTTGACAACTAGACAGAGAATAATTTCATTTTAATGTTGAAAAGTAGAAGCTGTAGATGAAATATACCGTGTCCCCTTCTGTCAAGGGCAGCTTCATTTTGCTAGCTCTCTGATCTTTTTTGTACTGAGAATACTGCATATTGGCTGCTTGGGCCACACTTTGTTATAAAGCAACTAGCTCCAATTGCTTCGGTTTTTATAACTGCCATTATTTACAATGCAAAGAAACAAAAAACAAACCCATTTTCTACTCCTTTTTATAATAAAGGTGTACTTGAAAGGTGTGCAATTTGTATGATCTCCCTGTGTGTGTTACACTTTAGGGATTCATCAGTGTGCCTGAGTTCATTCTGTCTCATGTTGTCCTTTTATCTTGAAGGGAAGGCAGCTTATATGTGTTTTTCCAAGTGAAGGAATGGGAAATACAATTCCTGCTTTGCAAGGTAAGTGAATATGTAGCTACTACAGTGGTGACTGGCTTCTGTATGGAAACTTCCTGCACATTAGGATCAAATACACATCAGTGTGCCATTGGATGGCCTCGCGAACTCTGTCCTTAAATCTGCTACATATATGGCATTTCATTGTTACTGGTCGTACTACTTTATTTCTATCCCAACATTTTAGGGCAATTTCTCAAAGGCAGCTTTGCAATAAAAATGTTTACAAAATGTCGTTCAGTTGTTTTAACATCAGATAGAGTGCATATTAAAACATTTAGCAGAATAAAAAGTCTTTAGGTAAAGGTAAAGGGACTCCTGACCATTAGGTCCAGTCGTGACCGACTCTGGGGTTGCGCGCTCATCTCGCATTATTGGCCGAGGGAGCCGGCGTACAGCTTCCAGGTCATGTGGCCAGCATGACAAAACCGCTTCTGGCAAACCAGAGCAGCACATTGAAACGCCGTTTACCTTCCCGCTGTAGCGGTTCCTATTTATCTACTTGCATTTTGACGTGCTTTCGAACTGCTAGGTTGGCAGGAGCTGGGACCAAGCAATGGGAGCTCACCCCGTCATGGGGATTCGAACTGCCGACCTTCTGATCAGCAAGCCCTAGGCTCAGTGGTTTAACCCACAGTGCCACCTGGGTCCCCAAGTGGCGCCCCCAAGTGGCCCAAGTCTTTAGGGGACCATTAAAGTCTGCAGGGGTTGTGGGAGGGGGGGTGCAACCAGAAGGGTGAAGTTATTTTGTATTTATCAACATTTTACTAGACCAGGGGCTCCCAACAACATTTTCTCGAGGACCCCTCATTGAGCCGCTATTGTGACAAGGACCCCCATTAATTCCTAATCCTAAATCTAATTCCTAATTCCTAATCTAATTTTTCCAGTAAGCTTAACACTGATCTTGGAAGGGTTAGGTTCAAGGGACGCCGACGATTTAGGTTCAATGGACACTGACAAGATCGGTTCGAGAGTCACTGACTTACTTGCTTGAACATCAAATGCATTATCTTCCTCTTCATCTGTAGGCCTTTGTCATTTTAACGAACCACTTTTTAACCAACGGTCCATTTTTAACTACGCGAACTGTAGCTTCCGCGAAAAACGCTTTGTTTACAAACACTACTGTTTTGCAAAGAGGCAGCGCGCGCCAGGGAGGAGGGAGGGGAATGGAGAAGACAGGGTACCTGTGCAGTAGCGCACAAATGAAGCCGACGCACGCAAAGCATCTTGGGGAGGTGAGCGTTAGTAGAATGCGCGCGCTGCCTCTTTGCAAAACAGTAGTGTTTGTAAAGCGCCCCCTAACGGCATACAGCAGAACTACTGCCTCTATCTAATTCTAGTTTTGCGCTAGACTCTGCTCATGCAGGAAGCAGCCAAAACAAAAAATCTGTTATCATACGAAATATATTTAATATATTTTTTATTCAAATAGCATCTTGCGGACCCCTCTGGCATAGCTCGCGGAACCCTGGGGGTCCCCGGACCACCTGTTGGGAACCACTGTACTAGACGGTACCAAAGGGGGTTACAGCATATAAAACACATTAAAATGGTAAAAACAGCCCAACCCATGACCCCCAAACATACAATCCATTGCAATATGGAAACTGGGATTTCATATAAATGCTACAAGGTGTGTGCTAGTGATTAACATGCTAGCAACATCTCATAAAGTGCTATATAACAATATCAATACCATAATTGCATACTGATTGTACCACACACCCCTCCTTCCGTCATATCTGCCCACTCAACACCTCTCATCCCCCTGGCTCTCACCCAGGTTCATCTGAACCTGCTGACCTCAGCCCCCTAGTCTGCCTTGGTGCAAACTTCATGGTAGTTGGAAATCAATGAGTGGCCCTCCTGTCCTGTGACTCTCCTTAGGGGTAACTCAAAGGGATTAAGTCCATTTGGCAGCGCCAGTGGCGGGCGGTGGCCTACCACTTGCGGCAGGGCTTGTTTTTGTGGGCGGGCACCAAGTTCTGGTGGAGTTTTTCCATAGCTGTGTCCATTCAGCAATTGGCCACCTGCACTTTACACAACCAGTTCCAGGCCACAGCAGGCTTAGTGAGTATTGGGGGTGGGAGTGATGGTAAACAGGGCTGTGGTCTCTGCATGCCTTTTCCAGCTGCTTTCTCGACAATGGAATACTGCAACTGGTGCCACCACTGGGAAAAAAAACATGTCCTTGTCAAGCTGATGGGCAGTGGTTTCCAACCAGTGTGCCTGGGGTGCCTTGAACAATGGCCAGGAGTGCCATGGGCAATACTGGGCTCTGTCCCTTTCCTCCTCTGATGCCCTCTTGTCTCTCTGCCTCCCAAAGGCTTGCACAGCTGTTTGTTGCAGCAGCTTTGGCTACAAGCTCCCCAGATGAATGGTGTCTCTGGGGCTGGGCCAGGGGATGCGGGTTGTTAGGAGCTGAGGCAGCTGTACCAGAACAGACACTTCATGTTGGCATTCGACAAAACTTGAATTGTTGAAATATATACCTGACGCAAAAGTACTGACAAAAATAAGTTTACTGTACAGGATGCATTTCAAGGTCATTACAAGTATCTGCCTTACAAAAATAATGATATAAGGAAAACTCATGCCACACTCCAAGAAAGTTATGCTGTTTTGGGCATGCAAAAGAATCAAACTCAAGACAACCGAAAATCTGAACTAGACAATCACAATAATTTACAGTTACGAATCATTAGTCAAGCCTTTTTTTTCCATAAAGAATTACTGGTGAGTTAACTACTGCTCCATTCCACAAGCTTGGAGATGCCTGCATTTTGAGAGAAAGAAGTTAGAATTTTACACTCCAAATATAATGAAAATAAGTTTTTGTTAAACTATTTACATAAATATGTCATAATTTACAGAGGATTAAGTAGAGCTTCCAGAAATTTCACTCTTGTCCACCTGGAAGAAAAAAAATGTATACAAAAAGTTTGTGCTTAGGCGAATATTTATTTGACAAACAATTTGTTTGAGAAAGTCAGATTATAAAACTTCTATGTGCAAATTATAAACAAGTTCCTTTCCATTGGAGTAATAATAAATTATGTTCATTTGTCAATTATTTTAAAGTTGCTTTAGTGCCTACCACAATTAACCACTTATACCAGAGCAGACTAAACAGATTGAGATAAAGGACAAAATGTTTAAAATAAAATTGAAATAGAAGTTAGTCACATATTTTGACCAGCTTGTATTTTAAAAAGCTGTGTTTTTAGCATCAAAAAAATCCAGCACTATGCCTAACTATGTCATTGCAAATGTTTAGGATTAAACAGATATTCCAACTGGCTACTATTTGGACTGATAGTGCAGGTGAAGTAGTTTTATTAAATGAGTGTGCACTGTACCATTTGTGAATGTAATCTAAACAAAATGTTGTATTATGAATAAAGAGTAGCTACTACTTTGCTTATAAATTGAGGCCAAGTTAAGCGCCACTTTTCTGCATGTTTCTAAATTTTCCAGATTTCACTCTAGATTTCCTCAAGGATGTATCTCATGCTGCTTCTGAAGCTTTGCCGCCTTAAACTGTTCATTTTAAAATTTCCTATGTCTAGTACATGAGTACTAGAATAGCATACCTCTCATACACAGGAGTGTTCTGCAAAGTACTTCAGAAATAATTACAACCCATCTTGTCAGTCATGCTGCTTAAAGAATGGGATTTCTTATCAAATATCTAATATTTGTTTCCGGTTAACAAATGGTCAAAGTTGAGTATATCAGAGCAAATTAATTCCACAATGTTATTTTTTGGCATCTCTCATCTGTCAGAAGACTCTGACACACAGAAATAATGTTCCAGGTGCTTCAAAAAATATTACTGAAACCTCAACTTATTTTAGTAGATGAGTAGCTTCTCCATTTAGGCTTGGATCCCCAAGTGTGTCATGCATGCACAACTGGAAACCCCAGGGGAATGGTAACCCATTCTCTACCCACCCTCGGCTGCAGCCCTGCAGTGCACACACCATTCTGAAAACTCTTCAGAAGTGACTTCCCAGAGGGTATAGGGAGCTGTAGTGGGAAACTCAGAGTGCACACACATGAACACCATAGCTACTGAATCCAAGCCTCTGTGTTTAATTTATAGTGGAAGACAATGAAGTGCTTCGCACTAAAGCGCTGAGCAAAATTATTATTGATCTAGAAAAATATTCTGGAAAAATTATGTACTTTCTACATTTCTTTGAAAAATTAATATAGTATAGAGACCACGAGATAGTGGATTTAGAATCTCAAGTTCATTTGATTACTTCCTTGTCTACAAGTAGGTTTGGGGCTTGCTATGTTTGATTTCTTTACAGCTGAAAAGCAAGCCTTGTACTGTATTTTTAAACCCATTATTTGGTGTAGAAGTGAAATAGATCTGTTTCCCTGGACTCCAACTTCTCTTTCCACTGTAAGGAGCCACTACCAATTATTTGAAAGGCAATTAATGTTAGAAGTGCACTGGATGTGCAACAATACTGTAACTACCCGGTATTAGCTACAGATTGATCTTAGGCCTCAGACTTCATTCTATTTAGATTACCAATGTGTACAGGTATTAACAATTGTTGCAATCTTTCCCACAAGCAAGAAAAACCCAACTTTCTCCTTTCCTCACTAGAGAGGTTACAGTATTTTACAAAAGAATTGTACCTAAAAAGAAGACAATGCATTAATTTATTTGGTACCTTGTTTTTTATTTTTCTTAAATACAACCCATTTGTAAAATGTCACATGACTTGAAGCAGATAGAGACTAAAGATGAAAGACAATCAGTACTGTTCAAAACAACTGATTTTCTTCAAGTTCAGTCCATGAATGGAATAAGTACGTGGGTAGATGATGGTGTGAATGTGCCCTAGAGAGCAGGAACTTCTGTTTTTATGTATATTTATAAGCACCCGATATGAGTAGTTGGAACCTTCTAAATACATGTGTGTAGTTTTGCAGCTGTTCCGAGTGGTGCCGTTTTGAAAACTTTAACTGATGTTAGCCAGTTTCCTTCAGAAATTATGTTTCCGGTAATCAATATTGGGCAATAATGACAATTTTAAATAAATCTGAATGTACTGTACATGGTATAAAAAGTATCAAATTGTCATCTACTTTAGAATGCATTAACTTGCCAAGGCTGCATTGGGAAACAGCTGCTTGACAAGTGAACCCTGATACTTCAAGATCTTAGGTGCCGTTGGCCATACAAAACTTCAATAGGATCTTCAACTCTTCCTCAGGCTCAAGTCGCTGTTCGTTACTAATGCTGACAGAGATGTACTTTCTGATGCATCATCTTTGAGATTCAGGAATGATTCTCTAGTTATTTGCAGGATCTCTCTCAGTCCTTTGTTTTCCTGCTGTAACCAAGGAAACAATGCTTTTAAATGTAGCACAGCAAAGCATGAAATAATATTTGCACAAAGAAGACATTATGGAGGGAATGTATTGTTATTTCAAACACAGGTAAAGTCCCAGCCCTATGTTGTCTCGAGCTCTACTCCAGAATATGCTTTAAGGAACTAGGTTTCCCATGAGGCTACACAATAAATTGTGCCAAAATTTCCCAGAATATGCTACTGGAAACAATCGTGTTTACAGCAGCACAAGCCATTTCTTGGGCCACTGCAATGAAAGCCAGCCCCTAGGACCAAGATGCAAAATGGTGGTTTTTTTTACACAATAAAGTAAGTCTGTTTACCACATAAGGTATGACTACCAAATGTAATTAAAAATGCATTTTAAAGTAAATTTTCTAAAATATTTGCCTCGTGCTAAGTGACCAATTTCATTCAAAACAGAAAATGAATATGAAAATGAATTCTGTCATTTACTAATGATCTGAATTCATCAGTTTAGAAGTATCACTCATTTTTTTGAATTTCCATAGAATTTAATATTTACCTCAAGCTGAAAAATGCGTTCCTGTTCTTTGCAACCCTGCTGTTCATCAATTTCAATGGCCTTTCGCATGACTGCTGCCATTTCTGTGATTTGGTCCACGTGTTCTTGTAGCTCCTAAACCAAAAGAATAAACATAAAAACCACTAGTCGCATTTCAAATTTAACATGCCAACTGAGTTGTAAGTAAGAAAAGTTTATGAAAAGCATAAGATTTTTTTTATTTCAATATTCCAAAAGTATTTCTTCCCATTGTGTTTTGCCTATTTCAAAACATGCAGATCCATTGGCTGCTGCTTCATATCCAGGAGGCTTTTTTTAGAGCAGTGGTTCCCAACCTTTTTTTGGCCATGCCCCCCATGACATAATTCTTATTATTCAAAAAGGCCATTAACTTGGTCTAACTGATTCTCAAAATGCCCCCCTTAAAAATCAAATTGCCCCCCTGGTGGGTGGGTGCCCCATGTTGGGAACCACAGTTTTAGAGCCACCTTCAGGAGAACACACATTATGAACAACTGCCTTCTCCATGATGGCACACTATACTTCTATGTGCAAGGGTTTTAGGGGCATCAATGACATAGTGTTCAAACAAGAGTTGCATTCCATTTTTTGAGCAATTAAAGCGCCTCATCTCACTTTGCAATAAACATGTAGCACATCAATTCAGGAGGAACATTAAATAAGTCATTCAAAAGGTGATTGGAAACTGCGGGGGGGGGGTATCCTGTTAAATTAGCTGCAGTAAGCAAGTGTGCATGCCAGGCATCCCCAAACTTCGGCCCTCCAGATGTTTTGGACTACAATTCCCATCATCCCTGCCCACTGGTCCTCTTAGTTAGGGATCATGGGAGTTGTAGGCCAAAACATCTGGAGGGCCGCAGTTTGGGGGTGCCTGGTGTAGGCTAACAGCACTCTATTGGGTTATCCGCCTTGAGGAAATCAACCCAGTTATTTGGGCACAGAGGAAGTTATATATTTAGAACACAAAAACTTAATACATATTTGCTGTTTTTGTTTTGTTTTACATGCTGAAATGTACTAATTTTTAAAAAAGGATTTTGAATTAGGTTTTACTATTATATTAACAAAAACTACTGGATTTGTTTGCCAACTGTTTTCAGAAGCATTTTTCTATCTAATAGAGAAACTTTAGAGAAACTGAAAAGTTTTCATTTAGCTCTTTGGAGAGTTAGCATTCTATTGACTACTTCAGGTTATTTTGTACTCTTCAATATGTCTTCAGTATGCCACCAAACCTATTCATGGTATGCAGTTAAACTTGTTTAGATGTGTAGAAACATAGATGGGTCTGGAATCCTGGCTAGGTGAAACCAGGAGTTACAAGCAAAAGTAGTTGATGGGAAAAGAATTAAGTACTCCTCCTGCTACCAATTACTACTTTGCAAATCTCCCCCCCCCCCAATGCCAATGTGCAGTAGAAGAGGGTGAAGACTTGGCCATTCAGCTCTAGTCTTAAGAGTAAAAAAGTAAAATTTGAAGTTAAAACTACTGAAGGTGCATAAATCAGAAGGTAAAACATTATACTGCAAAAGGCTTAGAGAATTTTAAAAGGCATACTACCTTAGAGTGCTGCTCCTTTAACTTCACTATTATACCTGGATCATCCTTTTTACTGGCCATGAGCAGCCTAAACATCTGCTCTCTGTATTTGCTCATTATTAGCTCCAAGGCAGATTGGTGTTCTTCAAGAGAAGTACGTAATTCTGTCAAAAGAAGTTCAACACATTTAACTTGTGCACAGGAAACCCTATCTAAATATAGCAGGTGCGTCTGCTTGTATTGTATCCAACTGAATCATACTCAGAGTTGTTGTTGTTTAGTCGTGTCTGACTCTTCGTGACCCCATGCACGCCAGGCACTCCTGTCTTCCACTGCATCCCGCAGTTTGGTCATACTCAGAGTAGCCCCATTGAAATGAATTGCCCAACATTAGTAATGTCAATTCATTTCAGTGGGCTTGCTTTGAGCAGGCTAATGTTGGATACAAACAACCCACTATATTGCGATTCGAGGACCCGCCCCCCCCGCGAGAAATAAAAGACATGGTGACACATGAATTTAGGTTAATGGGTAAAATAAGGCCACAACTTCATTGGTTAGAGCAAGTGAGAGGTATTGGCTTAGGCATTGGATACTTTGTTATATACAATTTGAAATTCTTTTATTATATCGTTATCTAATTCTGTATATCCTTTAAGCTATTTTACCTTTTAATTGTAAATCAAATCGTGTGTGTTTCTGTTCTTGTTTTATTATGTCTATGAGCTTAGCTTAAAGTGATGTGGATTGGGCATTGGACACGCGAGCAAGCATGACTCCACCCTGCTCAGCGGGGAGTCATAGAAGGTTAACAACCAGTGGGAGGAGCCTGTTGATGCAAATACAACTGAGAGCGTCCCCTGATGTCACCGGGGGTCGTGCCATGGCCCTAGCCACCAGCAGGGCATCGGATGGGATCCACGGCCGCCGGATCCCTTTAACAGGATACCCCTAAAAGAGGAGGCTTGCATGATGGCCACAACCACTCCTCAAACGCACAAGACAAATACATATTCCAATGCCTAACCGCCACCCGAGCCAAAGAGGCTCGCCGCAAATACCCTCGCTGCTGCAACCAATTCCTAATGCTTTTGCAATATCAGCCAACCACACGTTGTTTCCTTGGTTGGAAAGATGAACGCCATCATCATGAAACAAAGCCACCTCGCTGAACCTGATGTCAGGGTGCTCAATATCATGGCCATGCATATAACGCAGTTTGCGAGCCACCACACAATTCAAGAGTTTCCTGGATATGTCGATGGCCACAGGGTTATGACTGTCATGCCACACTCTCCTCTTGAGCAGGGAGGACCAAAACAGAGTTGTCTCAGGAAACAAGGCAGCAAGTTCATCGAAGTCCTTTTTTATCCGAAGTGGTGCAGCAGCAGAAAGAGGATTCGAACGCTGCCGCGCCAGCCCAAATGTAGTCAAACTCCGCCCCACAGCCGGCCCTATTGGCCAGCTGAGAGGCGCGGCGCGGCACGGCAGCAGGGATAGGCTGGAGCACAGGGCCAAAAACACTCCCCCCCCCTGCAGTGGTTCCTCTTCGATGAGGAGAGATCTTCTCAGACTGCTTATACAACCCATTTCATTAGTTGCCATAGTATTAATTGTGGGGTGGATGTGTGAAACTAACCCAAATTTCTGATACTGTGAATTGATAGTGCCTAGCACTACAACAAACAGATAAGCAAAAGTGTTGGTACACCATTAATATAAGTGGCAACTTGTTTAATCAAACCAAACTACCTACAATGCATGCAAGTTGCAAGTTACCTGTAGAAGATTTGCTAATTACCCCCCCTTTTAAATTTTCTGTATTCAGATAATTTCTTTAGCAACAGTAGACCACATGTTCAATTATTCCATCACAATCTGTCACCCCTGGTTCCTAAAACCCATATGTGGAAGCAGTTTCTATTCAATCTGATAAGAGTTATACCAATATTGCCACACAGAAGAAAATAAAGTCTTCTATTAGTAGGTTTTCAAAGTCTTAATTACTTTTTTAATCCAAATTTTATTTATATAATTTGTACAGTACATACAAAAAGGTCACTAGGACAAAAAAACTACACCCTGAAAAAATACACAAAATAATCATCAAGAAACAAAACTACTCTAAGGGCACCAACAACTGGTAACAGTGGGACATAAAAAAGAGACTCAAAGATAAGGACAATACTGTAATGATTTTAAGCAAGACTGGGAACCTTTCATGATGTATATACAGAAACAATGCACTGAAATGGACTCACTTGCAGGATTTGATTAAGACACAATTATCAAACAAACAGAAAATATAAATACAAGGATAAAATGTTAAAAATTTGTTAATAAGGCATAACTGTAATTTCAAAATATAAGGTATATAAAATTATAGGCAGAAGAAACGAATATGTGATAAACCAGAAAGGGAAGTTGGGGAAAGTTGTGCGGGGGGAGGGGGAATAGAAAATTTAAAATGTAATTTGTGGGTTTTTTATTTAGAATTGATTATGTTAAAATTTTGTTGGAAAATTATAATACAAAGAATTTAAAAAAGAAAAAAAGATTTTTTTAAAGGCACGAGGGAGGTGACCATCAATGTTTTGAATTACCTTGTATTTAACCATTTAAATGTTCAATTGAATGTATTTTTCTTTACCACTTGCATACATAACCCAAATATCTAGTTGTTAGCATCAATGCATTATAAGCATATGCCCTTGAATGTTTACCCATCCAATCTGTATAGTGTCTCATATAAAGTTACCTGCTTCTTACTCTATATCTCCCGAGTGGCTGGGGTGACCCCGTCAGATGGGAGGGTCACAAACAAATAATCATCACCATCACCATCTGCTTTTATCTTGGGTAAAGAGCATCTTTAACACTAGTCTCTAGCTCTCCAAGCACCTGCAGAATCTTGACACATTTCCTTAGAGCTTTCAGTCCAATCAGGCTCCAATCCCATCTACCTTCAAAGCAGCATCCACCTATTGCTTCAGACCTTTTGATGGCTGAACAGTGTATATGCACCTCAGATGTAGTAACAGAAGTAGTAGTATTAACAGTGGTAGTAAACAAATGATTAGTATCAATGAAATGTTTTAAAGTTCATGAACAATCCTTGGGATTCAGTTACTGGAACTTACATTATTATAAACTATGTAAATGGTGCAGAATCTCCTAGAGGGAATGCTTACTCACCTTTATTTTCTTGCTGTAGTTCCCTGATCTGCCTGTTTTCCTGCTGGATTCCCAGGACCAGTGAAGAGCGGGGCCTATGTCTTGCTACTTCATTAAGTTCTTGAATTTCTTCTTGGTACTGAAAGTAGGGAAATTTTTCATAATTGGCATGCTGTACTGCATAATATTGTGGTATTTCCAGCATTGTACTCAGGGTGTTCCTCTGAAGTATCCTTTCACCAAACCCTCCCCCTTATCTTATGGGGGAAAGGGTTGTTAAATCAGTGTCTGCAGTTGTATGCCTGCCTACACTCTGTTTGGTCAGCTTCACAGCGAAACTTGCGCCACTTTTTGTCCAGCCTGCTTTATAGTCTGGAGCCCCTCAGAGTATCAAGGAGCTGCTTGAGCTCCAAAACACTGGATAGGACACTCAGGAATGATTGTGTCAACCACCCATTCTTTTTGCCATTCCATAGCACAGCGTTTCTCAAACTTGGGTTATCCCTGACCACTGGTCCTGCTAGCTAGGGATGATTGAATTTGTAGTAAAACAACAGCTGGAGACTCAAGTTTGAGAAACACTGCCATAGCAAGACCAGGGCTTCAACAAGATCACCAACTTTCTCCACTAGAAAAATCCCTCACAGCATTCAGAAATGCATCAGGTTCCATCAGTCTCTGAGGGTTGGCCTTCAGAATGGGCCCACCACCTTTATGTACATGTATGAACTGTTATTCTCAGCTGGCTGGTATACTTACCTATGGGTGTGGCAGGGGTGAATAATAATAATAATAATAATAATAATAATAATAATAATAATATATTTACACCCCGCCCTTCTGGCTGGGTTTCTGAGGTTTGGAAATACGAACAGCACCACTTCCTGCATTCCTGCATTGTAATCTGTGCAGCTCCCATGGAATTTGAGACAAACAGGATGTCAGTAGACACAACATCATCTGGCTCTTTAGACTTTGTGGATTATCAAAAACTCCTGGAACTGATTTTGGACGTGTGAGATGAATTGCAGAACAATATAGAGATTCGCAAAATAAGACAGAACTGTGTGGAAGAAATATCAACAACCTCAGATATGCAGATGACACAACCTTGATGGCAGAAAGCGAGGAGGAATTAAAGAACCTTTTAATGAGGGTGAAAGAGGAGAGCGCAAAATATGGTCTGAAGCTCAACATCAAAAAAACCAAGATCATGGCCACTGGTCCCATCACCTCCTGGCAAATAGAAGGGGAAGAAATGGAGGCAGTGAGAGATTTCACCTTCTTGGGCTCCTTGATCACTGCAGATGGTGACAGCAGTCACGAAATTAAAAGACGCCTGCTTCTTGGGAGAAAAGCAATGACAAACCTAGACAGCATCTTAAAAAGCAGAGACATCACCTTGCCGACAAAGGTCCGTATAGTTAAAGCTATGGTTTTCCCAGTAGTGATGTATGGAAGTGAGAGCTGGACCATAAAGAAGGCTGATCGCCGAAGAATTGATGCTTTTGAATTGTGGTGCTGGAGGAGACTCTTGAGAGTCCCATGGACTGCAAGAAGATCAAACCTATCCATTCTTAAGGAACTCAGCCCTGAGTGCTCCCTGGAAGGACAGATCGTGAAGCTGAGGCTCCAATACTTTGGCCACCTCATGAGAAGAGAAGAATCCTTGGAAAAGACCTTGATGTTGGGAAAGATTGAGGGCACTAGGAGAAGAGGACGTCAGAGGACAAGATGGTTGGACAGTGTTCTCGAAGCTACGAACATGAGTTTGACCAAACTGCGGGAGGCAGTGCAAGACAGGAGTGCCTGGCGTGCTCTGGTCCATGGGGTCACGAAGAGTCGGACACGACTAAACGACTAAACAACAACAAGTGTGGAAAGTGAAGGTGGATTGGTCTCAGTAGACAACACTACATTACTTAAACTGGTCTCCAATTTATATGTAAAAAGCTGAAGGTCCTCTCTCACACACATACAACACACAATAAACAGATTGCATTAACTAATTCAAACGCCTTATTAAACAATTAAGTACGGTAGCTGTGTAATTCATTTTACTCCCTAGGCCATTGCAAATAATCTTAAATGGTCACATTTAAACAGTCTATTTCCAAACAGGAACAATTAACGAGACCACACACCTGCTTCATTGCTTCCACTCGTTTGTTGAGTGCCGTAGTTTGTTCAATCAGAGCTTCGGCTGCATTATCATGTTCTCTCAGTCGCTCCACTAGTGCTTTTGCATCAGCTAGGGCCTTCTCAATTGTGCAACTCAT
The DNA here is from genome assembly GCF_963506605.1 of Zootoca vivipara. Taxonomy (NCBI): domain Eukaryota; kingdom Metazoa; phylum Chordata; class Lepidosauria; order Squamata; family Lacertidae; genus Zootoca; species Zootoca vivipara. The sequence continues at coordinate 451,620 of NC_083285.1, forward strand.
TTCTAAAATAAATAATTGGACAAAGAGTTTGTTGCGTAATATAAACACAATTTCATTACTTGCAAGATGTGTGGCATGTGTGTTCCCATATTCTGAAACATTAAAATATAATTATCATTTTACTCCCCAGCCAGAGGAAGCATTTTAATATGGACTCTAGTGCTGGAGGAGACTCTTGAGAGTCCCATGGACTACAAGAAGATCAAACCTATCCATTCTGAAGGAAATCAGCCCTGAGTGCTCCCTGGAAGGACAGATCGTGAAGCTGAGGCTCCAATACTTTGGCCACCTCATGAGAAGAGAAGACTCCCTGGAAAAGACCCTGATGCTGGGAAAGATTGAGGGCACAAGGAGAAGGGGACGTCAGAGGACGAAATGGTTGGACAGTGTTCTTGAAGCTACAAACATGAGTCTGACCAAACTGCGGGACGCAGTGCAAGACAGGAGTGCCTGGCGTGCTCTGGTCCATGGGGTCACGAAGAGTCGGACACGACTAAACGACTAAACAACAACCAAGTGTTAGCAACTGAGATAGAAAAGCTATTCACCACATGGCTCCTAGAACCTGGGTTATGGGCGCAAAAACAGAATGGCTAGTCACCTTTTTTTCCCAATGCAACAGCACTTTCTATTTATTTTTTCATAATTTATTTGGTTCTTTTTGTAGTTTGTGGTAATTTGGAAGGTTGTAACTAGCCATAGCAAAACAGGTTGTACAGACAGCACAGTGGGCCTTAAATTTAGGCATGTATAGGACAGAGTGGCTGGGGAAACCCAGCCAGATGGGCAGGGTATAAATAATAAAATTATTGTTAGTATTATTACAGTAACACCCAGTGAACAACTTGGGTGAGCGGGGATTTGAATCTGGGTCTCCTACAGATACTCAAACAATTACACCACACTGACTCTCACAGGGGTAAACCTTTTTTCTTTCGGTCTGCATCGTCACAGCTTTTGTGATAGGTGGAGCTGCCAGTGAGGGACATAGTCTCACTTTGTCCATTCATGCCCACATACTGTCCAACAACATACCCCTCTGAGCTGGTGAAGGTTGTCTCCACTGTGATTTTGGAGAACTACAATACATTAGTCATGGGGGATTTTGGTCAGGGGTGGATGGACAAAATTTGGTGCCTCCCCCCACTGTAGCAACTGCAACGCAGAGAAGTTCAGCAGCGACCCAGACTGGGAGGTGGTGGAGGAGGAGGAAGCAGCGACTGGAGCTGCCCCAGTTCCAACCACAAGGATGCCTTGTCCAATACGTAGGTCTCAGGGTGCCCCTTCAGCTCGGCGCCTTGTGCTGAGAAACCACCTAACATCACCCTAAATCTGGTGCTGTTTCACACATTTCTCAAAATTTATATCCTGCTCGTCTACTAACAGTACCCATAATGACACACAATATAATCATAAAATGATGCTGTATAATGAATAAAATATACAGATACCAACCAATTTCCAAAAGCATTAATAAAAACGCTTAAAAGCAAAAACTTTACAGCAATGAGAGTAAAAGAATTTGCACATTAGAATGGGCCGGATTAAAACTAGGTGTTACATTTTGAATTTAAGAACTTTGCCAGTGTAAAGTGTCCTGTTATGTAAATCACATTAACAAAAGATGTGTCAGAGGAAGTGTACAATCAAAGATAGGATAATTACGTATTTGTATGGTGGCTTGAAATACTACGGTACCTAGGCAGGAATGGATTGTGACTGTCAGTGATTTTCTAATGTGTTTTTCCAATGTTGGCATTTGTTATATGGGGTGGTGGTGGTGGTTTACAATGTTAGTGAAACTAGCATAAGTTGTAGTGGTTGGACTAGAACTGGAGAGCCAAGGGTTAAAACCCCCCTCAGTCATTGGGGCTTACTTAGTGGGGCGTCCTTCAGCAAGTCACCTCATTGTGTTGTTAAGAGGCGGAAAGAGAACTGCGTGTGCCATCTTCAGCTTATTGGAGGTAAAAAGGTAAAGGGACCCCTGACCATTAGGTCCAGTTGTGACCGACTCTGGGGTTGCAGCACTCATCTCGTGTTATTGGCCGAGGGATCCGGCGTACAGCTTCCGGGTCATGTGGCCAGCATGACAAAGCCGCTTCTGGCAAACCAGAGCAGTACATGAAAAACATTATTTGAAGTAGGCAACAAATATGTCTCTTTTCAAACACTGTGTTAAGTAGATTAGCCTTTTTGTGGTGACTCCTCAGCTTTGGAATGCCCTCCCCAAGGAGGCTCGCCCAGGGACCCAATTACTACTATTTAGATACCAGGCAAAAACATTTTTATTCACCCAGGTTTTTAAGAACACCTAATGCAACCATTCTTTAACCTTAAGAGCAGAGATGGTGAAATCAATTTAAATTGGCTATTAAATGTTTTGATTTGTTGTTTTTTAATTTGTTGTGTTAGTTTATACTTTTTGATATTATAATAGTATTTATTTTAAATTGTACTATGTGTTTCTTTCTACTTTATTAGCTGCCCTGGAAACCTTAACCTGTGTCAAAGTTGTGGGGTATAAATCATGTGAAGTAAGTAAATACATTTCAGTCAGCCCTGCTGCTATCAGTGCAGGGACCGTGATGGGTACAAAACCTAAGTTCCTTATCTTTTAATGCCTGTTTTGTTGTGGGTTTTTTGACCAGCACCTATGATTTAAGCATACACTCAACAACCAAAAAGTTGTGGAGGAGCCCCTATGGACATACTGTACACCCATGCCAATAATCCACATCCTCCAACAGTTCTCTAGCAGGAGCAGATGCAAGCAGGCACCTCCCCCACCAGGACCTTCAAGTTACTGTCACAAAGTTCACCTCCTTTCTTGTAAGAGCTGTTTGACAGTAGAAAGGACTCCCACCAGAGGTGGTGGACTCTTCCTTGCAGGTTTTTAAGCAGAGATTGGATGGCCACCTGTCATGGATGCTTTAGGTGAGTTTCCTGCATTGCTGGGGGTTGGACTAGATGACCCTCGGGGGTCCCTTGCAATTCTATGATTCTATACTGTGGCAACAGCTGCCTGCCTCGTCAGGCTCCAGCATCGCTCCTCCTCCTGGCCTATTTCTCAATATTCTGTAACCACAACCGCAAAAGAGCCGTTTAAGTTCGAAGGCTCCGCCCTGACGTTCTCCAAGGGCGCGCGGCGGGGGCGAGAGAAGCGAGGCACCTGCGCGCTCGCGCGCCTCCCCACGAGCCAATCCCAGCGCGGCAGGGTCGTTGTCGCCCCCTCCCTGCGCGCGCTCCTTCTCCCGCACAAAACGCCGCCACTCACCGATGGTTCCACCTCATTCCTGGCCGGCCAGCGCCCGGAGCTGGGGGCGGGGCGGGGATGTGGCGAGACCCCCGCAATCCGGCTTCGCCTCTGGTCCGCCGCGTCGCTTCCTTAAATGGCGACGGCTCGAGGGAGAGGAGGACGCGGAGGCGGCGCAGATCCGCCGACAGACCCCATGAGAGGGCTGTGAGGTAGGTAAGGAAGAGCGAGACAGGCGCCGGCGCACCAAGGAGCACCAACAGCCGGCTGGAAGGATGGACCCGAGTGTCACGCAAAAGCGGCTATCGCGAGATTTCGCGGCTCCCGTCGCCTGTATGCCGCTCGCTCTTTGAGCATAGCGAGAAGAGCGGCGAGCTCACCCAGCATCACCTCAGCTTTCCCGGGGGCGGGGCCCAAGTGCAGCGCCTAATGCAGTATCGCGGGACTTCCCTAAAGGGGAGAGGAGGAAATGCCTCTCAATTTCTCGAGCTAATAGAAGTCTGCGCCGAGATATCGCGAGAATCTCCCTCAAGGGAGAAGCAGACATAGATGTGCACAAATAGACGTGTACTGAGGAGATTGCTTCTGGGTTAACTTCGAACTACTTTTTGTAAGCCTCCTGTGGCAGAAGTGACAGGGGCGCCAACTTGAACGGAATACTGTATTGTGGGAGCCCAGGTAAGTCCCGCCTCACATAATGGATCACATGACATAATGCATGCTCACCATTTGAATAGCAATGCTCATCAACTTTGCGGTGCCCCGGCCCCCTCAAATAGTTTTTGGCGGGGACCAAAGCCCCTATGGTGACAGATGTCCGTTAGCATTCAGAACTTTAGCATTGCACCTGGGATCATGTAGGGGTGTACGCGCGTGAGAGTCCCAAAGTTGTCCGGAAATTCATGCTACAGTATTTCGAATCCGGGCCTCACTGAATTCGACATTGAGCCGTTATGAATGCAGTTTAAAACGCAATACGCACCGGATTTCCGAGCGCTTTCATACTGGCTGGGAGGAAGCGGCGAGCGTGATCTGCGGCGCTCACCTTCCTTGGGTTTCCTTGCATTGTTTTTCGAAAGGAACCGGGGAATTCGCGATTCCCCAGGAGCAGCTGGAGTTCTACTCTTACCTTTCTTGCCTCTATGGGCCGCTGTAGAAAAACCGGAGGCTCTCGCGATGTTTTAGGGGAGCCGTCGCGGAAAAGGCGAGGGCGGCTGGCCCGGCTTCGAGTAGGTTGAAGGGACCGGTTGGCCCATTTCCCGTGAGGCGAGTCCGCGGGCTGCCGAAGCGTCTTCCGCTTTCGTTACCTACGTCACCCTCGGTGCAGCTAGACTTTGCGAGGACGGCCGAGGTCAGGAACCACAGTAAGAAACACCCTCTGAGGCCGGGAACTGCAGCCCTGCCCCCCCCTGCAGAGCCCTCTGTAGCTCCCGCTCCTCAGCTGCATGCAAACCCCGTTAGCACGGAGTGCCTTGCCCCCGAGGCAGGTCCCAGGGGGACACGTGTACGACCCTCTAAAAACTGCTTTTCGATAAAACCCGGGCTAATTAAACACCTTTTATTTTTATTTATTCAGTTTGTATATCGCCCTTTAGGGACGCGGGGGGCGCTGTGGTCTAAACCACAGAGCCTAGGGCTTGCCGATCAGAAGGTTGGCGGTTCGAATCCCCACAAGGGGTGAGCATCCCTTGCTTGGTCCTTGCTCCTGCCAACCTAGCAGTTCGAAGGCACCTCAAAATGCAAGTAGATAAATAGGTACCGAAGTGGCTTGGTCGTGCTGGCCACATGACCTGGAAGCTGTACACCGGCTCCCTTGGCCAGTAAAGCGAGATGAGCGCCGCAACCCCAGAGTCGGTCACAACTGGACCTAATGGTCAGGGGTCCCTTTACCTTTACCTAGGGTTGAAAGGCCAGCTGGCTAGCCCCCAGCTGGATCGTCTCCTTCCAGCTGTGCCGCTGTGAAGATCCATCGACCTCTGGCTCCAACATAAATCAGTGACCCAAGCCTCCCAGACTTGGGCACACTATACTCAGCAGTGTAAACCACACAAACAGAAGAGGCTGAGGCTTGTGAATACAATACATACTATGGATTTATTAAGCATAAATCAAGACAAAGAAACATGTCATCTCTCCTTGGCATCTCCTCCGAGAGAGAGTCTAAAGCAGGGGGCCACATACGGCCCCTCAGGCTATTTTATGCAGCCCCCAGTGCGGTGCGGCTGCCGATTTCTGACCTGGAAAAGCGACGGAAATAGCTTGTGTGCACGCGCAAGCGTCATTTCCGGTGTACTTTTGGGTCAGAGGAGGATTCTGCACATGTGCACAGGCTATTTCCGGCGCTTTCCGGGTCGGGAGTGTGCCAGAAATAGCGTATGCGCATGGGTGCGCATAGCCGTGTGCTCCCGCGCCCCCGCGTGCACTCTCCCACCCTCTAGCCCACCCACTATTAACTGTAAAGGAGATGAATTTATCTGACTCCATCCATACCAAGATGCAGCTCTCTCACCAAAGTTGTACAGAATTATCGATTGTATTGTTTAATATTTCTTTTAATACATCAGTGGCCATGTGATGATTTTAGTTTTATTATTTTATATTTTAATAATATAATATTTTATATTTTAATAAATATTGTGGGGGGCCAGACTATATTTTGAAAAAAAAATGAGCGAATTCATATGCCCCACAAATAACCCAGAGATGTATTTTAAATAAAAGGACACATTCTACTCATGTAAAAACACCAGGCAGGCCCCACAAATAACCCAGAGATGCATTTTAAATAAAAGGACGCATTCTATTCATGTAAAAACGCACTGATTCCCGGACCATCCGGGGGCCGGATTTAGAAGACAATTGGGCCACATCCGGCCCCCGGGCCTTAGTTTGGGGACCCCTGATGAAAATGTTCTAAGTTTTGTACCAAATTTGTATATATTTTACTGAATTACATTGTATACATTGCAGCAGCCTTTGGCTATAAGCAATAAACTTGATACCGATACTGATACCGTGACACATAATAATCCCATGTCTTCAACTAAAGGTGGAATGGAAAATCCCAACACTATTTGTGTCTTTAAAAGCATTACTGACTTGGAAACCCTCATTGGATCCCATTTGAAGGAAATGTCCTTTATTCCGGGGGTTGTTCTTGACATACTGATCATGATTTGTTGGAATGAAGCAAAGCACAATGTAAAATTGGGGTAGTGGTTTGTTTTTCCCTGGCACTAGCAGGAAGCAGCAAATCAGCCCATCCCAGCAAATCATTACTGTTTACTGTATTGTGCAAACTGGGCCACAATTTGCTTTTTCAAAGTAATTACTGAACCACACATCAAAGGAAGCAGGAAAGGATTACCAATGGGTACAACTAAAAAGTACATCAAAAGAAGTGTTTCACATTCACATTTAATAAAAAAATTATTAGCATTTTTACATACGATTCAGAAAAGACATAAAAAGAAAGAAAAACCCACAAAAAATAAGAACAAAGAACAAAACTCATAAGGACTTCCCTTCTTCTCCTTCGCTGGTTTCTTTTGTTTTCTACCCCTTCTACGTATTCTAAATTACCTAATTCTACTCTTCTTACACTTTATCTCCTACTTTCTCTTACACTGCTGAATTTATTCAAGTCCTGCTAATCTGTTCACCTGTTTATACTGATTTTTAAAATACCTTACAAACATTTTCCAATCCCTTTTGTATTTTTTATTCACATTTTCACTTTTAGGCTTGCTTATGAGGCTCCAATCCTGTAGTCACTTGCTGGAAGTAAGCTCCATTGAACTCTAGGAATTATGTCTGAGTAGATATGTATGATTGTGCTGAAATTTGCATAGTGTTTTACTAATTCTGTTATTCATTTCTCGTAGGAAGAAAATGAAACTTTTTTCAGAATCACACAAAACAGTTTTTGTAGTGGATCACTGCCCTTATATGGCAGAATCTTGCAGACAACATGTTGACTTTGATATGTTAATGAAGAATCGGACCCAAGGAATCATACCTCTTGCACCTATATCACGATCGCTATGGACCTGTTCAGTGGAATCATCCATGGAATATTGTAGAATAATGTTTGATATATTCCCCTTTAAAAAACTAGTAAGTGACAGGTAAAATTATATTTTGTATTTAAGGGAGTCTACACTAATAGTGCATCATAACTATGTTTACTCTTGAGTTCTGTAGGATTTGCACTTTAGTGGTCATGATTGCAGTGTAGTGCTTCTTGAAATTTGCAATCTTGATCTTTGGCCGCCTTATTCAGTTGCACAATTTGTTTTTGGTCTTTTGATTTTAGTATTGTGTAAAGTACAATTGTGCCTGCATTTACATTGGTGCCTAAGACAAAATTGATGAAACTGAAGATAGTGGGAGATACAGAAGAGATGATGAATAAGTTTGCAAAGGTATGGAAGTAACCATATTTTGTAAAGAATTGGTAGCCATGGTGAGCTCAACCCATTCCATAGCCATGGGAACATTGTGTTAGTAGAAACTAACACGTTCATTTTATTTTCTAAAAATCACTGAAGAGAAATCTGTTTTTTTGAATTTGGTACTTGCTACCACATTTTTCTTCACACTTAAGAAATACAGTTAGTTACAACTTTCAGTAATGGTTGACATGCAATTCACTGCACATCCTGTGCATACCTTGGAGATATTGCAGGTTTGGTTCCAGACCACTGTGATAAAGTGACTATTTAATGCAATAAAGTGTGTCTTACATTTTTTGTTTCCCAGTGATTGAAGTTATGTTTACAATATACTGTAGTCTCTTAAGCCCAGCCACCCTGGCTGCAGGGGTGGGAGAGGAAAAACCAGCCACTTTCACTCCCATGGCCAGAAGTGGGGTGGCTTCCCTCCCTTGGAAGCAGCCAGGGTGCCTGCAGCTGCACCCACGTCCTTGTGGGGAGCAGTATCTGTGAAGCACAATAAAGCAATGCACGATAAATCGAGGTATGCCTGTACTCAGAATTGTTCGACTGTGTTCAATGAGGCATCCTGCCCTGTTAGTCCCTTTTATTATTTTTTAATGCTCATATTGTGCTCATATTTTAATAACATGATGTGGTAAGGTGATTTACATAAAACATAATAAAAAAACATGGAATTACTAAAATTAATTTCATACACTAACATAAATAAAAATGAAATGAAATCAGAATGAATAAAAGAATTCAGAAAAAAACATTGCTGTACTCAAGTTCCAGGCTGGGAGACATTAGTATTGTATAAGGTTGGAGAAGAAAAGAGAGGGGAGAGGGGTAGTGGGGTGGCAAAACATATTCTTTTATTTAATATATGAGGGGGGTTTTGTGTCACCATCACTTGGGTAGGTTTTTCCCCCTATTCGCTTATTACAGGCATAGACAAACTCTGCCCTCCAGATGTTTTGGGACTACAATTCCCATCATTCCTGACCACTGGGTCCTGTTAGCTAGGGATGATGGGAGTTGTAGTCCCAAAACATCTGGAGGGCCAAGTTTCCCTATGCCTGGCTTATTATTTCTTGGTAGTGAGAGAGGTGGGGGGGCAGGGTGTGATTGGTTGTCTTTAGTTGGCTGCAGTGAGATTTGTTTGCCTGGGGGGGGGGGGGAGATTGTTGGGTCAACTTAGCCAGGGCTTGACTTAGCATGCCACCCAAACTGGGATTTGTGGTTAGGTTTTCTCCTCGTCAGACTTTGTGATTACAGGTTGCTAGTAATGAGAGTTAAACCAAGAGTTAAACATTGATGCAGTGCAGCAGCAAAGGGACCTGGGAGGAGCAAAGCAGGTCCAAGATTCTCTGTGCACATTTATGCTAACCCAAGCTTTGGCTTAGTGTGTCATGTGAACCAGCCAGATGTGATGTTCTACGCATCTTCAGCTCATCTTTTTGTAAAAGCATTATAATTTGTTGGGAGGATCTTGAAGATTTAGCATGTGTTCCCTGACCCTATGAAAATATTTATTTGGATAGTGTTAATTGTTATAGTATCATGGTAAAAATGTTTTCTTAAGCTGTGTTCTGTAAATTTTCAGGTGAACTTCATTGTAAGTGACTCTGGAGCAAATGTCTTAAACTCTTGGAACCAAGAAGATCAAAGTTTGCAGGAGGTATGATTATTGTTTGGGTTAAGGGCAGATAATAAATGATCAACAAAGTTATCAAAAAGTTCTCTTCCTCCAGTGAAAGGAGTCCTTTTCCAATGGAGGAAAGCAGCCATGCACAAATCTGATATGGGTTATTGGCTAAAATGTTATTTATAGAGTACAATTTTAAATGGGAAGTAATTTTTTTGTATTAAAGATGGTCAGGGTTTCATTGTGTTTGTTCTATTGATTTTTCATTCTTATTGGCTATGGCTGCAATCTTAACCCCACTTCTCTAAGAATAAGCCCCATTAACATTAGGAGTTGCTTCTGAGAAGCCATGGTTAGGCACTTTATGGAAAAAGAGTTTGTTTGGGGTCATACCAGTTTATATCCCTAGAGATTAATGATCTAGCTGTTTGTAGACATACACAGATAAAATGTAGTTACAGGTAGGTAGCTGTGTTGGTCTGGCGTAGTCGAAAAAAAATTAAAAAAATTCCTTCCAGTAGCACCTTAGAGACCAACTAAGTTTGTCATTGGTATGAGATTTCGTGTGTATGCACACTTCTTCAGATACACTGAAACAGAAGCCACCAGATCTTTATATATAGTGAGAGGGTGGGGAGGGGTATTACTCAGAAGGGTGGTGGGAATGGGTGATTGACTGATAGGTGTGGAAACCTATGTGCATTGTTATTTTAAGAGGATAATATACCTAGATGCTTTATAGTGGGATGCGGGTGGCGCTGTGGGTTAAACCACTGAGCCTAGGGCTTGCCGATCAGAAGGTCTGTGGTTTGAATCCCCGTGATGGGGTGAGCTCCCGTTGCTCGGTCCCAGTTCCTGCCAACCTAGCAGTTCGAAAGCACGTCAAAGTGCAAGTAGATAAATAGGTACCACGACAGCGGGAAGGTAAACGGCGTTTCCGTGTGCTGCTCTGGTTTGCCAGAAGCGGCTTTGTCATGCTGGCCACATGACCTGGAAGCTGTACGCCAGCTCTCTCGGCCAATAACGTGAGATGAGCGCCGCAACCCCAGAGTCGATCACAACAGGACCTAATGGTCAGGGGTCCCTGAAGTTTCCAGGGGAAACTTCTGGAACTTTTCTTGTCAATGTGCTTTTGTGTATGGAATAACTTGTTTTTGTGATATGATCTCTTCAGTAATAAGAACTAGGATTGCAATAAAACTTTTTTTTAATCAGTTAATGGCCGCTTTAGCAGCTGTTGGACCTCCCAATCCTCGCGCAGACCCTGAATGCTGCAGTATACTTCATGGCTTAGTTGCAGCAGTAGAGGCACTCTGCAAAATTACTGAATACCAACATGAGGCCCGAACCCTCTTAATGGAGAATGCTGACCGTGTTGGAAACAGAGGACGAATAATATGTATTACTAACGCAAAGAGGTTTGTGGCATCTCATGTACTAATGTAACAATTTTATAACTTAGCAAAGCTTTTTAGATTCTGTTTTACCTGTAAGACTTCTTGCATATTAATATATTGGTGGAATACTGCTGAAAAATTAACTCATAATCAGAGTCTGACGGTGGCCATTGTGTTGCTACAGAGGTGAGTAGAGTGGAAGTAGAAAGCATGGCAAGCATCGTGTGTCTATTCCAAAATTTGAGTAAGTTGTCAAACGCCTGTCTCTCTTAGCTGTCCTCATAAGGAGGGAAATGCACTTCTATTCTGCAAACTGCGTAATAGAGACATAAATAAATAAATAGTCCAGTAGCACCTTAGAGACCAACTAAGTTTGTTCTGGTCTCTAAGGTGCTACTGGACAATTTACTTATTTTGAGTATAAGCTTTCATGTGTATGCACACAACTATGGCCCTCAAGTTCTTAAAAATGTTTTTATCTAAAATTATAGAATGTAGCAGTTAGAATAACAATACTACAGTATCATCATTGTAAATATCAGTTGCAATAATAAATGAATTATCATATTTTCTCATAAGTTGATTTTCAGTAATTTTTTCTAAGATGAATGTTGTCCTCCTTTCCAGTGACAGCCATGTACGAATGCTTGAGGAGTTTGTCCAGGAAACGATACATGAACACAACAAACTAGCAGCTAATTCAGATCAGTAAGTATGCAGACTAGTAACATTGTGGATACTTATTCCATTTGAACACATAATTTTACTGAATTCTGTATTTGTGATGCTAAAAATGGAATTTGTGAGACCTTTAGGGGCCATGGCTCAGTGTAAAGCACATGCTTTTCATGCAAAAGCTTCCTGGTTTAATCCCTTGCATCTTTAGAAAGGGATAAGAGATGTTTCTGTCTGAAACTCTTAAGAAAGTCATTGGCAGTCAATGTAGATATTACTGAATTAAATGGTTCAGTGGACTGAAGTTATAAGACAGCATTCCTATGCTCCTAGGTGAGAGAAGGATGAATGTGTCTTGCATGGAGTTTGTTTTTACTAAAACCTTATTTTCGCCTTTCATTAGCATATTTTACAAGCATTGTGAGAAGCATCTTGTACTCTACGCCCAATCTATTCCCCATGTATTGTGAGATATGGCAGTCAAGTATTTGCTAGTGAGAAAAAGTGGAACAGATTGTGTGTAAAGCATCTGGAATAGTTGAGCAAACAAAAGCCCAAAGATACCTTATATTTGGGGATGACTCTTCTCTATTAAAAGACTGCACTAAACACTCCTGGCTTAATGGAAACAACAGAGTATATTGCATGAAATCATGTTGCTATCTTATTTGGGAGAATTTGAACAACTTACAAGTTCAGACAAGAAAAATGGGGCAGGCCATAATCATTTTTGTTAACATTTTTGGCTTACAAATGGCACATACAAACAATATATCTGGCATCATCATGGCCATCTACGTATTACAAGTTACAAATCTTTAACATTTAAATTGTGTGTTTTACTTACAGGAAATGGAAGTGTGATCCTGAAAGTATATCAAGAAATTGAAATTTGCAGTGTGCGCTAACTGTACTATAATACAACCAGTGCTTTTGTCTGGCTTCATATTCATGAAATAAATCAAAAGTTTCTGAATGCTAGGTATCGTGCAGTTGATGTGGCATTACTGGCTTGGTAACAGAATGTTTTGTGCATTTTAGCCTTATGCAGATCCAGAGATGTGAGCTGGTCTTAATTCACACTTACCCTGTTGGTGAGGAAAGTCTTGTGTCGGATCATCTTAAAAAAGAGGTAAGGCTTTTTAATTACGGCATTACTTTATATAGCACTTTGTGTGTTTAGAATTTTATCTCAGTGTTTATGCTGCATACATGTAAAATTAAATATTTTTTGTTAATGGGAAAGTGTTGTTACTGTAGGAGAGTAAAATAAATCCTCTAGCACACAGAGCCCACAATTTACGTTGGCATTACGTTCTGGAGATCGTTCCTAAAACCAAAATCAAGACACATTGGGTTAAATGGCGGGTGGGATTGCCAGAGTCTTTTTTCCTGGATGCCCTTTCCAGCCTCTTAAAAAAATTTTTTTTGTTTTTATTTGCCAAGCACATAAAGCTGAATGCACAGAAGTTAAAAGTGCATAAATTGTGGGATTACTGTAATATGTAAAGCTGGGTTTCAGATAATCCAGGATTTTATTCCATGCTTTTATACTATCTGTCAGAAACTTCTTGGGCTAAAGAGGTTGGCTATCCTTCACCAATCTGACAATGAGAACTTCACGTGAATGGGATCTGTGTGAATGAGTGACTCCTGGAAGAGGGTATAGTTGCAGAGAATATATTATATAAAAGAGTAGGACCACATTTTCAGAGATTTATCTGTGAATATAAGATTATACATTTTAACAGATTGGTCATTCACTAGATACAAAATTTCCTGTGTCTATCTAGATGTTCTTACTGAAGTATATGCTGCCATGCCATAATTGCTGCTACTGAGAATTCTGTGTGTGTATGTGTGTATTTGTCTTTTTTTAAAAAGCTCTCTCCTGTCTTAACCAGCGAAGTACATAGTGTTCGGGCTGGACGGCATCTGGCCACCAGACTGAATGTTTTAGTACAGCAGCATTTTGATCTGGCTTCAACCACTATAACTAACATCCCCATGAAGGTAAGGTTGTGTCAGCAGCTCTGTGCTGAAGTAGCTGCACCGTTTCTTTTAAATTTGCTTAATGGTTTTAATGTTTATTTAATGATATTTTTACATTTGTTTTTTTCTCTCCATATCATATTTTTTCTGTTTTTTATTAGCCCACATTCAATGTCTGTGACCAGGTTAGTAAATTTTATGAAGGAGAAAAAAAGGATCACAGAACAAATGACTTTTCAGCAATTCATTCAAATATGAAAGTAGTATTTGTTTTCCTTTATTTTACATAAATGTACATAAATGTAATCTAGTTAGCTTCAAATTACTTTGTCTGTGATTCTTTTGTTTTTAATACATGTGTTAGAAATTTCTGCCCCTTGTGCATTTTAGTGGCATAGTGAGCCTTTCTTTCCTCTGTGTCATTTCCATGCATTCCTTCCAACATAAAGGTGTTTGTAACAAGTAGAAGAAACACACGGGAGTTAAATAAATAAATAAATCCCAAGCAATTTAGTGCTATTTCAGCAGGAAAGGTAGAAACAGGAAAACAATTTTGATGAGATATTTTAAAAAATGTGGCCGTTTACCTGGCTTTGACATTCTCCCTACTAATACTTAGTGTAATCCTATGCATGTTTACTCAGAAGTATATCTCACTGTGTTCATAGGGGCTTACTCCCTAGTAAGCATGTTTAGGATTGCAGCCCTAGTGGGGGGGGGGGGTTCCTTTTATTATTGGCCTTACTTGGCCCTGCAGTGGCCATTGGAGAAACCTGTCATCCTTCTTAGCCTGAAATTTCAATTACATGTTGTAATTGAGCACTATTTGGAAAGAACATATTCAGTATTTGTATTGGTTAAAAGAATGCACAAAAGGAAAAGCATTGTAACACTAATAAACAGTGGGGTTTGTGTGTGGTGGTTGTTGGTTTTGCTGAACATTAATTGTACTGCCTGGATTGTGTAGCCTAAAGCAGCAGTTACATTTTGTGTGTGAATGATGCACCCTGGCCATTTGAATTAAACTTCAGTGAACCATCGCATACAATGTTTTGCGTTTGCAAATACCTTGTTTGCAACTTACTGACCTGTGTGCTGCTGCTATGCTTTCTCTTCTTGCCTTTTGTTGTTTCTAGTAATAGTATATATGTTGGGTTCCCTTTGTATTATTTATTCAAAAACAAGTCCTAGTGAATTTCTTTTGCTAATCTGCCATATGTGGTGTTTGCTAATCTGCCTCAACTATTTAAAAGTTGCTGTTTCCTTTTATCTTTTTACCCTTATGCATGCAGTTTGAACCATAGTAGCTGCTAATCCAGCTGTGGAAGCCAGATAAGACTATGTGTGGTTTCTCTTCCTAACCTGAAGTGAAAGAAATCCCCATAAAATGAGAAATGGCTACACTTGCTGATGGTGGTGTTATAATCATAATTACTGTTCATTGCTTATGAAATGAAAATGCTTCCCTGTTGGATAACTTATCTCTGAATGGAAGTGGGTATTGGATCGGTTTTTATATTGCATTCCTACTTAATTTTATGTGTAGAAATAAACAAGGACAAGGCTATAGAATGAACTCACATTGGCATCGGATTTTGAACATTCATTGTAGTTATTTATAAAAAGTAATATAAATAAAGTAATTGAAGGATCCAAGCATGTGTGCTTACTGGGAGTAAGCCTCATTAAACACAGTGGGATTGACTTTAGAGAAAACATGCATAAGATTGTTCTGTTTATGATTATAAGCTGCTAGATCGTTAAAGAAGTCAATAACTCAATAAATTTCCTCAATTCCAACTCATTAACGCTTTCATGTATAAGTGTTCTTTTTCCTTTTGCAGTCTTATATTGAAAGGCAAAACATAAAATTATCCTTGTATTCTTTTGTTTCTTTTTTAACCTAATCTTCTTTCACACACACACGTGTGTGTGTGTGTGTGTGTTTCTTTAAAAGGAGGAGCAGCATGCCAATACATCTGCCAATTATGATGTGGAACTACTTCATCACAAGGAAGCACACGTAGACTTTTTAAAAAGTGGTGAGTAGAACAAATAATATAGATAATATACAGCATAATAATATAATCTGAGATATAATATAGTTACAACTGTGGATATTAAGGCTGTTTTGTATTTTGGGGCTGCTTTTAGAATTTATGATTTTTGAAAGCTTACCCGTGTTTCTCATATTATAAGACATGTCTTATATTTATTTTTTCCTCAAAAAAACACACTATGGCTTATTTTCAAGGGATGTCTTATTTTTTTCCTCCTCCTCCTGCCGCGGCCAGCATTGCTGCTGCACCTATCATTATGTCTTATTTTCGGGGTATGGCTTATATTCCTTGAATGCTTAAAAATCCTGCTATATCTTATTTTATGGGTATGTCTTAAAATATGAGAAACAGGGTATTGGTTAACTTCCATAGAGCTTCTGGCACAAGCAAAAACCCTCGTCCAATTGCCCATCTTCAGCTCCATATCCCGTGTTGTTCCAAGGGTTCCCAACTGTTGGGAATGGCTTCTTTGCTGGGATCTAAAAGGCTGATGTAGGAAGAAGAGGTGGGAAAGCTCTATTTACTGAGCAGAACTCCGCTTATTGTTTGTTTGTATATTTTTTTTTATTAAAGATTTTCTTGGGTTACAAAAGTATGTGCATTGTCTCTATTTGCAGGTCATAGTCTTTTGTACAGATTTGTTACGTTCGATGTGCGACATTAATGCTGTATACAGTATAAGGTTAGGGGAGAAGACCCTCTCTGGTCCCAACTGTATCAATTCAGGGTTGATACCCAACAATGGAAGGCACACGGGTTGCCTGAATTATGCTGTTATGTACATAATTACAGGTATAGAAGGTATGATATAGCAGTTCTAGGGCAGAGTTTCAATGGATTTGAAAGAGTTAATCACCAACAAGGTGATAGGCAAAGTAATAGGATGTGATATTCATATGCTATTGTATATTGACTTATATTACTTTCTGTGTTTTACTAAATTGCGTAGTTACATTTATCCCAAATGTGTTTTGCAGGTGATAATCATATGGGTGGTAGTAGCAAAGAAGGTACATTAAAAGAAACTGTAACTTTAAAATGGTGTACACCAAGAACAAACAGTGTTGGTAGGTCCCCTTTTCTCTCTCTCTCTCAGATATGTCCATGAACTGCATAAGGCTAACAATATTGCTTCTTCTTTTCCTCCACCTTGCTGTTTTTCGTTGATCATGCATTGCACATAGTCAGGAGACCTGTGCCAAATTATTTCATTTCAAATATGACAGTTTGATCTTTGTTTCATGACTTAGCTATAATTGTGCGAGCTTTAATTAAAGAGGGGGGGTGTCAAAATAACTTAAAATGATCAGATATACACTGCGGTTAATGAGTGTTGAATGGAGAATATGTGAGCTTATATGAAAGCGTCATCTCAAAACGATGTTGAAGGATGTGCAAAAATGAACCATATACACTTAGAAGCTATTATCGTGCTGGGGAGCATATGAAAGCCCCTGTTAGTACCCAATTGAATGGCATATACTTCATGTATGTGTGCACGAAGATCAGTGTTTGCTTTTGCTTCTATACCACTTACATTACCACCAATATAGGTTTTGCTTTGTTTTGCAGTGTGGTTAATGTTCATTACATTCTATCGTGTTTAATTTTTGTTTGTTTTATGAATTAGGTATTTTTTTCTGTATTGTAATCAAACTAAAGTTTCCCTTCCTCTCCCCCCCTTTAGAACTTCATTATTGTACTGGAGCTTTCAGAATATCACCTGTAGATGTAAATAGTCGGCCTTCATCTTGCCTTACCAACTTTCTCCTTAATGGTAAAATATTTTCTGCTAAAAACTCAGAAAAATATATATATTATTTTAATTGTTCTGGATTCAGGTTTGAACTCGGAACTACACGATATGAAATCTAACCTAGTGAGTCTTCTGGAGTGCTGTACACTCAAGCCAAGGAACTTGCTTGAAGTATAGAGGAGAATAGGAGTGTACAACATTATACCATTATTTGGCAGGCTCTTGCATTTGACTGCTCAGCTGTGTAGTGCTTTCTGTTGGCTATACTTTGACTTCCATTTCAAGCCACTGTCCTTAATGATACTGAGCTGATCAAATATCAGTTTTGGTTGTGTGGACATGTGTGCACATGTGCATGCGCACACACACACACACACACCAGAGGAGCCAACTTGGGCCCCTGGTTATGGGTGCCCAGCATGTGTGACATGATGACGTCACGTAATGTGACATCATCATGTCACGCATGCCCTCCGGCCTCGGAACCTGACTTCCAGTGGTACCCAAAGTTAGGTTCTGAGACCTCACATGAGCTCGGAAAGCATCTCTGAGGCAAGAGGCCTCAGAGATGGTGTCTGAGGTCTTCCGAGACGTCCGAATCTGACTTCCGGTGGCACCAGAAGTCTGGTTCTCACAAGGCCTCAGAAAGCATCTTCAAGGCCTTGGGGATGCTGTCCAAGGCCTTGCGATACCTCAGGGACCCAGAACCCCCCATACTTGGTGCCCCTGAGACACACACACACACACAGCATCCTGGCTGGGGCTTTACAAAATGGAAACATTGTATTCAGTCATATTGTCTGAACATAATATAATAATATACAAGTGCTTATTTATACTCTTGATAGTTGCATAGATTCAGGAAGTGTAACTTCTGCTTGCAATATCTATGTTGCCTTGCCTAAAATTTGGGCTGCTTCCCACAAAAGATTTGCTTTTGTCTCTGGTAGGATTTCCTTGATTATTTGAATGTGGAAAATGTCTCATTGTGTTAAGAACTCTGGCCATAGACACAATCAAAAGACAATGGGAAGATGAAATAGCATATGAGATTAACCCCACTCAATGGACCAGAATGTGGTCTAAACCCCCCTTTAAATCCATATCAGCAAATAGGAAAGAACTCACTCTGAAAATCACCTATAGGTGTTACCTAACACCAAGAAAACAAGCGCTAATACACCCAGGAACCTCACCGAAATGCTGGACAGGGTGCACCTCAACAGGCACATATTTCCACATGTGGTGAGAATGCCACAAAATCCAACTATTCTGGACAACAACCATTAGAGAAATATGTACCGTAAAATAACCCAGCAAACATTAGAAATAACCCCATAATTGGCCTTGCTAAACATCTTCCAAGACAATGATGCCCACCTGCATCACAAAGAACTCATAACCCACTTACTCTCAGCAACCAGAAACACCATAACCAGACACTGGAAAGACCTGTCAGAAGTAAACATGGACCAATGGTACCAAACAGTATGGGAAACAGCCTTACTAGAAAAATTAACCAATAAGTTGAAACTGATACGGGGACAAATAGAAGAAGACGGCTCCCCTTTATCACATACACAGCCCAACAAGACAATGACAAAAATCCACCAACAGCATACGAATCAATATGGTTAACCTGATCCAAAACACCCACCCACCCCACTCACACACAAAACAAAGACCACCACAGCCAACCACAAAGGAACAACCATATCCTGACCTAGGCCAACCCCAACACCTCTCACCACCAAAGGAACACAAGCGAACAGCAGAGAACTTACAAAAGCGACGCTGACAAAACCCCCCACACATATTAACATTGTCACCCAAACCCACCCACCCTCCCCCCATCTACCTCTTCTCCCCTTTTCTTCCCAATGTCTCAACAAATGAAACTGATTTGTACAAATGTTATGAGAGACATTGCACATATCTTTGTAAACCAAGAAAACCTTCAATAATAATAATAATAATAATAATAATAAAAACTCTGGCCGTGATGCCATGAGCTGTACAATTAAGTTTGTGATTGTTAGGATTGTATTCAACTAAATCACTGCATGCTTGAAGGAATTTTGTAAGCACAATGCAACTTCACCCCTATTCTCAATCAGCTCTTGAAGTTTAGGGAGGAATCCAGGGGAGATGGGGAAGAGAGGGAGGGAAAGTTAAGTTGCACTCACAGAAGTTGTTCTTTGCATACAAGGGTTTAGTTCGATACAACTCTTGTTTTCTTGAAGCAGGTGTTTTTTTCTCCACACCTTCCAGACAAACCATAAGCTGCTTTTCAAAATTGGCTTCTGCTAGTGTACCAAACAGACACAAATATAAAATGATGCTCCTGGGTTAATACCAAGCCTGATTTTAATACCAAGGACAGAGATAGGAACCGTTAGGGATAGAGGTTGTTATTTAAACTGCTTAGGTGTATGCCACATAACTGATGCCACTACAGTGGTACCTCGCAAGACGAATGCCTCGCGCAATGAAAAACTCGCAAGATGTAAATAGTCGGCAAATGTAAATAGTCGGTAAATAGTTTTTGGTGACTCGCAAGATGAAGTTTTCTATGGCTATGCTTCGCAAGACGATTTTTTGCGGGGGTTTTTTTTGCCGCGGCAAACCGCGCTTCGCAAGACGAAATTACCGCAAGATGAAGCGACTCGTGGAACGAATTAATTTAGTCTTGCAAGGCACCACTGTATTTTAATTTCAACATAATGCTTGCCACTCTTAAGACACAATTTCCAAAGCTTTAAGTTTACTTTTCCAGCAAGTGATTGATATAAATATTTGTTTTAAAATGCAATTTGTGCTTGCATAATCTACTAGCTTCTTCTAGCTCAAGGACATTCTTGGTCAGCTTCCACTTGGCTTCTAAGGGGTGGGATGGGCAAGCAGGAGGCAGGAGAAAGAGGGGTGGGTGGGATGGGATCAATTTCAGAAAGTAGGCAAAAAAATTTTTAATAATGTAAGCAAATGAAAATGTCCTTTCCTACAAATATTTTATGTCCTTTTTAAAAATACAACTGGATAACCAGGTATCTTGTAGAATTTTAAAGCTAGATAACTAATGAAGCAATTTCTCTTTCGATAGGTCGTTCTGTGTTGTTGGAGCAACCACGGAAGTCTGGCTCTAAAGTAATTAGTCATATGCTTAGTAGCCATGGAGGAGAGATTTTTCTGCATGTTCTAAGCAGTTCTCGATCCATTCTGGAAGATCCTCCTTCAATTAGTGAAGGATGTGGTGGTAGAGTCACAGACTACAGGATTACAGTAAATGTCTTCTATGTATTTTTTCTTTAAACCATTATCCTCTCACAGCCACAAAAGCTAGGCAGGAACCTTGTATTAATGTCACAGAGGGGAGCTTATAATCAAGGGACAGCTAAAAAGTAAGCTGGGTCTACTTTTCAAGAAATTTCAAGAAAAAGGGAAACTGATTAATTTCTCCTTTGAGGAATGACAAATAACCTGGACTTTGAAGGCAACCTTAGTTTTCATTCCCCTGGGTTGAAATTGGGGCCACCAACAGGTTTTTTTATGTGGGATCTGGGCAAGCAATAAATGGTTGGTTTTTAAACTGATTTGGGTCTATTATCTCCTTCATGGATCACTGCCTTGTCGTGGTGAAGGGGCTCAAATAACTCAGAGAAGCTACGGTATGAGCTATGCCGTGCAGGGCCACCCAAGATGGACAGGTCATAGTGGAGAGTTTTGACTAAACATGATCCACCTGGAGAAGGAACTGGCAAGCCACTCCAGTATCCCTGCCAAGAAAACTCCATGGACAAAGACAACAGGCATATAAAAGTTATGACGCTGGAAGATGAGCCCCTCAGGTCGGAAGCCGTCCAACATGCTACTGAGGAAGAGCGGAGGACAAGTACAAGTAGATTCAGAGCTGATGAAGCGGCTGGGCCAAAGCCGAAAGGTCACTCAGTTGCGGATATGCCTGGAAGCGAAAGGAAAGTCCAATGCTGTAAAGTATTGCATAGGAACCTGGAATGTAAGAACCATGAAGCTTCGTAAGCTGGATGTGGTCAAAAATGAGATGGCAAGAATAAATATTGACATCCTGGGCATCAGTGAACTAAAATGGACGGGAATGGGCGAATTCAGTTCGGAGGACCATATCTACTACTGTGGGCAAGAATCGCGTAAAAGAAATGGAGTGGCCCTCATAGTCAACAAGAGAGTGGCAAAAGCTGTACTGGGATGCAATCTCAAAAATGATAGAATGATCTTGATACGAATCCAAGGCAGACCTTTTAACATCACAGTAATCCAAGTTTATGCACCAACTACCGGTGCTGAAGAAAGTGAAATTGACCAATTCTATGATGACTTACAACACCTAAAAATGACTCCAAAGAAGGATGTTCTTCTCAGTATAGAGGATTGGAATGCTAAAGTAGGGAATCAAGAGATGAAAAGAATAACTGGCAAGTTTGGCCTTGGAGTTCAAAATGAAGCAGGGCAAAGGCTAATAGAGTTCTGTCAAGAGAACAAGCTGGTCATCACAAACACTCTTTTCCAACAACACAAGAGACGACTCTACACATGGACATCACCAGATGGGCAGCATCAAAATCAGATTGATTATATTCTCTGCAGCCAAAGATGGAGAAGCTCTATACAGCCAGCAAAAACAAGACCTGGAGTTGACTGTGGTTCAGAACATCAGCTTCTTATAGCAAAATTCCAGCTTAAACTGAAGAAAGTAGGAAAAACCACTGGACCAGTAAGACACAATCTAAATCAAATCCCTTGTGAATACACAGTGGAAGTGAGGAACAGGTTTAAGGATTTAGATTTGGTGGACAGAGTGCCTGAAGAACTATGGATGGAGGCTCGTAACATTATACAGGAGGCAGCAACGAAAACCATCCCAATGAAAAGGAAATGCAAGAAAGCAAAGTGGCTGTCCAATGAGGCCTTACAAATAGCAGGGGAGAGAAGGCAGGCAAAATGTGAGGGAGATAGTGAAAGATACAGGAAATCGAATGCAGATTTCCAAAAAAGCAGGGAGAAACAAGAGGGCCTTCTTAAATGAGCAATGCAAAAAAAAGAGAGGAAAACAACAGAATGGGAAAAACCAGAGATCTGTTCAAGAAAACTGGAGATATGAAAGGAACATTTCGTACAAAGATTACCATAATAAAGGACAAAAGTGGAAATGACCTAACAGAAGCAGAAGACATCAAGAAGAGGTGGCAGAGGAATTATACCAGAAAGATATGGAGGTCTCGTACACCCCAGGTAGTGTGGTTGCTGACCTTGAGCCAGACATCCTGGAGAGTGAAGTCAAATGGGCCTTAGAAAGCACTGCTAATAACAAGGCCAGTGGAAGTGATGATATTCCAACTGAAACTATTTAAATTTTTAAAAGATGTTGTTGTTAAGGTATACACTCAATATGCCAGCAAGTTTGGAAAACTCAGCAGTGGCCAGAGAAGCTCAGTCTACATCCCAGTCCCAATAAAGGGCAGTGCCAAAGGATGCACAATTGCGCTCATTTCACACACTAGCAAGGTTATGCTTAAAATTCTATAAGGCATGTTTAAGCAGTATGTGGAACGAGAACTCCCAGAAGTGCAAGCTGGATTTCAAAGGGGCAGAGGAACCAGAGACCAAATTGCAAACATGCGCTGGATTATGGAGAAAGCTAGAGAGTTCCAGAAAAACATCTACTTCTGCTTCATTGACTACGCAAAAGCATTTGACTGTGTCGACCACAGCAAACTATGGCAAGTTCTTAAAGAAATGGGAGTGCCTGATCACCTCATCTGTCTCCTGAGAAATCTCTATGTGGGACAAGAAGCTACAGTTAGAACTGGATATGGAATAACTGATTGGTTCAAAATTAACTATACAGTGGTACCTTGGTTTAAGAACTGCTTAGTTTATGAACAACTTGGATTAAGAACACTGCAAACCCAGAAGTAGGTGTTTTGGTTTGTGAACTTTGCCTTGGAAGCACATGTTGAGTGTGTTCCATTTGTAAATTGGGTCCCCCGCTGCTATGGGAAAGCACACCTTGGTTTAAGAACAGACTTCTGGAACGGATTAAGTTAATAAACCAAGGTACCACTGTACAGTACTTCAAGAAATTCCAGTCAACAACATCCCCTCTGAAGCTCACAAAACACAACTTTTCTTCTTCACTGTGCCATTTTGTGCCATGTGATTCCAGCTTTAAATAGGTGTTGCTTGAATCTTGAACAACGTTTAACAGGATCTGAAATGGCTTCATTAAAAAAAATTCTGGTTAATATTTTAAGCAACGTGTGAATGTTTCAAAACTTTTTAAAACTTTGTGCAGCTAAACTTTCCCTGTTGGTAACAACTGTAAGATATTGAACACTAAGAAAGCCTGTTTAAGCTAAATTGCATGTAATATACTGTATGAGGATCAGACGGGATATTATAATTGAGCAGTAATCATGAAATGTTAGGAAAAAATCTCATTTTACATTGTTTGCTTATTTAGGATTTTGGTGAATTTATGAGGGAAAACAGGCTTACTCCTTTTCTGGAACCCAGATACAAGAGTGATGAAAGTTTTGAGATTCCCTTGGAGCGAGCCAAAGATCAACTAGAGAAGCATACTCGCTACTGGCCCATGATCATCTCACAGACTACTATATTCAACATGCAAGCAGTAGGTGACTATGGATTGTTTTTCAATCCCAGGCCTAAGCCACATTTTACTTGGAAATAGGCAGTAAATATGGTTGGGAATGCATTTAATGTTTGCTTAATATTAATCTATACACATGGTACTTTCAAAATGTTACAGTATCTCCTCAGCCCTTAACAAGAATACTCTTAAGCTTTTTAGGGGCTTAGGCAATCTAGTTCACTCTTCTTTCTACCACCCCTCCCCAACGTTTTCAGGGATATTTTCCCCTTCTGGTATTGTGTGGTTTCTAGGGTTCACTGAACATATTCAGTGCTATTTGAGCTGTTTTGTTTCAGGGAGAGATTGACCCCTCTTAATGATTTTATTATCATTATTATTGATACTTTTTTAAAACCTGAGGTTCCTCCAAGCAAGCTGACTCTTCCTCGAACCCATTTTGGCTCCACTTTTGTCAGCACAAAGGCACTACTGAGCTATTAGATGGAATGAATCTGGGTGTCTTAATAAAACCAATTGATGGCTTCCTGCTGGTTACTTGCATTGTTAACTCGTCAGCATAAACTGGTAATAATGATTTCACTGGCATCAAGTTCATGGAGGGATAAGGCTCTCCATGATGGAGTTGCTCTGTCTTCACAATTGGAGGCTTCAGAATACCAGTTGGTGGAAACCACATTGGGCCCTGGTTGCAGATTTCCCCACAGGCACCTGCTTGTTCACTGTGAGAACAGAATGCTGGACTAGATGGGCCTGATTCAGCAGGCTTTTCTTGTGTTCATGAAGAGCACCTGTGTTTTTTCTTCTTCTCGTAGGTAGTGCCATTGGCCAGTGTTATTGTGAAGGAAGCATTGACAGATGAAGATGTCCTCAATTGTCAGAAAACAATTTACAATTTAGTAGACATGGAAAGAAAAAATGACCCACTGCCAATATCAACAGTTGGAACAAGAGGAAAGGGTCCTAAAAGGTAAATATGACTTTTTGGTACTGTCACAGTCCTTGTTTGGCTACTTCTGAGAAACTAGTACCACAGCCATTCTGTCTTTAAGGCTTTTATTTTGCCTGATATTCACAATGTGATTCAGTATCAAGAATACATGTCCAATCAGTCTGACGAAGATTCTCCCAATGCCTGGCGTCTGCTCCTCCCCCAGCATAGTAAGCGTGGGATTCCTGCCCTCCTCCCTTTGTGCCTGCGCACCCTGGAATGTCTTAAGTCAGGCATGAACTTAAAAGGGCGAGGCATCTCCCCGCTGCACACTTCTCCTGATCCCTCCCCCTGACATCCTGTCTGAGGTTGCAGTAAGGGCTCTAGGATGCTGCCTGAGCCAGGGTGCCTCTCTTCTGTGATTGTCAGGGAATGCTCACTGCTAGAACAATCCCTGACTGGTACATTTAACTCAAATTATATTTCGAAAGCAGAAGTTACCCCCTTGCCCCTCTCCTTTTTGCCCATTTACTGTGCAATGCACCACATACATCAAAGGTATTGCATTAATAATTATTTTTTTTACTGGTTAGAAGGTACGTTCTCTTCTCTACTCAGAAGTTTGTCCATCCCAGAATAAACTGTTGAAATGAATCTAGAAGTCTTAAAATAGAAGTGAGGCTAAATTAGATACTTGAGATTGGAGAATTTGTGTAGATAAATCGTGTTGTCTTTTTCAATAGAGATGAACAGTACAGGATCATGTGGAATGAATTGGAGACTCTTGTTAGAGCGCACATAGCCAACTCGGATAAACATCAGCGAGTTTTGGAGTGCCTTCTGGCTTGCAGAAGCAAACCACCTGAAGAAGAGGAGCGCAAGAAACGGGGGAGGAAAAGAGAAGAAAAAGAAGAAAAGTCAGAGAAAGCAGGAAAAGACTATGAACCAGAAAAATCCTGGCAGGAATCGGAAAGGTGCTTTATCAGTACCGATAAAATTTTATTGTAGGTTTCATATTTATATAAATGGCAGGAGTGACAGGCCAATTTTCTTTGTCTCAGCACCATTAGAAAGAGTTGATTCTGGCCTGTTGCAATGAGACTCTAGCATGAAGCCCAGAGCATGGAATGAGAGATCTCCAGAAAGTATTAGTATCTTTAAAAAATTGTTCAAGAACCCCCCATCAGCAAGGGGAACACCCAGGCTACATCTGCCCTTACTTTTTACTTGAGGTTCATGCTAGTTCCAAGTACAGTGGTGCCTCGCTTAACGAATGCCCTGCTTAATGAAATTTCCGCTTAACGAAAGGATTTTTCGAGCAGAGGTTGCCTCGCTAGACGAATTCGTTTTATGAAAAATTCGTCTAGTGAATCGCGGTTTCCCAAAGGAATGCATTGAAATTCAATTAATGCATTCCTATGGGCAAAAAAAAAAATCCCAAAAAAATCAATGCATTCCTATGGGATTCACTAGACGAATTTTTCGTTATAAGAAAAGACCCGTGGAACGAATTAAATTCGTCTAGCGAGGCACCACTGTATCAATAAGTTTTTGTGGAATGTGTGTTCTGCAATTTGTCTGCAACATAATGTGCTTACCTCATGAGTGTGTATGTGTGTACACACACTGGGAACTGAAAGCTTAAACTAAAAGAGAGCAAATCTGGCTTTAATAAAAACAATACAAATGAAGTAGTTATTCATGCTTCAAAAGTAACAGAAGTGTAGTAATTTTCTGTCCATAGATTTAATTCTAATTAATTCCCAACATAGTTTGTTAAATAGTGCATGTCTTTTCAGTACACGTCTCCAGCGTTTTTGGCCCATTCTTTGATTCTCTAGGTAATATCACTGTCTCACAACTTACAAAACAGAACTGTTGGCATTGAAATTGCAGTGGTAATTTTATTTATTTATTTCCGCAGGTTAAAAGGCTTATTAGATCGTGAAAAAGAGGAACTAGCAGAGGCAGAAGTAATAAAAGATTCACCTGATTCTCCTGAGCCACCAAACAAAAAGCCCCTTGTTGCAGTGGATGAAATCCCAACTGTTGAAAAAACTAAAGGTAGATTTAGAATAATTGCCAAATAGGTTGGGAGGTGGGGCGCTGCGCGGTGAAGCCGCGCGGAAGCCAGCCAGAACGCTGCGAGGGCGCCGGAGCAATCTCTGCGCCTCAGCACCAGAGCGTCCGACCTGCTCCAGATTGCCCTGCCCTAGCTATGAAGTGAAATTGTTATTGTTTTGTACTTTCATTGAGAAACTAGGGTTGTGAGAAACCAGTTGGGTTGAAGAAAGTCTGGAGGCTCTGTTGTCCCTGTGATAAAATGTACCGGTACTGATAGAGCTTAATTTTGGATTTTGTCTCTGAATTAAAATGTGAGTTGCTTTTAGATATTCCCTGGTCTGTTAGAAATGAAGGTGCTATTTATCCTGGATCCACTGCTGGTGAAATATGAACAAAGAGGAAATGCTGTGTTCATGTATCTGTAACATGTATGCTGCTTGCTGTATGAGTTTTTGAATGTACTTAAATTGTGTTTACCAAACCTAGGGCCAGTTTCTCTCCTGTCTTTATGGAGCAACAGAATTAATACTGCAAATTCTAGGAAACACCAGGAATTTACTGGTCGCTTGAACTCTGTCAACAACAAAGCTGAGTTATATCAACATCTTAAAGACGAGAATGGGTTTGTACTACTAAATAGCATGTTACTTGATGTGATTTATTTTTTTTACGAGCCAAAAACTGATTGAATATCATATTTATAATGATATTAGTGTCATGGAATTCTACTCAATATTGATCCAGAGGTGCTCGCTTTGGCAGCACATATACTAAAATTGTATTTAACGATACAGAGAAGATTAGCATGGCCCCTGCGCAATCTGATCCAGAGCAGATTCCAGCATATAGTTAGCAGAGTAAAAACTTAAACACGTTGCAGGATTCCCAGAAAATAGACCAGAGGCAATTAATATTCCATCCAACTTACATATACAGTGATACCTTGGTTTAAGTACGCCTCGGTTTGAGTATTTTCAGTTTAAGTACTCCATGGACCCGTCTGGAACAGTTTAATCCACTTTCCATTACTTTCAGTGGGAAAGTTCGCTTCAGGTTAAGTATATTTCAAAGTACAGACTTCCGGAACTAATTGTGTTTGTAAACCGAGGTACCACTGTAAATAAATATGTAATAAACATACAATAAATATACTGCCCCACAGTGGCAGAAGGCCTTGGGCAGGATACCACAGTGACACAATATGTTTGTATAATTCACTCCTTACACTAGAAACTACTGTAAAGGAGCAAGAATGTTAGATTTCTGTTTAGCTTTCATAAAATAGGGTTTAATCACACAGTGTCTTATATGTGTGGAAGAAAAGGGTATGACCCCAGCCTCCCTCTTTCACACAAAGAGATCATTCGTATGACTATGTAACTATTTGAAGCCAATATGTTTGGAAGAGGTTTGTAGGCGGTTGTTGTAAAACACTTGAATATTTTTGAAACATACTAATCACTTTTGTTGTAAATAAAAAAATCTGGGGTGGGGGGATGCCAAATTTATTTATTTTTTGGAATAATTACTAGAATACTCTTAAGGCAATATTTATTTGTTTGTTTGTTTGTTTCAGAATGGAAGCAACAGAAAATGGGAAAGCCAGTCGGCAGTGAAAATGGAATCTACGAATTATATTTTGTTATGTTGCATAAACATTTTATTCTTGATTCAAATTGATTCAAAGTTGCTTTGATTGTCTCCCCCCCTATTTTTAGCACTTTTCTATAAAATAGAAAATCTCAATAAATGTGTAAATCATTTGTCCCAAATCCCTTTTTACTCTAGGATCAAATAAAGCAAGACTTCATTTCCAACTAATAGTAAGGTCTTTATAAAAAGGAATTTTAAAATGTTTTTGATTCCCTCTGGAGAAACACAGTATTTTTTTTACCTGAGTTTTGTTTTCAGGTGTGCTTTTAAATACATTAAAACTTTTTAGGAGACTGTACTTTAGGAGAGTGCTGCATAAACACATTTGTTGTTGGACACAATGTCTTGGTTTTAATGACAGAACAGTGATAAACTGTCTGCGTATGTTATACAATGGGCTCTTAATTCCATTAAAGAAGGGGCAGTTGAGGGTAACACACACAGTTGTTTTGAGGCTAAACAGATTATAAAGCACATTCTGTAAATTACATGCTATCTAAATGCTGAACTGCTTATAGCAGTCCTAGATGATAAGAAATATAGATTTAAGTATGATTGTCCTTGATCAGTTGTTTGGGTTAGTGTGTGCAATTTAAACATGTATTGCTATAGACAGCATGAGAAGTGAGAAGACTCCCTGGAAAAGACCCTGATGTTGGGAAAGATGGAGGGCACAAGGAGAAGGGGACGACAGAGGACAAGATGGCTGGACAGTGTTCTCGAAGCTACGAACATCAGTTTGACCAAATTGCGGGAGGCAGTGCAAGACAGGAGTGCCTGGCGTGCTATGGTCCATGGGGTCACGAAGAGTCGGACACAACTAAACGACTAAACAACAAGCTATAGACAGGGCTGCAAATAATCTTTTGTGTATTGAATGGCACACGAAACCTCAGTCTAAACTGGTTTCATTGACAACATGGCTACAGGGTGTTTGTACACTCCTTTTCACACTGGACTCTCTCCATTAGTTCTCTTACTGCATAGTGGCTGTGAAGACTGATACATTAAGTAAAACCCTGTTGTGAAGGAGAATAGACACCCTGCCAACTATCACAGCTAATACCCGAGATAGTATCTGCTACAGAAGGAAAAGTAGCCCTGCAACACTGTGAAAGCTATAAAGATAGCATTCTTTTGTGCTTTGTATACAAAGATAGTATTCTCGATTGCAACTCCTTATTGGCCAGCACAGCTTTTGAATTGTGGGGTGATGGGAGAGGGAAGCATGAGAACAAAAAAAAAATGTTATATGTCTAATCCATTTTTTTGTTGGTGATGTTTATTTCTAAATTAAAACCACCCCCTGCTGTTTCAACTACTTTTTGCTGGTTGTTAAAAGCACTTGGTCGAGCCAAAAATCAACACTCTGGCTCCTTCCTGGATTTTGAGCTCAGACACTTCTGAATTTGGCATCAGATTTGATTCTTTAGCTAGCAGCCATTTCAGCATGTTAAATTACGGTGAATTGTAATCTATTATTCAGAAATAGGCTATGGTTCAGGTATTAAAAAACCAAACTTCTTAGATGGGAAATGATTTCTGGTCCTGAATTGTGTGAGTGTGGCTTTGATTTAATTGTTAAGGTGTATTTGGTGTTAAGGTTTATTGTTAAGGTGTTTGCCAGCTTTTTAGCTGCTTGTGTGTTGGGAGTAAAGGGGATGTTTGGTCCCAAGATAGTATAATGGAGTTCAGTGAAAGCACTCAGAAATATTTCTAATTAGGCTGAGCAATCCTATATAAACAAATCATTTAGCATTTTAGGCATGCCTGCTTTACTGGGATAGTATAAGAATGATTAAATGGAAGGCATTGCCCTTTTCAGTTCTTACCTTAGATTACCCTTCAAGTCTTAAGCAATCTGTAGAAATTATTTAAAAAACTTGTGAAGTAAAGCAATGTTCCTTACTACTAACACCTTTAAACTAATACTTTCAAAACTGATAACATCGGTTTTGGGGAACCTGTGGAAATCATAGCATAAGAAAAGACTAAAGCATAAGTCTGGCCTGCTCCTGTGCTTCTAAAAGCAGACATTAGTATTGCATTGGTGAGGAAGCTGTGGCCTTCTAGTTGTTGGAGTCACGGCTCCCAGCAGCCCCCAGCCAGCACAGTGAGTTGTTCCATAACAACTGAAGGGTCATAGGTTCTCCATCTCAGCAGTAATCTAAACCTTTAATGGCTTTGAGAGAGTAAACTTCTGCCAATGTCTACAGATCAAGTTGCTGCACATGCAAGCTAGTAAGAAGTTAATTTCTTCTATTTATTGCACTTGTATTCCGCCAGATCAAGGTGGCACACATGGCTCTCGCCACCTCAATATTATCCTTGCAACAACCCTGTGAGGTAGGCTAGGCGAAGAGTTTTATGACTCACCCAAGACCACCCAGTGAGCTTTATGACCAACTAGGGATTTGAACTCTGGTCTCCCAGTATTTCTTTGACACCATCTAGGCAAGAGAAAACAGTTAATTCCTACAGTATGCGTCATGTTGTTGCAGCTTTTTTAAAAATCATTTTAATTAATTTTCCAATAAAAACAGCCAATTAACATATCCATCAAATCATAATCATAATCCAATTAAAAACAATAAACTAAAAAAAAACAAATTACAAACCATTGTAATTATTAATTTTTCCGGGCTCCGCATAGTCTGGACCTCTTGAAGTATATCTCCAATATCTTCGTTCCTGCCTTCTTCTTCTTGTTCTCATATTTTCCACATTTTGAACGTAACACTTTAAAGTTCTCCGTCCCTGGCTATGCGATTCTCAAATCATGTCAGAAATCATATATCCTTTCATCCATCGAATACAGCTTTATTCGTATATATTTATTTTTTCAACTGTATTTGCCAGCGCAGTTTTCCTGACTTCATTCCAATCTTCCAATCCGGGCTGTTGTCCAAGTCTATTGTTTAAAGTTTAATGACGCAGCAAATCCCAAGTTGTTAAATTATTCCTATCCGGGCTGTTGTCCAAGCCTGTTGTTTGAAAATTGTTGGGAGCATACTGTTTGCAATATTGCAATGTAAATGAACTGTATTCCACAGATATAAGTCATTTGACAATCGATCAGTTTTCGGAGACCACACAATCCCCCCTTCTGGGCCCTAGAAGGAGGGCTGCTAGACATCCATTTAGCCTTCTCTCTCACTCATAATGAAGAAATTCTGTAAACAGATGCACTGTATGTTATCCCAAATTGTTGCTGCAAGTCACTATAAAGTTAGCAAGCAAGCATCTCCCACTTCCCTCGAAAAAGGGAGGAACTTTCATTTTTCTGTGCTGCGTCATATTAACAAGCGCCATCTTGTTTCTTATTTTATCAAATTTTTCAAGTCTAAGTAAAGTTGCGCAATTGAATACTTAATTATAAATAGAAGTCCATCTGTACTTTTAAAAAAACTAGATTTCTTAATGAGGCTTGGCATAGAAAAACAATTGTAGGTATCGAGAAGGAAAAAAGAACGTACCAATCACCTCCCAAACACCATGATGAGAATCTCTTCGAAATCCGAGCTTAAACACCAGGGACTGTGCAGTTCTGCAGGTTTTTCCTCAGTCTTCTTCGGCCCAGACTATGTCTGTTTATTGTCCAAATCTAATTATTTTATCAGATACTTCCGGCTATGAGAGTGGCTTCGGAGAGTGCCAGTCGTGTTGTGCTCTGGGACCCAGCATCCTGCCGCTTGCACCTTGATGCAAGCTGACAATCTTGGACGGTCTGCGGGTCTACGAGACAGTCCTCCACCCTGGGGAGTCTGCCAGGGCTAATTACCCCCAAACCAGCCCTGAATTACTGGCACGGCTGAGGTCTGATTGTATGGGAGTCTCACCGCTGGAAACAGGAAGCCATGTTGTTACAGCTTATTTAAAGGACTGGTTCTTAAGTGACATAGTTTCTTTCTTCCTGTTCCCTCAATCACATGTAAAAAATAAATCAGAAGAAAGTGATTGTGTGGAAAAGTCTGCTACGCTCAGGTTGGATGAGAGGAGGCAATATTGGCATAGTTCTTCCCGTGCGACAGTTTTATATTCTTAAGGTTACTAGATTGACATGGGATGGATGAAGCCATGGAACAGCAGCTGCCACACTATTCCCATCATAAAAACTGACACTTTAAAAAAGGATTTCCTGGCTTTGATTCATAACATTTAAGTGTTCTGCCAATAACTATCTACAGAAAGTTTAAGAAAATAACATAATCATTAACACATCTACAGTTCCACTGGGAATACTGTTTTATTGTCCCAGAGAGTATATCTATATATATAAAAATGTAAAAATCATGAAAGTGCATGTTCCACTTTTCTCCGTAACTGCTTGACACAACGATCCAGGCCACTCCCCGAGCGTTGTTGGAAAAGAAAATCCCTCAAATCTCACACCTGGGCAGGTATAGACCTGGTTTTCCACCAAGTCAAACAGCGCCCTCAAGTGGCGTTATTCCCTCAGCTCCTCCTCCTACACCTCCTCCCTTCCTGTGAAATCTACACCACACCCACAAACCAAATGACATCATCAACCAAGCAACTGAAACCACAAAGGCGGCCATTATCAGAGCCCTAGGCCCCTGCCAGGCTGCTAGGCCCCTTTAAGGTGCTGCTGGAAGGAATATTTTTATTTTGTTTCAACTGAAAACAGGCCTTTTCCAGCAACAAGGCCCAACATTGCCAAGTGGAGGTAGGGGCCTGCCTGGGGGGGGATGGGGGGCTGAATAGGGAGCAGGGATATGTAATGGGTCAGAACAGGGTGGGGGGAGACACAGGGATGAAACCTACCCTCTCCACAGTATCTCGACTCGGGGACTCTGAGGCTCAGGGGGGATCTGAAGGGGGGCTATTACCCTCCATTTCATAGACTAATGCACAGCAACGGGTGCAGGGCCAGGTAGTAAGAGATAAAACAGGTGGAAGTGGTGGTAGTTCTCTTTGTTATTGGTGTCCTTGCCTGTGAAAAGGCAGCTTGTTTTTTTCCTAGGCTTTCTGTACATGGCAGATATTTGTGTTTACAATAAACACTTTGCCTTATGTTGTAGGATTTTGTATCTAAATCTGTTGTACTTTGCATTTCTTTAGCTTCTGTGTTAATATATCATCATTAATAATTCCTATATAATGTTGGATTTTTTGAATAGTCAAGTTACTTTAGAGCCGGTCTAATGTAAATACTGTCTGTTTAAGAGAAACAGGTGCCGGTGTTTGTTAATTGCTCACAGGCGTTGTATATAAGGCTCTGCCAGAAAGCCTTCTGTATCTCTTAGATCTTTCAGTTTGATTCATCTCTTAGTAGATCACTCTCTCAGTTGTTCTCAGTTTAAGAGATTCCAAGTTGAATCTTAGTAAGAGAGACTCTCAGTTTAAGAGATTCCTTAGTTGAATCTTAGTATGAGAGTTGCTTAGTTATAATGCTAGTTTGCTGTTAATTCTTGGGTAGTTTTGTGGGAGGTTTGGAAAGTGGGTAGATAACATTGCTAAGAAAGAAAGCATTTATATTTAGTTTAAAGTCTCTTTAGAGTCAGTTTGTTTTTCAATTAAAAAACCCAACCGTTTGTATTTTCATCTGCATACTTTTACAAGTGTGCAGCTAGTAAGGGGTTTCATATAAGGGAAATAATACCCTACGCTCTTGGTGGTGTTTTCTTAGCCAGGTCAACTTCTGACTGCGTATACTCTGCGTGAAGCGTACTTTAAAGGGCCGCTGTAAAACTGGGATATATGATTTAGGTTAAGCAGGTTTCAATATCCAGTTTTCTCCAATATTATTCTTGTCATATATATATTATTTCTCAATATATAATTCCTATATAAGAAACATCCTGCCCTCCCAGAATACGGTAGCATTCTCAGTATAGGGTAGCTTTGGGATAATACCTTCTGGGACTAGCATCCTGGTTAGTCTGACTAGGTTCTTGCATTCCATAAAATGGTGGTAATCTGTATTTTGGTGGTGGAGGTAGACATGAGGCAACAAGATTTCTCTTTGTTCTGTAGATATGCTGATGGGAATGTGCTGGAACAGGCAACCATAACTGAGCTGAGGGTGGGATCTCTTGTTCAAGCATTGGTGACTTCCGGGATTTCAGCATATCCATTTCCAAATCAATGTAGCTGAAGAAGGGTCTTCCATGAGATGTTGTAGATTGTAATCCAGTTATTTTATTGGGATGTCTACAGCAGTGGAAGGCAACTGTCAGAGTCGCTATAATTGCAATGCATACACTTATTAACAAGGAAGTAAAAATGTTTCTTATCCAGGAATGGTTGTCAAATGTAGCCAAGGTGCTGTTTGATATCAGGGATTCGTTCACTGGTTTTGTGACTGGTGAGCAGATTCCACCAAAAGCAACTTCTTCAATTCGATCAATTTTGTAGGCTGGCAACATTGCCTCAACAAAATGCGGATTTATATTTCCACCAGGTACTCTTAGTTTCCTCAGCACACCCTGGATTTCATCCCTTGCACATCCGCTGGTCCTTGTGCAGAAGCAGCTGTTGTACCAGGTGATCACAGTGGACCCAGGTTTGAGATCAAGTAGTGTCATATTGCCAGGACAGCCAGCAATCAAATACTTGGACAGCTTCTCGAAAAACAAGTTAACTCTATCCCTGTCTCTCAGAAAGGAATGATAACTATTTTTTGTTCTTATGGTATAAGTATGACATGGGATAGTGGTTGGCCTGAGTAGTACAATTGTGAGGGTATCGGATGTCCTCAGCCCTCCTGAATCAGTGGCAAAGAGTAAAAATTCCTGAGGTGAATACTGAAAATCGTGATCAAGTGGGTAACCGTACATGGTTTGATAATCTGAATTAAACTGCAACCAGCTTTCCGAACCTGTTGGTGAACCATCGGCTGGGTTTATTCCAAGGGTCAGCTGTGTTGTATTTCCATCTTCCTGGTCATAAAATGTGTCTGGAGGTACTGAAAAGGAAAAATTGTGTCCAATTGTTGCTGTTATCCAGTTAATGGCATTAACAACTCTTGGGGAGGTGTTTATTGGACCTACATAGGAGTGAAGGTAACAGAGAGGAAATATAAAAACCAAGTTTTCAGAAGTCTGACAAAAAATGACAAGAGGGATTGTAAAATGTTTATGTCAATTTATCTCTCATAATTTTTCTGAGATAGGCCCTAGTGACTCACCCCCACTAAGACAGCTGGCCTTCTGCTTCAGGTGGATCATCCCAGGTGTAATTCTGGCCAGTTCAATTCTGCTGCATACACACCATCCTATATAATAATGTGCAAGTGTCTCTGCGTCCAGTCCCTGTGTCCGCGCTACTGCGCATGTGTCCCACGGACACAGGGATTGGACGCAGAGACTGGACGCACACACACACACGCTCTCCCCACCCCCTGCCTACCCTTTACCTGTGGCCGCCAACTGCCGCTCCCGGTCAGACAAGCGCCTCACTGCGCGAGGAGGAGGCTGCTTCCTTTTCCTCCTCCCCCACGCTCCCCCCGCGACCAGCAGCAAGCGCTTTCCCTCCCACCCCTCTGCCTACCGTTTCCCTCGCAGTCCTCAGAAGAACCACGGCCTTCTCCTGGACGCCCGCTGCCCAGCTGGGCTCAGTGGAGCGCCCCGATGAAACGGCGGCCGTGGGAGGGGCCAATCGCCCCCCCACGCGCCACCGCCGAATCAGGGCAAATGTTCTAGCGCCCATTTATTTAATGGGCTAAATGACACTAGTATAATTATAGAATCTTAAGAGTTGGAAGGGACCCAAGGGCAGGACCCAAGAGTTGGAAGGGATTCCTGCAGTGCAGGAATCTCAGCTAAAGCATCCATGACAGATGACCATTCAATCTCTGCTTAAAAAACCTTCAAGGAAGGAGAGTCCACCGTTCTACTGTTGAATAGCTCTTGCTGTCAGAAAGTTTTTCCGTATGTTTACTCGGAATCTCCTTTCTTGTAACTTGAAGCCATTGGTTCAAGTCCTACGCTCCAGAGCAGGAGAAAACAAGCTTCTTCCCTTTAGATATTTGAATAAGGCTATTGTATCTCCCCTCAGTCTCCTCTTTTCCAGGCTAAACACACCCAGCTCCTTCTAGACCCTCGATTATATTAGTTGCCCTCCTCTGTACACGTTCCAGCTTCTCAACATCCTCCTTAAACTGAGATACCCAGAACTGGAGACAATATTCCAGGTGTGGTCTGACCAAGGCAGAATAGAGTGGTACTATGACTTCCCCTGATGTGGACACTATACTTTTGTTGATGCAGCCTGGAATAACATTCACTTCCCCCCCTGCTGCTTGTGGTCCACCAAGGTCCCTAAATCCTTTTCATATGTACTGCTAGTAAGCCAGGTGTCCCCCATACTATTTGTTTATCTGGTTCTTCCTGCCTAAGTGCAGAACCTTACATTTGTCCCCATTGTTAGCGTGTGCCCAATTCTCCAATCTGTTAAGGTCATTTTGATTTTTTGCGGCACTAGCTACCCTTCCCAGTTTTGTGTCATCTGCAAATCTGATTAGCATCACCTCAATTCCTTCATCCAAGTAAATATGTTGAACAACGGGCCCAGGACAGAACCCTGTGGCAGCCCCTTGTAACTTTTCCCCAGGATGACGAGGAACCAGTAATGAATACTTTTTTGGGTTCAGTCAGTCAACCAGCTACAAATCTACCTAATACTTCAACTCACATTTTACCAGCTTCCTCGTGAGAATATTGTGGGGGACTTTGCCAAAAGCCTTACTGAAAATGTGGCATTCCCCATATCCACCAAGTTTGTAATTCCATCAAAAAAAGAAATCAGATTGGTCTGGCATGAGTTATTTTTGAGGAACCCATGCTGGGTCTTAGTAATCACAGCATCCTTTTCTAAATGCTTACAGACTGACTGTTGAATTATCTATTCTAGCACCTTTCCTGGTCAAGCTCACCAGTCGGTAGTTACCTTTTCGAAGATGGTGACAACATTTGCCTGTCTCCAATCTGCAGGGACCTCACCTGTTCTCTAAGATTTCTCAAAGATCATAGACAAAGGCACAGAGGTTACATCTGCAACTCCTTTGGATGCAGCTTGTCAGAGTCAGATCCTGGATATTTGAATTCATTTAAAGTAGCTAGGGGCCACAGCTCCTTCCTCATTTATTCTGTTATCACCAGGTGGGCATCACTTTCCTTTTGACTGAAGACCGAGGCAAAATAGGTGATGTTTGAAGTATATGATGTCCTCTCAAAGAAACCTGGGAACTAGTTTGTTAAGGATTCTGGGAATTGTAGCTCTGTGAAGGGTAAACTAAAGTTCCCAGGATTCTTGGGGGGGGGGAAGAGATGTGTTTTAAAACATGGTGTGTATGCAGCCTTACTCTCCCTTGAAGGAGATTTCTCACTAGGATCCCTACACCTATCGTGGGACAGACACCTGGGTGCTGTGCTTGAGGGAGGGGCTTGATGATTGTTCGGTGTGTAAGGGCCACTAAATCCCAAAGACTCACAAAACACACAACAATTATAGGAGTTTTGTGACAATCTTCCATGCTTCCTTTGTTTCCAAACCAGGCATCCCCAAACTTCGGCCCTCCAGATGTTTTGGACTACAATTCCCATCTTCCACGACCACTGGTCCTGTTAGCTAGGGATCATGGGAGTTGTAGGCCAAAACATCTGGAGGGCTGCAGTTTGGGGATGCCTGTTCCAAACTTTCTCACTGCTTAACACACATTACACCCTTTACACTGTTGTACAATATCATTGTTCTAGCTCCTACCAAAACCTTCAAATTATGGAGAAGGTGGGGGGCTGGGTGGGGAATACATGTGGAATATATGAAAAAATTGCTGCAGTTCAGCGTATGACTGAATTGTAAACTGACTACAGACAGTTGACAGGAATGTGAAACAAACATAACTAAGCATTTCACTTGAACTGAGAGAAGAAAGCTTTTGCTTACTCAAGGTAATTGGTGTTTTTTTTTACAGTAATGCTACCACAAGTTCCATGGGCGTAGGCAAGGGGGGGCAGGAGGGGGCAGTTGCCCCCCCCCCTAGAAGCAAAAAATTAATGTATTTTACAGACCATAACCAGCACTTTTCCCCTCCAAAAACTGAAGTGGAAAGGGCTTTGCTTTAGCAAGAGCAGCTAAGTCTCCGCTTGCTGGGGGGGGGGGACACAGCTGTAACAAAAACACATCAAATAAATAAAGCAAAGTGGCTACCAGTAGTTAAGCAGTTAAGACAATGGAGCATATATCCCCAGGCAAGATTTGATAGCTGACCATTTCACCCTATTGTTCTTAAGTGTGAGTTGTTAATGAGCATTCAGGAGCATTAAGAGTTCTATTGGCGATTTAATGAGGGTGCAGACTCAGAGGATTTAATTTGACTAAGGTGGCTCTGCAAGGCTAAAAGGAAGTGAATAAGAAAGGGGGGGCTGTAGCTTTGACAGACACAGTGATGTTTATAAAAAGCAGTGGTGTTCCAGTCTGCCCCTCCTCCTGCATCTACTGTAAATCAGGGGTGGCCACCTCTCAAGAGACTCTGATCTACTCACAGAGTTTAAAACTGGGGGTGATCTACCCCCTTTTGGGGGGTTCAGGTCAAAGCTGTTGAGTTTTTTTAAGGAAGGGAAGCCCTGTTTTGGGGGGTTTAGGTCAAACTTGTTGAGCTTCTTTTAGGAGGGAGGGAGGCCCATTTTTGTTTAGGGCTTCAGGTCATAGTTCAACTTTTTTTAGGGAGGAGGAAAATTTTGGGTGAGCTTTTTTTAGGGGTGCCAGTGACCTACCAGTGATCTACCACAGACATCCAGTGATCTACTGGTAGATCACAATCTACCTGTTGGACGTGTCTGCTGTAAATCAAGCAGAGAGAAAGCTGCTTACAAGGCTCCTGTACATGCAGAGTTCCAGCATCACAGCGTCACCCAGAGGCACCCACAAATATGAGTTATCCCTCTCTCTATTTCTTCCTTCCTTCCCTCCCTCTTCCATCCTTAATAAAATCCGGGGGGGGGCAGATAAGCCCCACATAGAAAGCCCATCAACATGGGGGGAATGACTCTTTCAAATACGGTATTTACCAGTAATTGGGGGGGGGGAGGCACCTAGGCCTCTAGGAGTTGGCTGCTATGTCTAGGAGTAGGACAATTCAAGAAAGCAGAATGATGCATATGCTATGGTAATATATCAATAGAATCATAGAATTGTAGTTGGAAGGGACCACAAGGGTCATCTAGTCCAACCCCCTGCAATGCAGGAATTTTTTCCTAAGGTGGGGCTTGAACCATGGTTGAAATATTATGCTGATATGCAGGAACGC
The DNA here is from genome assembly GCF_963506605.1 of Zootoca vivipara. NCBI lineage: Eukaryota > Metazoa > Chordata > Lepidosauria > Squamata > Lacertidae > Zootoca > Zootoca vivipara. The sequence continues at coordinate 491,403 of NC_083285.1, forward strand.
CTCGGAGCCGTTGTGGCTGCGGCCATGCCTTGCCTCGCCCTCGCCCGCTCTGCCGCCCCCTCTCGCCTGCCCGACCCTCCCGTCCTCTCCAGCCAAGCAGGGTAGCCGCCAACGCTGCCAGCCCCAGAAGCACAAGGTGGCCGCTGCCGCCGCCGCCACGATGTCATCGGGCCCGTTGGCCCTGTAGCCCCGCCCACATTCCCACTTTGTGGCCCCTCCCCTCCCATGCCTTGGCCCCGCCCCTGAACGACCATGGCTTGCCCCCCCATAGTTTTGATCCTGGCTACGCCCCTGTCAAGTTCAACTCAGCCATGAAATGGGTAAAATAATTTGAAAGTATACAACAGACAATGGGGAGTGACTTGTTAACATCTGAGGTGAGGTGAGAATGGATGTGTATTTACTGCTCATCTTGTCTGTATGCCAGGGCATTAAGCAGACACTTAATAAAACAAAACCATTTAAACATAATTAAAAATCACATTAACCTGGTAAAAAATAGCTGCAGTGTCAAAAATAGTCATGTGACTCATGAAACCTCCCAACACCTGTGTAAACCTATGTGTTATGTGTCATCTTCCCCTGAAAGTCCTGAGGTGTAGCAGCTGAGGAGGAACAGTCCCATTTCGACCACAAATGGAGACTAATCAGCCGCTGTGTGAGAGACCTCGCCCTGTGTTGGCCCAAAGGCAAGAGTTGCACCCTATTTATCCTAAGCTCTTGGGAGACTTTACTCACCCAGAAAGCATGGGGTAGGATGTGGGTCTCTTCCTCCTTTTTGTGGCAACTGTTAATATTGCTAGTATTCCTAATTTTATTTTTGTTTGTTTAAAATGTTATTGGACAACTGTTAATTACTAAGGTTATTTGGACCAAACCCATGACAATTAGTTAGAATGGGAGTTGTTGTGAGTGCCCCTTAATTCTTTGAACTAGGGCACACTTCTGAATATTTCTCATTGTCTAGATCTTTAAGTCTAGAATGTACCTTTTAGCTAAGTACCTTTTAACCCTTTAGCTTGGAAACGCTTTCTTCTTACTGCCCTTCTATATGGTGATTAGCTGTCATATTATTTTGCTTGCTTATTGTCTTTTGCTTACTAATTAAACTATACTGTACATTTTGTTCTTTTACTACGCTAGTCATGGAGGGGGGAGGGCTTTTGGTCAAAAGAAGGTATATACATAAATTGAGGTTGTAGCAGTAGTAACAATACCAATGAAACCTGGTGTGAGTTACTCACATTGGATCAAAATTTTATCGCACCAATATTAATAGCTTACCTTGGTATAAAGTAGTAACATGGAATCCAGTTTGTTTGGACGTATCTTTATTGGAAGTAATAGTTGACTTTTCCAACAGTTCTAAAGTTAAGTCCCTGGTAATTTGGAAGTTAATTTTGGTTCCAAATGAGCTATCCAAGCTTAGATCACTTGTGTCTAGTTGTAAAGCACCAAAGCATGGCTTATGAGTTCTAATAGCGTTGCTGGCATAAGAGCCAATTTCATCTGTAGAGAAAGGTAACTGGGGGGTACCAGCAAATTCTGTAGACCAGGTAGGCAGCAAAGCATCATAAGAATAACACTCTGATGATTGTCTCATTTTATAAGATGGGTCACCTTCATGGAGTCTGCTGCTTGAAACTGCAGCACTGGACGATGCATCATAAATTAAATGTTGTGTTTCCCACAGGAGAGTGTCCATCTGGGATGTGGTAGGAGCTAATAGTTTGGTTTTTGAAATTAAAAGTTTGTCTGTCTCTGGAACGGTCATAAAAGACTCTGATGCAAGCGTGTATATTTTAATTACCTGTGGGCTAACCTGTGTCCTTTCAGACAAGTTTTTTCCCATTGGTAGCATATTACTATGTCCAAATGATACAGGGAATTCTGCCGGTGTTGATAATGGTAAAGAGGGAGCCATTGCTGGGGTGTTGCTTGTTCTTGATAGAAATCCAAATTCTAGTGAATGGACAAATGGGGATATCCTGAATTGCTGACTGCTATGCATTGGCAAAGCTGAAACATTGCTACTGTAATATAACTGAGGTGGACTTGTGTTGACTGGCAGTCTAAATTTGTGGACGGAAGCACCACTTATGCCTAGTGACGTAATATCAATCAAATTGAAGCCTATATTCCTGCTGGGCACATCAATCAGCATTGTAGTTTGTGGTAAAGACATAAATGACTCTGAAGCATGTTTGTAGTTGCTGAGTAGGTCTTGAATCTCGTAGCTGCCATCTGATGAGAGCAAAGAAACGACAACATTGGAAAATCGGACTCCATATGATGCTATTAAATTCATGAGTGTTGACATGGATGGTAGAGGGAGATTTGCAACATATATGGTGTCTTTAGATAGTAGTCCAGATGCTGTTAGCTGTGCATACGGGCTTGTATAATCGAGACTTCTTGTTAATTCCCCTGAGTATGCTAGAGAAGCTGTTCCAGAAGCAGTTACGTCTGGTGGAACTGAAGTTTCCATGTTGTGAGCAGGTATTGAGATCTGGGTTTTGCTCATTGGCACAGAAAAATCTAAAAAATATAGTGTGGAATTGTGCTTTGGCTTGGATTTTTTAGGCATAGAATACACATTTTGTTGCGGCACTTGAGACTGTAGTTCCTCCAGTATTGTTGGTGTTCTGGAAGTCACTTTACCCTCAAATTCTGTTGATGGTGATATCAGAGAAGGTGAAAGTTCAGAAGAAAGAGACTGGAAAATGGCAGATACTTGTGTTTTAATCTGACCATTCAGTAACATTTGAATGTCCATGGACCCTAAGGCATCCATGTAAGTGGGGATAACTTCTTTTACAGCTTCATACAAAGGTGATAAACTCTCACTAGGTATTATAACAGACTGTGTGTATATCATAGTAGTTGACAAAATTGTTAAAGCCTCTATTTTGGTTGGTCTCAGTACGAGCCCAGGGGTGGCCATTAATTGCCTCCTCTGCCGTTTTCCTAAATGATTTTTTCCATTGCCTCCTTCTTTTTTAAGTATTCTCCAGCCAGCAATTTCATACCCCAGCAGCTGTGAGAGATGGTTTGACACCACATTGTGTTGTAGAATTTGTACTAATTCATAAAGCATAGTGAACACTCCAAACCCAACTGGCCAGTGGATTCCAACACAATGCTTTTTCATAGTGTTGATATATTGAATGTCTTCAGCTAATATGGTTAGATTCCAATAGTGTTTATTAAATGGGCTTTCAAAGGAAGTAAGTGTCAATGAAGATGGATGCAAATGGAGATAGTCTGCCATGGTGCAAACTAGATCTAGTCGCTTTTGAAAGTCTAAATAATTTTCTGTATGAATTATAATCTCAGCAAAGGTGACCGACATTCCCCTTTCACACAGTGCTGCAGAACAGATACTGGAAGCCCCAAAACATGTGCTATTAAAATAATTTGGCATTAAAAAGGGTTATCTTACTTATTTAGAAAAAAATATATAAACAACATAATAATAAATCTCTGAACAGTACAGTATACATAAAGCAAAATAAAATATGCAGATCAAGTCAGCAAAATGTAAAATCAAATGGTAGATTATATATCTGAATAGGCTTGTTGAAATAAGGTTTGTAGTGGGCGTCTAAATTAATATAGTGAGGGTCCCTGCCTAATGTTAATAGGGAGGGAGTTCTTAGGCATAGGTGCTGTCATACTGAAAAACTGACCCCTTACAACTGTGGAAGGAATATTATATGGCACTTGTAATAATGCAAGCTCTGTAGATCAAAGTGGTTGAGTAGGTACATAAAGGGCAAGGGAATCATTCGAGCAAATTGTCCCCAAGCTGTTAAGGGCTTTATGCACCAATAGTAAAACCCTGAACTTGGGCCGGGAACAGATCAGCAGCCAGTGCAGACCTTTGTGCAGAGGTGTAAATATGCTTTTGTCTTATTCCTGTCAGCAGTCGTGTCGCAACTGCAGTTTCTGAACCATTTGCAAGAGATGCTCCGCCTAGAGTGCATTGCAGTACAGTAATCTAAACTTGAAGTCACCACTGTGCCTGGATTACTGTGGTCAAGTTATCCTGGTCCACAAACAACCCAAGCTGGAAAAGGCACTCAAAGCCAGCTGGCAGAGTGTTTTTCATCCCCTGGCAGTTATTCTAAGGGATGCCAAGGGCAATTATTTTACCTCTAATGTTATTTAATATCTATGAAATGTGTCTTTCTGTTTGAGGAAAGGGCTTGGATCCAGCAGAGGTTCTCTGAACAGAAGTGAAGGGAGGTGATTTATTTCCCCCCTGGTTTTCTGCAGTCATCTGTGCTGCTTCTCACTCCCTTTCAGAGGGTCCCCCAACCCTCCAGAGCAGATAGCAGGTATAGGGGGCTGCAGGGAGAAGGGGGGATGAGACCTAAGAGGGCCTTGTTTTGCTGATGGAACCTTGGATCCAACCTGTGTCTTTTCCCAGCTTTGTTCTGAATATGTTACACACACACACACACTTGCACATAAAGGTGAAGGGACCCCTGACCATTAGGTCCAGTCGTGACCGACTCTGGGGTTGCGACGCTCATCTCGCATTATTGGCCGAGGGAGCCGGCGTACAGCTTCCAGGTCATGTGGCCAGCATGACAAAGCCGCTTCTGGCAAACCAGAGCAGCACACGGAAACACTGTTTACCTTCCCGCTTGGAGCGGTACCTATTTATCTACTTGCACTTTGATGTGCTTTCGAACTGCTAGGTTGGCAGGAGCTGGGACCGAGCAATGGGAGCTCACCCTGTTGCAGGGATTTGAATCGCCGACCTTCTGATCGGCAAGCCCTAGGCTCTGTGGTTTAACCCACAGCGCCACCTGCGTCCTACTATATTTGCACATAGTTCGGAATAAATGAAATACTGATAAATTTAATCAAATACATTTCTTTTTGGAAATCGCTGCAACTTACCTGTCATGCTGTTGGTCGGCGACCACTTCCTTTTCATGGGCAAGAGCATTGTTGTGAACATGAATTGCAAAGTTTGCACCAGCTGTTGGTGTTTTCCAGCCACAAGACTCTCCGTATGCAACTATAGTTAGATGGTATTCTCTACTGTCCTCCACCATTGGCAGTCCTTGAAGAGTATTTGTGTTAGGGTTATATTCCAACCACATTGGTAAAGCTGAACCACTAGCCAGAGTAACCTGTTTAATTATAAAAAAAGATGTGGGCACAGGAGATGGAATGTAGTATAATCAAAATAATCTATAGATATAAAAATATAAACTGGGTATGTTCCTTCCTCTCCAATGTTCAACAAAACCGCTTGACCAATACTGTTGAAATTGGGACACAAAGTCAAATGTGACTGCCCAAGTGACCCCATGCCGTTTTCAAAGACAGATGAGTCACCTATGCCAGGTAAAAAACCCCAAACCCCGTGTTTCAGAACTCACAAAGCACCCACAAGTGCATGCTGGGAGCACAGGAGAGATTGCAACACAGCACCCTCTAGTGACGGCTACACTGGTACTACACCTAGGAAACCTACCTTCTCCACAGGCTCGGCTTTACAGAGTAGCCCACTTTCCAGACTAGGTCGCGTGGAGGTAGGGCCTTGCCTGGGGGGGGGGGGAATGGGGCGGAATAGGGGGCAGGGATAGGTAATGGGTCAGAACAGGGTGGGGGGAGACACAGGGATGAAACCTGCCCTCTCCACGGTATCTTGGCTCGGCTTTGCAGACTAGGCTGCTTTCCAGTCTAGGCCGAGTGGAGGTAGGGGCCTGACTGGGTGGGGGATGGGGGGGCTGAATAGGTCATGGGTCGGGACAGGGTGGGCCAAATCACAGGGATGAACCAGGGTTGGGGGGGGAGGAGGGACAAGGATAGGTAATGGGTCGGAACAGGGTGGGGGGGAGAGACAGGGATGTGCTATGTAAACATAACACACGAAAAACGGGGGGACTCTGAAGTGGGACTCTGAGGCTCCATTTAACAAACTGAGCCACCACAACGCGTGGCAGGACCAGCTAGTGAATAATAAAAAATAAAGTGGTACCTCTACTTACGAATTTAATGCGTTCCAAATGCACATTCGTAAGTCAAAAAAAATTGTAAGTCGAATCCCATATGCATTGGGAGAAAAAATTCGTAAGTAGAAGCAACCCTATCTAAAAAATCGTAAGTAGAAAAAATCCTATCTAAACCGCATCCAAGATGGCAGATGGAGCTCCATTCGTAAGTAGAAACATTCGTAAGTAGAGTTATTTGTAAGTAGAGGTACCACTGTATATTGTTTCCACAGGCATCATTAGATGCAACAGGGCTGTTTGTTTCAGATTCGTAAGATGTAAAATATATATATTTGGTACTCTCTTAATTTGCCTGGTGTGTGGACCTGCATATGACTGTCTGAACAAGTGGATGGTGATGGGCGAATCCTGATTTTCACACCACAGCAGGACAACTAATACTGGTCTTTCAGAGCCAGCTATTTCCTACTCATTAGCTCCCATTCAGGAAACATCTACCAGTCATTCTGGTCAGTAACAAGCAATTTCTAGAACAAAGGAAGATTGCTTAGTCCCCATAATAATCTAAACAACTAGAAGTTAGATTTTTCACGGCCAGACTACTGTAGATGTATTGCAAGCAGACCATCAGATAGTCATAAAGGGAAGAATATGAGTTGATTTCAAATGCTTTCCCCACCAATTTACAGTTTTCAAACTCTACCAGTTTTGTTTATTTAAAAGATGCACCAGCAGAAGTCAGATGCTTCCTCATCAGAAGTCAGAGTTACCACATCTAGTTCTACCTTAAGATGTGGTTGTTTAGACAACTCACCTGAAGCAACCTGTGTTGAAGGGCTGCCACTTCAGGTTTTACACACGGGAGCGCAAGTTTCTCGGCAAGATGTAAAGAAACACTCTTGGATATAATTAAGATACTTCAAAGGGAGCAAGCCTCAGTGAACATTCTGGGCTTTATTTCCAAGTATGCATTCGTGCGATAAGAATCATGCTGATAATTGCTAAAAAGCTGCATATTTTAGAAGCAGTTATAATTTTGTATTTATACCTCATAAAAACTACATTGGTGTTATTGACACAAGTCAAACAACCATTGAATTAATGAGAACAATACTAATTCACTGTGCATAACTGACAGGTTGACCCAAAAAATAGGTGTTCCTGTGGTATAAGCATACAGGGAGGAATAACCTGTTTCCCTCTTTCAAGGGCATCCAGGCCCTGCTGTTTTCCTGCAGCATATTTTACAACAGAACAAAACCATTTAAATACTGTGACTGGTACCAGACAGAATTATTGCCAGCAATGCTACATTACCTTGTAGTGAGTTATTTTCCCCTGGAAAGCAAATGGTGATATGGGATAAGAAAAAACTCTCCCCGCAACTGCTCTTGCATCTTGAACTCCTTGCAAGGCTTGTATTTCTTCACATGTCCTATGCGGTTCCTTGGCAACAACAGCAGGCCTGGTTGTGGTGAGATATACCAGGGTGGAGAGCAAGGACAGAGCCATCGGAATTTGCCTCTGCAGCAGCAAAGTGGCACCTGAGGAAAGACAAATGTCACAGGGGGCTGCCTGAGGCAGCCATTCTTAGATAGGCTGTGTAATAATCAAGGAAGGTGGATGCGGTCCAAACTGTAGAAAAATAAAGCATAGTTAAAGTTAACAAGGCAGGGACATTTGAAACCCATACAAGACTTAAATAAGGTTTCTTTGCTTGAGAATCACCCTAAGGTGATTCCTTAAGAGATTACGATGGTGTTTCCCCAGTTCATCTCTCTTGTAATGATGAAGAAGGCCAGGTTGGTATCTAGGAGATGAAATGCTATACTAGGGCTCCCTGAGGGGGTTCTTCAACTAGCAGCTTAAAAACAAAACGAACAAACAAAAACCCTCAAGTCAATTTAGTTTAGCTGTTCATTGTCGATTATTTTTTGTATGTGGTTCAGACTAAAGACATAAGCTCAGCCTGAGCAAGTAAAATAAACCAGCCCTTTATGTTAAGTAAAGGTAAAGGACCCTTGGAAGGTTAAGTCCAGTCAAATTTGTCTGGAGTGCGTCACTCATCTCCGCTTTCAGGCCGAGGGAGGTGTTTGTCTGCAGTCAGCTTTTCCGAGTCATGTGACCAGCATGAGTAAACTACTTCTGGCACATGCAACACTGTGATGAGGACCAGAGTGAACGGAAATGCTGTTTCCCTTCCTGCCGCTGCAGTACCTATTTATCTAGGGATGTGCGTGGCACTGGTTTAAACCACTAAGCCCCTTGGTCTCCCATTGCTTTGTCCCAGCTCCTGCCAGCCTAGCAGTTCTAAAGCATACCAGCGTGATTCATTTTTATGAGATTTGATAATCCCAAGAAAAAAAGGAAAACCACCCGAAATGAAACTACTGTAAACTACCAGAAATGTCTAATGAGTATTACCAACAGAACGGAAAAAATATATATATCAAAAGAAGCAATAAAGCAAAGGTGCAAAAAACAAGCCAAACCAATGGAAAAGAAACCAAACCAGCAGAAGACAAACCCCAAATGAAGCACATTCACCAGAAACCCAAGAACCAGTGAAAACGAATATGCTAAGTGTTGGTTAATTCCATAAGTTGCCTGCTTGTTGGGTTTCTGGTTGTTTTTTATATTTGTTTCCAGTTTCTTGTGGCTTTGCTTTATTATTGGTGGCTTTGCGTCTTATTTTGGTTTCTGCTGATTTGCTTAATTTCGGGTGGTTTTGCTTGTTCCTTGCATTTTGTTGTTTTGCTTCTTTTACTTTGATTGGTTCTGGGTTTTTTGGTGAAATGTTTCTTTTCCCTTGCTCCCTATATTGCTACATTTTGGGGATTATTATTGATTTTTGTGTTTCTCGTGGTATTTCTTAAATTTTATGAGATTTGATCCCCCTAAACCAAGCTAAAACACCAGAAATGCAAAAAAATGGCAAAGAAGCGGAACTACCAGAAACCCAAAGAAATACAAACTGAAGGAAAAGCAAAATTATTATGAACTGACAAAAAGCAAGTTCACCAGAAAGCAAAAAATAGTAAAGATGATGCAATACCAAAAGAAAGACAAAAGCTCATTAAAAACCTGTGAAATGAAGCAAACACCACAAGAAACAAAGAAAGCACAAAGAAACCTACAAAATGAAGCAATAACAAAACAAAAAATCTGCAAAAAAGGGGCAAAGTGTTGTAAAAAGAAGAAAAAGAAGAAAAAAGAAACGAAATAGCAAGTAGATAGTTACAACTGTGCGATAAAATAACGAAAACATATAGACTACAGAGAGAATAATTTGAAGTGTTGTTTTTATTGTATCTTTTTTATCTTCTTTTTTCTTTTTTTCTTTTTACTGGTTATATTTTTCGTTTTTTCTTTCTTTCTCTAATTCTTTTTTATTGTTTTTTTCTTGTATACATATATTTTGTGAAAGGTGTACACATTGTGTAAAGTATATATGCTGTATTTTAAACCATAAACACAATAAAGAATTTATCTTTAAAAAGCACAGGTTGAGGATTATGGTTGGATTTGAGTTAGGGTTAAAGTTAGGGTTACAATTACAGTTAGGGTTAGGGTTAATTTAGGGTTAGGGTAATGATACAGTTGCGGTTCGGGTTCAGTTTTGTCTTTGTGTTTGAGTTAGGGTTAGCATTAGAGTTAGGGTTCATGTGAGGGTTACAGTTAGTGTTGGGTCTAGGGTTAAGGTTGGGGTTAAGGTTAAGTTAGGGTAAGGGGTTAATGTTAAGTTAGATTGGACCTAACAGTCTGGGGTTAGGAGAAGTCTACATCTGGGACAGGGGCGTAGCCAGGATCAAAACTAGGGGGGGCAAGCCATGGTCGTTCAGGGGCGGGGCCAAGGCACGGGAGGGGAGGGGCCACAAAGTGGGTGGGGCTACAGGGACAGCGGGCCTGATGATATCGTGGCGGCGGCATCAGCGGCCACCTTGTGCTTCTGGGGCTGGCAGCGTTGGCGGCTACCCTGCTTGGCTGGAGAGGACGGGAGGGTCGGGCAGGCGAGAGGGGGTGACAGGGCGGGCGAGGCAAGGCACGGCCGCAGCCACGATGGCTCCGAGGCGTTGCTGCATATCAGCATAATATTTCAACTATGGTTCAAGCCCCACCTTAGGAAAAATTCCTGCATTGCAGGGGGTTGGACTAGATGACCCTTGTGGTCCCTTCCGACTACAATTCTCTGATTCTATTGATATATTACCATAGCATATGCATCATTCTGCTTTCTTGAATTGTCCTACTCCTAGGCATAGCAGCCAACTCCTAGAGGCCTAGGTGCCTCCCCCCCCAATTACTGGTAAATACCGTATTTGAAAGAGTCATCCCCCCATGTTGATGTGCTTTCTATGTGGGGCTTATCTGCCCCCCCGTATTTTATTAAGGATGGAAGAGGGAGGGAAGGAAGGAAGAAATAGAGAGAGAGATAACTCATATTTGTGGGTGTCTCTGGATGACGCTGTGATGCTGGAACTCTGCAGCAAGAGGACGGGAGGGTCGGGCAGGCGAGAGGGGGTGGCAGGGCAGGCGAGGGCGAGGCAAGGCATGGCCGCAGCCACGACGGCTCCGAGGCGTTGCTGCATATCAGCATAATATATAATATTTCAACCATGGTTCAAGCCCCACCTTAGGAAAAAATTCCTGCATTGCAGCGGGTTGGACTAGATGACCCTTGTGGTCCCTTCCGACTATAATTCTATGGTTCTATTGATATATTACCATAGCATATGCATCATTCTGCTTTCTTGAATTGTCCTACTCCTAGGCATAGCATCCAACTCCTAGAGGCCTAGGTGCCTCTCTCCCCCCCCAATTACTGGTAAATACCGTATTTGAAAGAGTCATTCCCCCCCATATTGATGGGCTTTCTATGTGGGGCTTATCTGCCCCCCCATATTTTATTAAGGATGGAAGAGGGAGGGAAGGAAGGAAGAAATAGAGAGAGGGATAACTCATATTTGTGGGTGCCTCTGGGTGACGCTGTGATGCTGGAACTCTGCATGTACAGGAGCCTTGTAAGCAGCTTTCTCTCTGCTTGATTTACAGCAGGCATGTCCAACAGGTAGATTGTGACACCCCTAAAAAAAGGTCACCCAAAATTTTCCTCCTCCCTAAAAATAGTTGAACTATGACCTGAAGCCCTAAACAAAAATGGGCCTCCCTCCCTCCTAAAAGAAGCTCAACAAGTTTGATCTAAACCCCCCAAAACAGGGCTTCCCTTCCTTAAAAAAACTCAACAGCTTTGACCTGATCACCCCCAGTTTTAAACTCTGTGAGTAGATCAGAGTCTCTTGGGAGGTGGCCACCCCTGATTTACAGTATACAGATGCAGGAGGAGGGGCAGACTGCAACATCACTGCTTTTTATAAACATCACTGTGTCTGTCAAAGCTACAGCCTCCCCCCTTTCTTATTCACTTCTTTTTAGCCTTGCAGAGCCACCTTAGTCAAATTGAATCCTCTGAGTCTGCACCCTCATTAAATCACCAATAGAACTCTTAATGCTCCTGAATGCTCATTAACAACTCCCACTTAAGAACAATAGGGTGAAATGGTCAGCTATCGAATCTTGCCTGGGGATATATGCTCCATTGTCTTAACTGCTTAACTACTGGTAGCCACTTTGCTTTATTTATTTGATGTGTTTTTGTTACAGCTGTCCCCCCCCCAGCAAGCAGAGACTTAGCTGCTCTTGCTAAAGCAAAGCCCTTTCCACTTCAGTTTTTGGAGGGGAAAAGTGCTGGTTATGGTCTGTAAAATACATTAATTTTTTGCTTCTAGGGGGGGCAGATGCCCCCTCCTTCCCCCCCTGCCTACGCCCATGATCTGGGACCTTTCTGAGGCTGGAGCTCTCTCTGGTAGAAGGGTGGCTGCTGGAGAGTGTCAGGAGTATGGGCAGGAGTCAGGCTCTGGGGCCTGTAGTGCTTTGCAGGACTGGGGCCTGCCTCAGCTTGTGCTGGAGAGGCAAGGAGTGGCCACTCAGGTGAAGGCCTCAGCTTGTGCTGGAGAGGCAAGGAGTGACCGCTCAGGTGAGACCACTTGATATCTCACTGCACCTGGTGGCAGGAGCTGGGAGGGATAAAAGCTCAGCATTCCCCTCAGCTCTTTGCCACAGCACCGCTATCCCTGCTTGGTTGCCTCTGGCCTCTTGCTCCTTGGACCCTTGCCTTGCCGACGCCTTGCTCCTTGGACCCTCGCCTTTGCCGACGCCTTGATCCTCGACCCTTGGACCTCTGCCTTGCCGACGCCTTGCTCCTTGACTCCCAGACCTTCGCCTCTGCCTTTCTCCTTGACCCTGCGACTGCCTGCTGCTGGACCCTCTACCCTGCACCTGTTCCTGCTTCTATACCACCATCTTGCCCTGGTCCTGACGTCCTCAGCCAGGGCTTCAACCGCCCGCCAACCGGACCGTGACAGAGAGGAGAAATAGCCTGTTTACATCTCAGACTGAAGATTGTTGATGGGCCAGTTTCCTGTACCAATTGGTGGATGGTTGCGCATTGAAGGAATCTGGAAAAACCCGAAGCCAGCATGACTGGGTCTATGGCTGCAGAAAGTTCCTGTCGGGCAAGGACTACCGAAACTCCATTAGGATGCGTATCAATGCGCTTCCTACCAGGTCCCACTTGGCCAGGGAATGGAGAGCTGACCGGCTATGTCGTGGCAGGTGCCAGATGCACGAAACTCTGAACCCATTCTCCAAGTCTGCTACAGGTCTCATGCGTCAAGGGTGTGCTGGCATGATGCTGTAGTGAAGTACATCGTGAAAGGACTTAGGAGACAGGGGTATCATGTGGATTTGGAGCCTCACTTCAGAATATCTGAAGGTTAGAGGAAACCCAATATAGTGGTGAGTATTGGACGAAATGCTTGAATTATCGATGCCCAAGTGGTGAGCGAACAGGCGGATCTGCGGAAGGCTCATGCCCAGAAAGTCCAATACTACGCAGGTACTGTAACAACAGTCTCCTGGAGTTGGTTAAAGAGCGCTACCAAGTGGATGACCTGAGAACCACATCTGCAATGCTCTCCTGCAGAGGGGTGTTGAGTGATCACTCAGCAGAGGACCTGTTAGCCTGGGGTATTGTCCGGAAGCAAGACCTCAAGTTTCCCTCGTCACGAGTGGTTATCGGAGACATTTACTCACATTCCATCTTTAACAAAACAACAGCCTCCCGTGGTGCTGGGATGTGAGTGTCCAGGAAATTGCCCAGGTATAGCACGGGACTGCTAGAAAAGAATCCGTACACCTGCGGATAACCAGACACTATTTCTGAAGGGCGTGGCGCCCGATGATGAGGAAAAAAGTTAAGGTTAGGGTTAGCATTAGCGTTAGTGTTAGGTTTCGGGTTCGGGTAAATGTTAATTTAGTGTTGGGTTTGGGTTCGGCTTAATGTTATGTTAAGGGTTAGAGTTCAGGTTAGGGTTAGGGTGTGGGTTACAGTTAGGGTTAGGTTAGTGTTAGTGTTAGGTCTAGGGTTAAGGTTTGGGTTTGGGTTCGGTTTATATCCTGAGTTGCTAAACCAGAAACCTTCCTGGCTTGTTGGCAAACTCAAAGTTCTTTTGTTTCAAGTTACTTTCCTCTCTACCGTATCTCCTGATTAAGCAGCATTGAACATTATGTTTGTAAGAGCTTAATCTCCTGTAATAATTCTTTACTTCCCGGGTTATTTATAAGATCTTTTTCTTTTTTTATTAGTTCATTAGAAATTACATTTTTTTTTAATTTTCTCTTACAGTCTTTTTGGTATACCTTCTGCTATATAATATAACCTATTAAAACTGTCTTACTCACAACTCTGACTACTTTTGGGTCAACCCCCTGATTTAGATTGCGTTCAAAATAGTTGTAGCTGCAGTTCTAACCCTACTTGCCTGGGAAGAAAACACATTGAATTCAGTAGCGCCAACTTCTGAATTAAGCTGGTGCTGTAAGTTGGTGGTCATCACCACATTCTGAGTTAACCAGTTCTGTAGCTGAATTGTGTTGCCTGTCCTGACTCTCCCGCCATTGGGAGATTTGGGAAGGGATGTAGGTCAATGATAGAGAATCCGATTTGCATGCAGGAGGTCCCAGGTTTAATCTCCAGCATTTCCAGGTAAGGCAGAGAGAAACCCCACCCCCATTTGAAGCCTGCTGCTGGTTAGTGTGAAGAATACTGCGCTAGATAAAACAATGTTCTGACGCAGTACAAAGCAGCTTCCTACATTCCTAGGAAAATCTTGTGGTTGCGTGGGTGGATTGGGTCTGGGATGCTGACTCCCTTTAGACCCCTATTTTTAATTCACTGGGAACCGGCCACCACATATTTCAACCTGGTGTCACACGATCACACAAGCGAGGAACATGGTGGCTCCTCCGCCTTCCACACAGTGGAAGCAGCCCCCCAGCCTGTGGCAGTAGCCAGAGGACCCCCACTGCCCATCCACCACCCACAAAGGCCTCGCTGCCAAGTACCCCGTTTTCCCCGGGAAACCCCCCGTTTTTACTTACCTTTTCCCGGTGGTCCCCTGTATCACTTCGTCTCCCGTTTTTCTTCGTTACTTTCTCCTGCCGGCGGCCATTTTTTTCTTTCCAATTTGCCCTTCTATGGGCACAAAAAATGGCCGCCGCCGGTTTCAAAAGTCGCATCTACGCATGTCCGGAAGTGCATAGACGTGACTTCCAGTATCGGCGGCGACCATTTTTGGTGCCCATAGAAGTGCAAAGCGACACCGGAAGTTACGTCGACGCAACTTCCGGTGTCACACGGCTGCCGGTTCCGGATTCTGCAGTCCGGGACTTGGAAGGTAAGCCTCCACCTCGACTGCAAGGCCTCCCTTGTGGTCCACTACATCTGCAGACATACTTCTGGAAGCTGGGTCCATTTCTCTCTGTGGCTACAGCAGGCTTCAATGGAGGCCTTGGAGCGGAGGTGGAAGCCTTGGCCTAGTTGCGAAGGTAAGGTGGTGGGAGGCAGGCAGGCGGTGGCAGTAGTCTAGGTTGTGTCTGTAGGCAGGGGGGTGGTGGTGCTCGTGGTGGGAAGCACCACATACACATTGGGAGGCCAAGCATGGAGCCCAGCATCATACACGTGTGACATCACAACCTCACATCACGCACAACACTGCCCCTCCCCCCCTCATAGCTGCCAAGTTATCCCTTTTTTAAAGGGATTTTCCCTTATGCTGAATAGGCTTCCTCGCGAGAAAAGGGAAAACTTGGCAGCTATGCCCCCCCTGCAACCTGGGGTGCAAGTTGGCACCTATGGTTGGGTCAATTTTTCACAACTTGCCTACTGATCTGATGAAATACCTATACTGTAGAAAGCACATATTTTGATGCAGGATCCAAAATGCCATGAAAATCTACTCCAGCTCTAGACCTAAGCCACAAAGATAACCACATTTTTACAACAGTCTGCACCAGGTGCCTGACAAATGCTGTACTGGAGCCCCTGTGGGACTCTAATATCTTGACAAAACTCATCTAAACGGAAGGACAGGCTAGAAAACGAGAATCTTTTGAAACTCTTCCGAAAGTCGTCATTTAGCTTTGATTTAAGGCGCTCTCTTGTGAGGCACTTGTTAAAATCCAGCAGACCTGATGACTCTGGGGTTTAATGATCAATAAAACCGGTTAAGGCTAAGGCAATTTTGATTGGGCTTCCTTCAGAGTGAGATGCTATTATCTGACAGGAGGTATAATGGCTGAGACGTGTCATATGCTTTTAGCAGGCTACAGAGGAGCAGGAGAATCCATTTACCTGAGCATTTTTATGGGCACACCATTGCAACATGCATTCCGTCAGCTGAGACCAAAGAGTAGATGAGAATGCCAGTAATAAAATCCCCCCAGCCAGGCACAGGAGCTTTTTATGAATGCAGAATGGTTATTGGAAGGTTTTCTCCAAGTGTTTCTGCAGTGGCAGGGCTGTGTGACCTCACTGGTCACAGAAGGTGGCACATCAAGAGAAGCAGCACAGCTTGACCCAAGGCAAACAGATGCACATGCAGCTCACCAACTACAAATGATGTTTATATTTTGGTATGAGCTTTCGTGTGCATGCACACTTCTTCAGATACACTAGAAACAGAAGTGTCAGACCCTATATATATACAGATAAATGGACATAAATCTGACATCAGGAACCATAAGACTGAAAAACCAGTAGGAGAACACTTCAATCTCCCAGGACATTCTATACAAGATCTCAAAGCAGCTGTTTTATTACAGAGAAATTTCAGGAACAGACTGGAAAGGGAAGTTGCTGAATTGGAAATCATTACCAAGCTTAAAACAATGGAAGCACCTGGGATGAATAGAGATATCTGATTCTTATCTCATTATGCATGATCAAGCTTTCTTTAGCACCTCAGCCCAGGACTAATTGCAGCCATCAGCAGCCATTAACACCCATCTACAGGTTTACCACTCCCATCAGCCCATCTCCCATCCCCACCCACCCCCACCACCCTCTGTATATATATAGGGTCTGACACTTCTGTTTCTAGTGTATCTGAAGAAGTGTGCATGCACACGAAAGCTCATACCAAAATATAAACTTAGTTGGTCTTTAAGGTGCTACTGAAGGAATTTTTTTATTTTGCTTCGACTCAGACCAACACGGCTACCTACCTGTAACTACAAATGATGTGTGTCTGTAAAACTTAGCAAAGGTTTTCTTTCCACCATCCCCAAAAGCTCCTCCGAATTTCCTCTCCTTTACCTCATGATCCAGCAGTCAAAAGAATGGCTGACTAGCTGTGGGAAAGGGCACTTCTTCAAAAATGATACTCAAGGCAAGCCCCACCCCGCATAATCGATCACATGATGTGGTGTGCACACACCATTTGAATGGCTTAACTTTTGGGGGGCAGCTCCCTCAAATATTTAAGGGGGCAAAGACCACTTGGTCCCTAGGAGTTGGCTCCTATGGGCAGAAGAAAGACTTTTGTACCAAGACTCCTTCTTCCTTTCATTCCACTTCCCCTTCAGATTGTCTTAGGAGAGGCAGCTAATAGTAAGCATGCCTAATTTGCATTTAAAAGGATAACGAGAACTCCGTTTACCTTCCCGCTGCAAAGGTACCTAATTTATCTACTTGCATGGGTTGGCAGAAGCTGGGACAGAGAAACGGGAGCTCAACCCCGCTGTGTGGATTCAAACCGCCGACCTTACAACCAGCAAGCCCAAGAGACTCATTGATATAGACCACAGCGCCACCCACAGGAAAGGTGTAGTATGTACACAGCCTGAGACACAGTGCTTCAACATTTGTATGCATTCTGTAGTTGCCATAATTTCAGACTCGGTCCCTCTCTTCCCACAGCCCAGGCCTGGCCCAATATATTTCGGCACCTGATGAAGCAAACCACCCAGCCGTGCTCCTCCTTACAAGGAAAAATGGCTGAGGGAAGATCTACCTCAGGAACAAGGAGGAATAAAGGTCTGCATTGGGATCTGCTGCCCTGCTGCCCCTGCCACCTGAGGCACTCACCTCACCTGGCCTCATGGCCCTGCCCCCACAACTCTGAAAGGCAGGCAGAAGCATTCAGCAGCCCCCCTGTTCTCTCCTGAAAAAGATTAAGCAGCCCCCAAGGCTGTAGCCTTTCTGTTGATGACAATCCAGCCTCAATCAAGTGTTCATAACTTAAAACTCTCCCCATCCCTTGCTATTGTGCATTTGACAGAAAAGTTAATGCCTTAAGCTGCAATATGGGTACTTTAAAAAAAATTAAATGAATCTGTCTCCATACAATTTATTTGACTTTCAAATGCTACCCTTCTTCCTCTGAGATAATAAGAACAATGTTGCAACTCTCCCCACACAACACTTTCCAGAGGAAAGGCAAGAATTTATCTTTTGACATCCTTCAAGGTGCAATTCTCTTCTCCCCGCCCCACAGCTTTATTCTAAAACAGGCAGCACCCACACAGTTTGCATTCTGCCAGGTCTTATTACATACCCTCCAATGTTCCTCAGAAGAAAATAGGGACATGCCCTCCACTGTCCTGAGAAAACCTCATAATTTTTATTTTATTTTATTTTATTCTTTGGTAGATTTACAAAAAGAAAAACACACACCAATAAATAAATTGTAGAAAGGGGCAAAGTTAGACGCGGACGAACAAAGCATTCTTTTTTTTTTTTAAAAAAAATCAAAACTCCTTGCACAGCTGGATGAACCCACAGAATGGGGAAAATCCGCTCATTCCTATTGCTTACAGTTCCCCTCAGTGACTTCAGAGTTCAGGAAACATACTTGGTTCCTCCTCCACCACCAAAACAAGTTTCATAACCCTGTGAGGTAGGTTAGACTGAGAGACAGTGACCTTTTCAAGGTTATTCAGTGAGCTTTGTAGTGAGGATTTGAACCTGAGCCCACTTGATCCTAGTCTTAACACTCTCAACACAGGACTCTGCTCCCAAGTAACCAAGCTGCATAAATAATTCAATTCACATTGAGGCTACTCATTTTTATTTACAGTATTATAAGACTTAATGTACTGTTGCCAGAGATTAATGGCCTCTTTCCAGAGATCTTGATAAAGGTTACAAAATAATAAGACATGCCCAATAGTTTCAACTTCGTCTCAATCACAGGGACCAGTAGTAGATGATAGTGCGGTCTTTTTTTTTTTTTAATTAAAAAGGTCTTTATTTCAAATCGTTAAAACATTACAAAATTATAACAAAACAAAACAAAAACAGAAATAAAGGAAAATTACAGAACATAATAGAAATTATAAGAATACCAAAAACAAAACAAAACGTATAAATGAATATTCAAAACAAAACATCATTTCCTCCCCCTCTTCCCTCCCTTTCCCACCCTTTTCCCTCCCCCAACCAGTAGCTGTGTTGCTCTCTCAGCTTCCCAACGTCATACGTCGTCACTGCTGCATCACAGGAGGTGAAGGGGCAAGGCAGCAGGGAGCTCAGCACTGTGTTGGTGCAGTGCACTGGATTGGCTCCACCCCTGTGCCACCACTATGCTGAGCACCCAGGGTTGACCCACCTCAGGCAGCAGAGTCCACAGGAGCAGCAGATCCAGCCTCCAGGGAATGCATCACTTGCTGCCGCCATTGCCACTGCTGCAGTGGCAGCAACACTCATTGGAGGCCAGAAGTACCTTCTCCTTGGCACCCCCCTCCCCAAATACCACCTCTACAGTGAACTTCTGGCAAATAGGTGTTGATGCTGGCCTCCTCCCACCCTTATTCCCAATGTAGATGTTTACCCCCCCCTTGTTTGTGATGTAGCTCTTCACACACCCTTTCTTCCCTCAGTGGGTGCCATTTTGGGGTTCACTGCAGTTGCTGTGAGCATGCTGCTGCCTTTTGGGAAGCCAGGAGAACAAACAACCCTGTAACCCACACTGGGTAGCCAGCAACTACCGACAGGAGCATTTGGAAGGAGCATTGAGTGTGGAGTGAGTCTTTGTGGGTTGTAGTGTTGCTGAGTGTGAGTGATTGGTAGAGATATTGTATGAGGTGGGGAATGAACCCTGCTGGATTAGACCAGAGTCCCATTTGATCCAGCGTCCTGTTCTCATAGTGACCACAGGCAGAACCTGAGCACAACAACCCTCTCACCAACAGCAACAACTGCTATTCAGAGGCATAATGTCTCCAACAGTGGAGGTAAAATATAGCCATTGTGGCCAGGAGCCATTGATTGATAAATTCATGAAGGATAAGGCTACTTCTCTTTTAAAGCCATCCATTGGTTGCAGTGGCTGTGTGAATTGATGGTGAGAGTGAGATTGTGTCAGTGGTTGTGTGAACAGCATGCTTTTTATATTGGTTGGGAGTTAAAGATCTAAGGAACTTAAATCTTAGCTATCTAGATATAGATATCATGTACTGTACTTGGGCTTAAAGTAACTCATTTGAGTTTATCATTTTTATCAGTGATGTTCTATAATGTGTTTTTAATGTTGTACACCATCCTGG
This sequence comes from Zootoca vivipara, assembly GCF_963506605.1. Lineage (NCBI taxonomy): Eukaryota > Metazoa > Chordata > Lepidosauria > Squamata > Lacertidae > Zootoca > Zootoca vivipara. The sequence goes on from NC_083285.1 coordinate 511,322, forward strand.
GATCTTTTAATAAAGGGTGGTATATAAATTGGAATTATTATGAATATGTCTGTTCATAATTTATTTGTCTTTGTCTTTATTGTAAACTGCTTCAAGCTCTGTGTATTCATTTGTCAGCAGGTGGCGCTGTTGCATCTTTCTGTCCCCTAGAATTGATTGCATCCTCACTGAGAAGGGGAAAACTATATAGTATAGATGGAAGCAAACATATGTCCTTCACACTGACACCTCAGTGAGGACATGTGATTTATTTTGTGAGTGTGCACTTGTGAACTACATCACACAGAATGCTGGGACAAGAGTTTTAGGAGCCAGGACAAATTTTCAGTGTTTGTAGTAATGCTGCTGTGATACTATCTTCTCCAGTGACACCCCAATAATTATCTGGACATATACATTACAGTGGTACCTCGGTTTATGAACACAATTGGTTCCGGAAGTCTGTTCATAAACTGAAGCGTTCATCAACTGAAGCGAACTTTCCCATTGAAAGTAATGGAAAGTGGATTAATCCGTTCCAGACGGGTCCGCGGAGTACTCAACCTGAAGCGTACTTAACCCGAAGCATGGGTGTAATTGGTTCCGAAAGTCTGTTCATAAACTGAAGCGTTCATAAACTGAAGCAAATTTTCCCATTGAAAGTAATGGTAAGTGGATTAATCCGTTCCAGATGGGTCCGTGGCGTTCGTAAACTGAAAATTCGTAAACTGAGGTGTTCATAAACCGAGGTTCCGCTGTATTTTATTTAATCAAATGCCACAGCAGGAGATGACTCATTCACAAATGTTGCTTATAAATGCTGAAAAGACTTGCTTGATATGAAGTGAAATAGAAATGGTAATAAAACAGGCACTAGCGGAGGAAGAGGAGTGCAGGGGAAGTGCACCGCCCCCAGCAGCACAATCCTGGTAGGTGCCATCCCCATTCCCATGTTCGCTCCGCACTGAAAACAGGTTGGATCGTCGGGCATTTCTCATTTGGAGAATTTTGAATGTGTTGTGCCAGGGATGTTACTGAACTACAAATCCCATTATCACTGAACATTGGCCGTAATGCCTGGGGTTGATGGTTGTTGTACAACAAGAATGTAGAGGTTGCCATATTGGCTACTCATGATTTAAAGTCCAGCAGCTTCTGGAAGGCCAGAGAATTCACATCACCGTATTACGGAGCCACACACTCCTTGGAAAGACCAGGACTATGGGTGCTAGTGTTTTTAAGTGACTTTCAGGCTGCAGGCCTATAAGCTCCATTAAATTTTCCCGAACATTTTTGTATGATGGGAGGGGCTGCTGCTACAAGTGAGGTGGCAGCAAGCAGAGCTTCCCACTTGATAGATCAGCCACCGTTACAGCATTGTACTGGATAACTGTGGGGAGAAGGAAATGGCGGCTTCATCACACACACACACACAAAAGAGACAGACACCAGTGGCAACTTGCATTAATGTGACAACTTAGCCAGAGCTGAGTTAGCCATCTGCCCAATGGCTAATTTTGGATGGTCTTTGCTTAGCATTCTCTTCTGCTTAATGACCTGAGCATAGATCATTTCATGCCAAGCAGATTCCTTTCTGCCCAATAAATAAATAAATAAATAAATAAATAAATAAGTGGCCAGGCAATTGAACTTGCTTGTAAACTGCAGAAAACAAAACATGTTGTACAGCAAATTTTTCGGCAATCTTTGATGATGATAATAAAACAATTGGAAAGCAAAAAGCTGGCAGAAACCTCAAAGTGTACGAGGGGGAAAATATTTGAAATGTATTGTGATAGGCTATTCTACAAATCAGCAGTTATCTAGGCAGAAGAAATGAATGGTTCACAGACTACAGAAAAGCATATTCAGCGTAGCAAATTAACAGGGGGAAAGAGGGCAGGAAGCTGCAAGCCTTATCAGTCACTTAATTGCCTGATTTTCTATATGTCACTGAATATACTGTTTTATAAAACAAGTACCAGCTCCTCATGCAACCTTTAAAGATGCCGCTTAGAACCAAGCAAAGTATTTCAGAAGAATTCCCTGAGATATCATTTCATCATAACACATTCATGGCCCTCTTCCAGAAGGGTTCTTATCATCCTTTAGTATCCTAGCTGCATTGTGTTTTAAAAGTGCTACTTTTCCGATTGCATAATCCATTACAGAATATTTTCCTTAGATACATACCAATATAGAACAATTCTGGACTAGGGATAGGGGAGAGATGTGATTCAGGTCACGTTTAAAACTGAATCCATGAGATTTGCACTTTCAGAAACAACATGACGCTGCCCTTCAAAATTTGCACTAACCTTAATTTTGCAAAAAGGTTCTCCTGCCAAACCATCTTCACAAGAATGCATTGTGGGATGGAACACTGGGGCAGACAAGTCACAACAGTTCCTAGAGTGTCCACTAAGAGGAACTCACCTGGAGGAACACCTGACCAAGGCTCAGTTTCCTGTTCCTCCCGACATGCAGATGAGATGGTGTGACGACCCTGGTCCCACTCTACCTTACTATCACTGCGACACAGGAATCCAGAGGGGAAAACACCCACCCTCTTCTCCTGCCGCCTCAAAAATAAACCCCTTTTCCTAATGGGTTTCTAAGTAAGGAGAGCCTTCCAGCCTACGTGGCCTGGTACCTTAAGAAACTCTAGGCTGTCCCCCCAGGAATAACCTCTTGCCTCCTGTAAAGGGTCTCCCTCAGTTGGATTCCCCCACTGTAGAAGTTTGCCCTAGGCACTCTGGCAACTTCTTGGCACCTCAGGTTACCCTTCTAAGCCTCCTCCGTGTAACTTCAGGACACAAACCACCACCTCCCTGCCTGAGGTGAGTTTGGCCCTCTCTTGAGTCACCACGGCTGTGAGTCCTGGTACCTCGCTGGAAAAATACAAACGGACCTCTTGTTGGCAAAAACAGAGATGAAGTTTTATTGTGTTAAAAACATAAGTGATTCTTTAACGTGTCATTTATTAATTAGCTTTGTTCCAGTTGTATAAAAATAAACTCAGTCAAACATTTAACTTTAAGTTGTCCTAGCCTCTTAACTGTCTTCATACAAGCCACCTCATAACATCACACCACATCACACCTTCCTCCCTCTCCCTCCTAACTGACCAAACCGACTCTCCCTCCTTTCAAACCGGGCACAGTCCCACCCCCATCAGAGTTCTATGTCAGTCAGGCTAAAGGTGGGTTAACTCTTTGCCAGCCGGGCAGAAATAAACATTTTAAAAGTGCTTCAATTTGTCACATATCTCCCCCACCACAAAGACATTGCGTCGGCTTGCTCTTAATTAACTAGAGCAATGCCAAAGCAATGGGCTTGGGGTCCAAAATACTTCAATGCATTCTATAACATTCATATTACAAAGTCAACTAAATTAACATCTCATAAACTTGTACACAGATAAACCATGTTTGGCATGTGTCAGATTATAACGCCTAAGCACAAATGTTCTGCTAGGGTTATCACCGTTTCATATAATCATTTGCACCATTCTATACCTCTCAAAAATACCTGGATAAAGCGTCCGCTATGATGTTTTCCTTCCCACTTATGTGCTTGACATCAAAGGTGTAATCCTGTAACTGCATGCTCCACCTGATTAACTTGCTGTTGTTACCCTTCATTTGGTTTAGCCATTTCAGCGGTGAGTGATCGGTATATAGGGTAAACTTTCGGCCCCACAGGTAAGGCTTCAGTTTACCTACGGACCACAAAATCGCTAGGCATTCGAGTTCTATGGTGGAGAGGTGCTTTTCCCTCTCCAATAGCTTCCGGCTGATATATAATACTGGGTGTAAAAACCCTCCTTCTCCCTCCTGTGCCAGTACTGCACCTAAACCAACACCTGATGCGTCCGTCATTAAATTAAAAGGGCAAAAGAAATCAGGTGCTTTTAAAATGGGCTCTGTCATCAGAGCAGCCTTTAAAAGTTCAAAAGCTTGTTGACACTGTGATGTCCAGATAATTTTGTCCGGGCGGCTTTTCTTCGTACAGTCACTCAACACAGCCGCGTGAGTGCTGAACTGGGGGATAAAACGCCTATAATAACCTATAGCTCCTATAAAGGCACGCACCTGCTTCTTAGTTTTGGGAGCCGGCCAGCTTCTGATGGCTTCCACTTTGTTAGTATCTGGCCTGATCACTCCCCCTCCGAGAACATGGCCTAAGTATTTAACCTGTCTTTTCCCCATCTGACACTTAGCCGCTTTTACTGTTAAACCTGCCGCTTTTATCCTCTGGAAAACCACACTTAGGTGTTGTAAGTGATCTCTCCACGATGGGCTAAATACCGCTATGTCGTCAATGTAAGCAAGGGCGAACGTTTGCAGACCCCTTAGCATCCTATCGATGAGTCGCTGGAACGTGGCTGCCGCGTTCTTTAATCCAAAAGGCAACACTTTAAATTCAAACAACCCATCTCTAGTGATGAAAGCGGTTTTGGGCTTGTCTAAGGGATCCATTTCCACTTGCCAGTACCCTTTTGTTAAGTCAAGTGTAGATATATAATTCGCTTTTCCTATGGTCTCAACCAAGTCGTCCACCCGTGGCATGGGGTAAACGTCCGGCACGGTCACCTGGTTCAACTTTCTGAAGTCTACACAGGGACGAAAGGTATTGTCTGGCTTCCTGACCAAGAGCAGGGGCGATGACCAGGGGCTGTAAGAGGGCTCAATCAATCCCAGTGCAAGCATCTCCCTGATCTCTGAAGAGACCAAGTCGGCGTGCTCCCCCGTCACTCTGTAAGGAGGGGTAGCTATGGGTCTTGCTTCCCCCGTATCTATTTTATGAGTTGCTAGGTTGGTCCTCCCTGGGATGTTTGAGAAGATCTGAGCAAACTGAGCAAGGACTATTTTTAACTGCTCCTTTTGCTCTGGGGTCAGACCTTCGTCGAATGACACCTCTGCTAGAGTTGTGCCCTTACTTAGCTCTCCCCACCCAGTTAAATGAATCCCTTGGGTCACCTTCCCCTTTACTTGTAACACCAACTTATTTCTGTCAAAATAAGGCTTAAGTAAATTTACATGAAAGTTTTTACATCGGTTCCCTTCCCCATCTAACTCTACCAAATAGTTCACCGCAGATATCCTCTCGACCACTTTGAAGGGACCGTCCCACGACATCTCCAACTTCTTTCGACGTCTTGTTCTTAACACGAGCACACTGTCACCAGGCTGGAAAGATCTGTCTCTTGCGTGTGCATCATACCACTGCTTCTGTCGACGCTGTGCCTGCTGCAAGTTGTGAGCAGCTTGCTCCCGTAGCTCTTGAAGGTCGCTCTGCAGCTCCTGTAGATACGTCACAACATCAGGGCTGTCGATCTGCTCCTCCCCTGACCACGCTGCTTTCATCAAGTCTAGGGGTCCTCGTGGCTGTCGTCCAAATAGGAGTTCAAAAGGACTGAACCCTGTGCTCTCCTGCGGCACTTCGCGATAACCAAATAGGAAGTGTTGCAGCCTCTCATCCCAGTCGTTAGGATGATTGATGGAATAGGTTTTTAGCATCCGGCTCAGGGTCGAATTAAATTTCTCCGTCAAGCCATTCGACTGTGGATGATAAGCCGTAGTTTTAACATGCTTAACCCCACAAAGAGTTAAAAGCTCTTCCATGGTCTTGGACGTGAAGGATGTCCCTAAATCTGTTATAATTTCCTTGGGGAATCCCAGCCTTAAGAACACCGACATGAGGGCTTTTGCTACAGTCTTTGAGTCAATGTCCTTTAGAGGTATTGCTTCTGGATAGCGCGTAGCATAATCCACGAGGCATAAAATAAATTTATTCCCCCTTTTTGTAACTCTGGAGATAGGCCCGAGGATGTCCACTCCTACTCTGGAAAAGGGCTCAGTAATTACGGGAATAGACTGTAACAAGCCTCGCGTTTTGTCCGCTCTTTTGCCTGCTTTTTGGCAGATCACACAGTACTTGCAATACTCTTTGATGTCTTTGCCCATCCCAGGCCAGTAAAATCTTGCTTGGATTCTATCACTAGTCTTTCTAATGCCTAGATGCGCTGCTGAGGGTGCATCGTGTGCCATTTGTAGCACTTGCAACCGGTAAGCTCTTGGCAACACTAACTGTTTCTTCCTTTCCCAAACAGCAGCAGTTTTCCTCCTCCTAGAAATTCTATACAATCTTCCCTCAATGGTGGTAAATAAGCAGGGGTTCTCCACAGTTACTTCTGCAGTAGGACTTTGTGCTTTACCCCACAGCTCTTTTATAGTTTCATCCTCTTTTTGATCACTCAAGAATTGGGCACCGTGCTCCTGGACCACTGGCATGCTAATCAGCCCTTCACCCTCACCAGGCTCTAGGGGTGACTCTATAACTGCAGGAGGATTACTCTCAGTGACTTGAGACTGTGACCTAGTTATCACTTGAATACGGTGCTTCTGACTAGCTAGGTCATTCCCTATTAAAAAGGGTACCTCCAATTCATTTAGGATTCCTACTCTCCATTTGCCACAAAATCCTTTGTAGGTAATATCAACTTCAGCTAATGGTACTTCAAAATGTGGGCCCCATATGCCTTTTAAACTATAGGACTGACCCTTGAGGTACTGCTCCTTTGGAACAAATTGGGATTTAACAAGTGAGACTTCTGCTCCTGTGTCCCTCAAACCTAAAAAAGACTGACCATTTAATTCAATTGGCTCCATGTAATCTTGGTTGCACTCCTGCTCAGCCCTCCAGACCTGTAAGACCTTAGAAGTAGTCTCAGCTGGACTGTCCGCTTTCTCTGAGCCTTCTGTCTGAGGCGAGCTATTTTCCTGAGACTGCATTACCAGTTTTACTTGTTTAGCTGCAGAAGGTGTAGTTTGCGACTTAACCAGCAGGGGGCACCTGGCACGTACATGGCCCTCACGATTACAGAAAAAACAAGTGATTTTCTTAGATCCTGTCTTGTCAGAAACTGATTCCCTGACAGGAAAATTTTCTTGCCTGTCTTTATTTTCTCTGTTTCTCCATGGATTACCCTTCTGTGAGTGTTTTGAGAATGCTATTTCATTGAAATCTCCTTGTAGTTCGTCTAAGACCTCAGCAACCTGTGCCACAGTTTTCAGTTTTTTATCCCTCAAGAACCAACGTAAATTGCTAGGGATTTGCTTAAAAAATTGTTCTAAACAAATTAATTGTTTTAACTCACCAAAGTCCTTCACTCCACTCCCTTGAATCCATCTGTCAAGTAATTTATCTAAGCGGCTAGCTAGTTGGGCATAAGTCTCTTTATGTTCCTTTTTTGCCTCACGAAAAGCCTTTCTGCTTTGTTCAGCCGTGAGTCCACATCGAACCCTGACCCTTTGCTTAAATACTTGGTAACTTGACAGCTCTTCTTCCCTCAGGTCAGCATAAATTTCACTTAGTATCCCACAAATTTGAGGTCTTAAATAAAGCATCCAGTTCTCCTCAGGTATTTGAAATTCCACACAAACGCGTTCGAAGGTAAATAGAAACGATTCGACATTATCGTCTTTTCCAAATTTGGGGAACCTTTTTAAATTAATTGCGATACTATCATTATTAACTGGGCTACTAGTTAATTCTGATCGCAAACGTATCTCTTCAAGCTTCATTCTGTCCTGTTCTAATTGAACCCTTAACCTCTCGGACTGCATTCTCTCCTCAGCTTCAATTCTAGCTTTTTCCCTCTCACTTTCAGATGCTATCTTTTCCCTCTCAGCTTCAATTCTGGCTTTTTCTCTCTCACTTTCAATTCTGGCTTTTTCCCTCTCACTTTCAGCTGCTATCTTTTCCCTCTCAGCTTCAATTCTGGCTTTTTCTCTCTCACTTTCAATTCTGGCTTTTTCCCTCTCACTTTCAGCTGCTATCTTTTCCCTCTCAGCTTCAATTCGGGCCATCTCAATTCGTAGTTTCATCAGTTCTACCTCAGAACCTGGGCTTCCCTCAGCCCCTTCCGTTCTTTCATCTCCTTTTGCCTCTCTGGGTTTTCTTACGTGAGTCATTTTCCTCACAGGAAAATCCTGACAGACTCAAACCAAACTAGGCGCGTGAGCTTTGAATTTCGATCACGACGCTGCCACCAAAAATGTGACGACCCTGGTCCCACTCTACCTTACTATCACTGCGACACAGGAATCCAGAGGGGAAAACACCCACCCTCTTCTCCTGCCGCCTCAAAAATAAACCCCTTTTCCTAATGGGTTTCTAAGTAAGGAGAGCCTTCCAGCCTACGTGGCCTGGTACCTTAAGAAACTCTAGGCTGTCCCCCCAGGAATAACCTCTTGCCTCCTGTAAAGGGTCTCCCTCAGTTGGATTCCCCCACTGTAGAAGTTTGCCCTAGGCACTCTGGCAACTTCTTGGCACCTCAGGTTACCCTTCTAAGCCTCCTCCGTGTAACTTCAGGACACAAACCACCACCTCCCTGCCTGAGGTGAGTTTGGCCCTCTCTTGAGTCACCACGGCTGTGAGTCCTGGTACCTCGCTGGAAAAATACAAACGGACCTCTTGTTGGCAAAAACAGAGATGAAGTTTTATTGTGTTAAAAACATAAGTGATTCTTTAACGTGTCATTTATTAATTAGCTCTGTTCCAGTTGTATAAAAATAAACTCAGTCAAACATTTAACTTTAAGTTGTCCTAGCCTCTTAACTGTCTTCATACAAGCCACCTCATAACATCACACCACATCACACCTTCCTCCCTCTCCCTCCTAACTGACCAAACCGACACTCCCTCCTTTCAAACCGGGCACAGTCCCGCCCCCATCAGAGTTCTATGTCAGTCAGGCTAAAGGTGGGTTAACTCTTTGCCAGCCGGGCAGAAATAAACATTTTAAAAGTGCTTCAATTTGTCACAGATGGATTACCTGGCAGATAAAAGCCCCTAGCCAGCAGCCATTCTCTCTCTTAACCATCTCTTCTTCAATGGGAACACATCTACAGAGAATCTACAGTTAGGATGGTTCTCCCTCTCGGCCTGCTGCCCAGAGAGAGACAAGACTCTACTAAGTAGACTCCAGATGTACATATTTGTAACTTTTCTACGTAAGCCTGCCTTTCTGAGATTATGCTGTTAACTCAGGATGAACCTGTAAGTAAACTCTATCTTATTTTATGAAACTGTGTTGTGTATTTCTTTTAGGAGGGACAAAGGGGATTTGCCAGGAAGTATAATATTGTTGTATAGGTTTTAACAAACCTGAATGCACACTTTTGCTGCGCACAAAAGGGGAATGTCACTCTGCTGATATTGGAAGCTTGATAACACAAGCTTGAATAGGATCTATCTAATAATATATCCTAATCCACATCCCTAACATTCCCACGTGCATGAATATTGAGGAAATGTGCAATGGCACATGTTAGTGACAATAACATGCAAAAATGTGTATATTAGTCAAAATTGCACACAAAAATCTGTTTATTAGGAGAAATTTACAATAAAATCAAGATGAATTTTCATAATGATTAAAAAAATAATAATCACAAATTGCTGTTAAAATATGGAGAACTGAATTTAAAGTGGGGGAAATGAGAAACAGAGAGAACCCAAGCATTTCATCCCTACACTTGACATAACAGCCCTGTTGAAAAGTGTGTCTGAATGCTCTTGGGGCCCATTCTGTTCCCCATAGAGTAGGAAACCTCAGGCCCTTGGCCAAATTAAGACCTCTATCTGGTCTATCAAACATTCCAAATCCACATGGAACAGGGAAAACTGGCACGGGCAAGAACGATTACATCCTACAATGCCCAGTTATGTGTCAGTGCAAATGAAAGGATGAGATCCTTCAGGTACCCTGGTGCCAGGCAGCTCAGGTTTTGAAAGCTCAAAACAAGTCCAAACACTTGTTAAAATATTCAAAAAGCTTTTACTTGAAGAACATATAGCTAATAGGGTTGCCAGACTCAATAGAGGACAGGACTTCTGTCCCTTTAATTGCCCTGCTCTCTTTTGAGTCTGGAAACCTTAAAGAGAAACCAGCAGACCCTTTGTTTAATTTCCAAGCTACAAGAAAGAAGATTCCACCATAGCTGCCAAGTTTTCCCTTTTCTCGTGAGGAAGCCTATTCAGCATAATGGAAATTCCACCTAAACATTAGAAAGAACTTCCTGACAGTAAGAGCTGTTCGGCAGTGGAATTTGCTACCAAGGAGTGTGGTGGAGTCTCCTTCTTTGGAGGTCTTTAAGCAGAGGCTTGACAGGCATATGTCAAGAATGCTTTGATGGTGTTTCCTGCTCGGCAGGGGGTTGGACTGGATGGCCCTTGTGGTCTCTTCCAACTCTATGATTCTATAGTCTGCTGGTTTCTCTTTAAGGTTTCCAGACTCAAAAGAGAGCAGAGCAATTAAAGGCACAGAAGTCCTGTCCTCTATTGAGTCTGGCAACCCTAATAGCTAAAGAAGAATATATGCAGAGTATTTACATTCACATGCTTATCCCAGCCTGGGCTTATTTTTTTCTTAGCTGAAGATTACAGCTTCTTCCTTAAACACTCAAGCCAACTGTGTCTTTCTCTCTTTCAGTCCTTGCACACATGACCCAGCTCAGCCATGCAGCTCCAGAAAGGTTTCCATATTCTCCTTCCAGCAGACTTCTCCTTATTACTGCTTGGGAGAACATCCACTTCTCTACTTCTTTCTGTCACATACATTCACACAGAAGCATGAGCACTCCTCTACTGTGTTTAGAGAGAGAATTATCTAGCATGGTCTCTTCTTCAGTGTTCATGGAGATGGAGACATTACAGTCAAGTCACTCACACACAAAACAAAATGGAGAATGTATTAAGATACCTCCCATGTGACCAGAGTTAACCAAACAGATGAGAGTTACTGAGGAACATTCCAGAATGAAACACACCGTAATGCATTGAAGTGTCCCCAATTTCAGTGAATTAAATCACTATGCTTAGCAAAGGGGCCCACTCTGAATCATGTTGGGTGGGTGCAGAGCTCAGAAAACCCCTGAAGGCAATCCCACCATTTCCTCCTTAAGAGTGGGAAGAGACCAGTAGCACCTCCTACAGCAGGCATCCCCAAACTTCGGCCCTCCAGATGTTTTGGACTACAATTCCCATCATCCCTGACCACTGGTCCTGTTAGCTAAGGATCATGGGAGTTGTAGGCCAAAACATATGGAGGGCCGCAGTTTGGGGATGCCTGTCCTACAGTATTTGCTGAGAGGCTACTGTAAAGGTTGCAATGGGGAGCTGCCTCCAGGAAGCACACATTGCTGTCCCTGCAGCAGAAAACCATACATTCCTTGGATCTGCTGCCCCTGTGGATTCTGCAATCCAAGGCTGTCACGTCACCTTGCCTTATGGGTGAGTTGGCCCTGCTCGACAGGAGTCTTCAAGTTCATGAAGGCACAAGTATGGGCACCAACAGTGACGGAGAGCAGGCCGGGGCGGGGGTGGTGCGGGTTCTGGGGGCGTGGTGACCGCCCATAGGGGCAGGGACCACGTTCTGGGGGCGGGGACCGCCGCATGCGGGGACGGGGGGGCAGCCGCGATGATGCCCTCGGAATCGCGCTGCCTGGGGCGGAGTGCCCCTATCGCCCCTCCCTTCCTACACCCCTGGGCACCAAGTCTATAGCAACTACCGTTAACTTGACCAACAAGCCACTTATCTAAGTTTCAATTCAACAAAGATCCTTGTTGTGGGTGCAAGTGTTTTCCTTGAATCCAGTGGAACACTGCACAATGCGAGTTTATACAAGGCAAAATGTGGAGTACATCCTAGCCTAAGGAAAACCAAAAGATTTTCAAAAACACTAGCAAAAATTCCTCAAGAGGTCTTTGCACATCTCAAAAAGGACTTGCAACTGACAAATATACCAGTAAGCAGCAAACAAACATTTGTTCACTTATCATGTATTTTACAGCTGGGGGAAAGAAAGCAAGATAGCAGAATAGCAGCATTGGAGTTTTTCTATAATACTTACAGTGGCACCTCGGTTTACAAACACAAACTGAAGTCCGTACTTAACCTGAAGCGAACATTCCCATTGAAAGTAATGGAATGTGGATTAATCCATTCCAGACGGTCCGTGGAGTACTTAAACTGAAGCGTACTTAACCTGAAGCAAACTTTCCCATTGAAAGTAATGGAAAGTGGATTAATCCGTTCCAGACAGGTCCGCGGAGCACTTAAACTGAAAATACTAAAACCGAGGCGTACTTAAACCGAGGTATGACTGTACTTCCAAACTGCTTTAATGTTTCAGCTCTCAAAAAATGTGGACATCATCCAGAGTTTGTGCTTCAAGGTCTTGCAACATGAAATGTGTAGGTGGTTCACTCTAAAATGAGATTTAACAGTGAGCTTACCTAGCAAAATCCATTCCATTTATTGAATAGTGAAGTAAAGATCAGTGCTCATAGCCATCAAGAAGCTCAGACATTTTTAAAGTGATATAAACACAAGGGGGGGGGGGAGTCTTCAGATTGCAAAAGAATCATTTTGTTGAAAATAAAGTCGTATTTAAAAAAATGAATCTTCTATTCTCTTTGGACACAGTTCCTCCTCCCCCTGCCAAAAGCATACCATTAACTTGCAAACTCTAGGGGACAGCATTTGTTAAACCAAATGTATTCCCGGACACAACAAAATAATTACTTAAATGGAGTCCTCCTTCAGAAATTGTTTCTAGGACTAATTATCTTTTTGTTCAGCTGAGACTTGAAAAGAGAGTGGGTAAGCTAATAAACATTTAAGATTGCATTTTTATATCTAAGCCTAACAGATGCAAAACAATTAATGTAACCTAAATCAATTATTTACAAACAATTAGCTGCAATAATAGGAGCACTGCAGCAACATCTCCTCATACTCGGCATAGAGTCACCATGCTAAGTTATATTGTTTCAATGCTTGCAGTTTCCTTAACTGGCTGAGTTGGTGTGATGGCGTTGACCATTCCAGCTACTCAGCTATGGAATGGTTAGAGTCCAATTACTGTGAGAAGGGTAGTTCTCAGGTTGGATGGAACTGTGGATGAGGAAGCTTTATGGGGCAGATTAAACTTAACTTCCTGACCTGGGAGGAAACTCATTGGCCATGCTACCACTCATTCACTTTTTTTGGAGCTTGTTATGATCTCTCTTTTTTTTTTTAAACAACCTTAAACAATCCATAGAAAAATAGAGGTGACAGCCTTGCATCCAGCCTCACAGCAGAGCAGGACAAATTCGGCTTCCTACATACTTACATTCCTATGAATGACAAGAAGCCAAATGAGCTATGTAGTTACTAAATTTAGAATTGGGGTGAGAAGAGGGGTTCCTAACCTGTGAGGATTGGTGGGATGGAGTTAAAGAACAAAGGACCTGTAGTTGTACCTTGGAAGTCGAACGGAATCTGTTCCGGAAGTCCGTTCGACTTTCAAAACTTCCAAAAACCAAATCACAGCTTCTGATTGGCTGCAGCAAGCTCCTGCAGCCAATCAGAAGCCGCAGAAACCCTGTCGGACATTCAGGTTCGCAAACCGGAACAATCACTTCTGGGTTTGCCACGTTCGGGAGCCAAAACGTCCAAGTTCCAGGGCATTCAACAACCAAGGTACAACTGTTTTTGCTTCCTGGTAAGTTTGGGTGGATGAGAATGAGCAACCAGGAAGGGAGCGGGAGAGAATAAGCTGTGTGACATAGCAGACGTGTCTTGCTCAGAGTCTCCTGAAACCTGGCAGCACCAATGCCTCTCCAGTTCCACACATTACAGTGATGAAAACCTGTCCTGATCCAAAGATGGCCTTGTGGGAGTGGTTTGCTGAAAGGATACCAGAAAAAGGATGTCAAAAATGCCAGCACGATCAATTCTGGTGCTTTATTATAAGAAAGAGTAAACTTACAGCGCTACTGGAGGCAGCACAACAATGCTGGAGAACATAGAGCCAGGGAGTCATTGAAATCTGAAAGCCCAAAGTCTGCAGAGCGTCACTGCCTTTGCAGATGTGGGACAAACACCACAACAGTGGGAGGTCGTTATGACTCGTCCACACCCAAGCAACCATTTATACATTCTTTATATACAAAGCAGCATGCCAGACCCTCCCATCAATACACCTGACCATTGAGTCCATAGGTGGCAACTATCTAAAGCTTACAGTTGCATAGGATCAATTCCAATCTGTTACCTCCGAGGATGTGGACAGGCTGCTTGGACGAGTGAAACCGGCCACGTGTCTCCTTGATCCTTGCCTATCTTGGCTAATAATAATAATAATAATAATAATAATAATAATAATAATAATAAATAATTTATATTTATACCCCGCCCTTCCCGGTTCAAAAACCCAGGCTCAGGGTGGCTAACAACAAATTTAAAACACTTAATTGTAATACAACATAAAAGCAGCATAAAATACAGTATAAAAGCATGAATAACAATAAAATTCAAGTTCAAGAATCAATTTGGGGAAAATCCATCCAATAAACATTAGATAGACACCAGGGCTGGGCGAGCAGGGAATGCTTCTCTCTGTGAGGGAGTCTTCCCAGACCCACTGAAAGAGGTGGTTATTAAACCGCTTCTTAAAAAACCATCTTTAGATGCGGCAAAAAGGCCAACTATTGTCCAGTCTCAAATCTTCCATTCTTGGGCAAGGTGATTGAGCGAGTGGTTGTTGAACAACTCCAGGCACGCCTGGAAGAAGCGGACCATTTGGATCCCTTCCAGTCAGGATTCAGGCCTCATCATGGGACTGAAACTGCCTTGGTCACACTGGTTGATGATCTCCGGTGGGCTAGGGACAAAGGTGAGAGCTGTTTCCTAGTTCACCTTGCCCAATAATAGAAGATTTGAGACGGAGCGATAGTTGGCCATATTGGCCGGGTCCAAAGATTTTTTTAAAGAAGCGGTTTAATACCCGCCTCTTTCAGCAGGTCTTTCAGCGGTTTAATACCCGCCTCTTTCAGCAGGAGAGAAGCATTCACCACCCCGCAGAGCCCATCGCTCAGCCCTTCCCAGCTAGCTTTTATAAGCCAGGATGGGCAAGGATCAAGGAGACAGGTGGTTGGTTTCACTCGTCCAAGCAGCCTGTCCACATCCTCGAAGGTAACAGATTGAAATTGGAGAGCGCAAAATATGGTCTGAAGCTCAACATCAAAAAAACCAAGATCATGGCCACTGGTCCCATCACCTCCTGGCAAATAGAAGGGGAAGAAATGGAGGCAGTGAGAGATTTTACTTTCTTGGGCTCCTTGATCACTGCAGATGGTGACAGCAGTCACGAAATTAAAAAACGCCTGCTTCTTGGGAGAAAAGCAATGACAAACCTAGACAGCATCTTAAAAAGCAGAGACATCACCTTGCCAACAAAGGTTCATATAGTTAAAGCTATGGTTTCCCCAGTAGTGATGTATGGAAGTGAGAGCTGGACCATAAAGAAGGCTGATCGCCGAAGAATTGATACTTTTGAATTATGGTGCTGGAGGAGACTCTTGAGAGTCCCATGGACTGCAAGAAGATCAAACCTCTCCATTCTGAAGGAAATCAGCCCTGAGCGCTCCCTGGAAGGACAGATCATGAAGCTGAGGCTCCAAGACTTTGGCCACCTCATGAGAAGAGAAGAATCCTTGGAAAAGACCCTGATGTTGGGAAAGATTGAGGGCACTAGGAGAAGGGGACAACAGAGGACGAGATGGTTGGGCAGTGTTCTCGAGGCTACGAACATGAGTTTGACCAAACTGCGGGAGGCAGTGGAAGACAGGAGTGCCTGGCGTGCTATGGTCCATGGGGTCACGAAGAGTCGGACACGACTAAACGACTAAACAACAACAACAACAACTTGACTAGACAGACCTCTAGCACTCCCCCGCCCCAACCCTGCTTCCACGGTGGAGTCTACCTCTTCCCGAATTTGAGCGACTTTATCTGCAAAAAACTTAGCAAAATCCTTGCAGGAGATCATGCAGCCCGTACTGGGCCCCGATGGAGCAGGTGGTTCCATTAAACTGCGAACCACCTGAAAAAGTTTCCTGCTGCTGTTTTCTGCATATGCAATAGAGGCGGTGAAGAAAGTCTTCTTCGCCATCGCTACCGCCACTTGGTAGGCCCGACATCGAGCTCTAACCCGTGTCCGGTCAGCTTCAGAATGAGTTATCCGCCACCGGCGCTCTAGCTGTCTCAGCAATTGTTTCATTGCCCTCAGATCCGTGGAAAACCACAGGGCTGTCCGGGCTCCATGCAATTGGAGAGGGCGCTTTGGAGCCAAACAGTCAATAACCCTGGTTAACTCCACATTCCAGCGGGCCACCAGGGAATCGGCTGAAAGGCCATCAACATGGGATAAAGCATCCCGCAGCACTCTCTGGAAACCATTTGGATCCATTAAGTGGCGGGGGTGGACCATCTGAATCGGTCCCACCTCCCTGCAGAGGGAAAGGGTCGCAGAGAAGTCCAGTTGCACCAGGTAGTGATCTGACCATGGCACTTCTTTAATTTGGCTTTTACCTAGTGTCAGATCACCAACATCCATAGAGGTAAACACCAGGTCCAAGGCTTGTCCGCGGCTATGAGTTGGGCCAGGCATATTCAGGGACAGCCCCACGGAGGCCATGCCCCCCACCCCACAAAATCTCCTGCGACCCATTGGCAGGGGCCTGAAGCCATGCAATCCAGCTGCAAAATGGAGACCCAACATCTGCATGGTCTCCATTGCACAATTTCTCCTGAAGCTTCCTCCCCCCACAAATGTTTGTCCCTTGAGGGCCAAGAGATGCTAAACTTCTCTGCACCCCCCTTTTTCAAGCCATCGGCCCTTGATTGCATAAACTCATCCCCAGTACCCCATACCTTATAAAAGCATGATTAAGAAGAGTAACAATTAATTGCACATTTATTCAAAATCCAATCAAAGCTATTTAATTAATTCAACAAAATGGAATAACTTGATCGATACTAGCTTTAAAATTATAACACTATAAGTTGATATACATTATATCTCCCAATGCTGTAAAAAATGCATACTTTTTTTTTAACTTGTCATAAGTTATGGTGGATATTTTGTTGTGAAATTATGTTTGAAGTCAATAAAAATATTACATAAAAATATGTTATTCAAAATATTCAGATAATAAATTGCCTATTTTTATGCCCTTTAAGAACAAATATGTTCAGGTGTGTGTGTGTGTGTGTGTGTGTGTGTGTGTGTGTGTGTGTGTAAACATGCATGGGTGTGGGTGGGTGTGCCAAACTGAGTCTTTGACCTGGGTAAAGGAAAGCCTAGTTTCACCCCTGTTTTCATAGGCAGCACTATCTCTGGTAGGCTGCTTGCATTGGTCATGCTTTGGGAGACAAATTCTGGCTTCCTGTGTCTAGTTCATGCTAGCCCATATCTTACTATTTGGCAACGGGGTCATTGGGTGTGAATGGGAGCGGAGTTGGTGTGTGTGTGTGTGTGTGTGTGTGTGTGTAGGAGGTTTGGCAAGGCGTGTATTCAAGTTTACTGAGGGGAGTATGCCATTGGCAAGCGAAGTGAGAAGGGGCATAGTCTAGACTGTGTACCAACCAAGTGGAGGAAATTGGCAGTGTGATGAACCCCAAATTTCCCAACGACAACACAAAAGCAAAATTTGTTAGGGTCTTCTCTTTGTATGCACCATGGAAACTTCAGTAAAGCAGTTAAGCTCCCCAACTTGAAAAAGTTGTTTTTAGCAATGTTATTTTACTTGGCACACTCCAAACACGCTCTATATCTACACACGATATACACAAAGGATTATTTGCTTCAAAGTCCTTGCTGTGTTAAAGTCCACAGCCAAGTCCTAAGTTCAGTTGCTTGCCAAGTCCTGTAACACGGGGGCATTGCACTGTTTGCCAGCCCCCGTCACTGGTCAGGTGCTTGTGCGTCAGGCAGGGGCAGGGAGATTGAAGAGCTCCCCCAGCCTGCACTGCCCCTGGATGCTGGGCAGAGTGCGGAGGGCGCACAACAAGGATCTCTGCGGTGTGTGTGTGTGTGCCTGGTTTATACCCCCCAGACTGTGCACCCAGGGCAACGGCACCTCTGGTACCCTCCATGCTATGCCGCTGCTGTAATTGATAGAGTTCCTTGACGTTTGCAGTCTGGCAGTTTCCCAGCTTCTTCCTCAGACTATCTCTTCCAAAAGTCTTCACTTGAATCCACAGTTCCAACAGATAGCCTTCAAAAATTCGTGAAATCTCCCACCACGACCCATACAGTACACTGTAACCTGAGTCCTTCTATACACAAATTCCTTGCCAAATCTGCGCAGTAATAAAGAGAGTCGCAAGATGCAGGTGCCTTGTGGGGAATGAGTCATCTCTGCCGACTCATGGAGGACAAACCCATTAACTGCATTTCCTAATACATCTCTGTGGACACAGCAAAAGGAAACCTGGGTGGGACCACCACTGGAGAAAAGGATGGTTCTTTGGGTTCTGCCAGCTTTGATAGATCCATTTCCTTCAGATAATGGAGTTAACTAGCTTTCCCCATTTAGCCGACCAATATGATATTTAGTGCAGATTATTTCGGTCTTTAAGATCTCCATGTCCCAGTATAACAGCTTATCATTGATGTACAATGTTTATGAAACCTGTTTCCTAACAGCATACATTTTTATTATTATTTCAGTTTTAACAAGCCCTGGTGCACAGTAATGAATAAATTTATTTTTGCACCACAGTACATTTTTTTTTTTGTATCCGATGAAAGAAACGTGTGCATTAGGCACCAGATAGTGTAATTGTGGTCATTTCCCACACAGCAGGGATCAAAACAATCTTTTCTTTTGCAGTCATAACATATGCCATTTCAACTAGTTTCAATTAAAGCTATCCAGAGTGCTGCTGCGGTACTTCCTTTAAATGATTTTAATGAGGGCAGATGTTTTTTTCAACACCCAGAGGTAGCCTTCTTGAATGCCAAGTAATATCCCCCAGACATGCATTTAACATTTGAAAACTGTAAATCTATGCACTCTTAAAAGCACAGTTGCAACCATGACCATAGTTGTTCATCTAATTGCACTGGAAAGCTCTAAGGCAGTGGGGAACTTTTATCAGCCGAAGGGCCACATTCTCTTTTGAGAAACCTTCCAGGGGTGAGCAAAGACAGAAGAAAAAGTGGACAGAGCCATAACTATAAATGTGAGCATTGTACAGTAGCCTAGCTTTGACACACCACCCACTATCTTCCATCCAGGCTATTATCAAAGTGCAAGGATACCTTCAAGTTAGGGGAAAGCATTCAAGGAGAGTGTGAAGCAAGCCAAGTGAGGGCTGTGAGCCATGGGCGTACCCAGCAAGGGGCAGCTGCCCCCTAGAAGCAAAAAATAATAATACCGCATTTTACGGACCATAACCCACACTTTTCCCCTCCGAAAACTGAAGGGGAAAAGTCGCTACGGGTTATGGAAATTGGGCTGTTTCCACCCCCTCCACGGCTGCAGCCAGCGACAGGAACATTGGGGGGGGGGGGAGAAGCAGCCCGAAATCGGGCTATTTCTGCCCTCTCCGCGGCTGCAGCCAACGACAGGAACGTGGGAGGGGGGAGGAGCAGCCTGAGCTGGGGGGCGGAGGCGGACGGGAGCTCCATCCTTCCTTCCCCCTCTTCCTTCCTTCCTTCCTTCCTTCCTTCCTTCCTTCCTTCCTTCCTTCCTTCCTTCCTTCCTTCCTTCCTTCCTTCCTTCCTCTCCCTCCCTCCCTCCCTTCTCTCTCTCTCTCTCTCCTCTCTCCCCTTCCTCCCTCCCTCCCTCCCTCCTTCATTCCCTCTCTCTTCCCGTCTCCCCCCCCCCAGTTTTGATCCTGGGTACGCCCCTGCTGTGAGCTGAGGAAAGCCCCAAGGGCCAGATGGAGAGGCCCAGAGAACCACATCCAGGTTCCCTACACCTGCTTTAAGCTGATATCTGAACAGAAGGGAGGAAGTAGTCCATACGGCCAGTCTGTGATTAGTTCATTCATTATCCATTCAGCAAGGAGTTCTTCACCTGCAAATTTCATCCACTTTTGTGAAAAGGGGGAGAACTATAAACCGTGTTTAGGTTCAGCATTACAGGTAATGGGGGAAACAGAGCTTCAGCATTAATGTATCTGATACAGATCTGAATAACAAACTAGAAATACAGATCCTAATGTTAAATATATAGATAAAATGTGAACTTTGCAACTGGTGCAAATCTGTAGTATGTACACCTTAGATCAGGCATCCCCAAACTTGGCCCTCCAGGTGTTTTGGGACTACAACTCCCATCATCCCTGACCACTGGTCCTGTTAGCTAGGGATGATGGGATTTGTATTCCCAAAACATCTGGAAGGCTGAGTTTGGGGATGCCTGCCTTAGATGATACATTGTCAAGGCTGGTTCAGCTGCGGGTCAGCACAGAGACTCAGATATGAGCAGTAAAGTTTATTCTTTATTCAAGGAAACAGAATACAAACAGAGATACCTATGGGCAACACTGGCCTCTGACCTGTGCCTCCCACTTCCCCCTAAGCTGGATGTTTTCCAAGCAGACTTAGGTAAACTCCATTGGGGAGGGCTCCCCTGTTCTCTCTGTGCTCTTTGTTTTGCTACATGCAGGGTTCTCCATGCCCTTGGAGACAAAGGAGGGATCTTAATACAGTAGGACCAGCAGGTTCCCGTGAAGTTGCAGCAGCCTCTGTCTCCTCCTCCTCAGCTGCCTGTCCTGCATCTGCAGTGCTTTCTGCCTCTGTTTCCTCTCTCTCACACAAGCCTGTTGCTTGTTCAGCATTCAACCATTCTACCCCCCTTCATCCTCTGACCTGCTATCCATGTTCCACCACCTCTCCCCTGGCTTTGATTCTTCCTCCTCTAAGGCTTCCCTAGGGGTTCTCTGGCTGCAGCCTCCCACCACTCCTCTTTGTCCAGCAGGTCCCTGACATATAATATGCTAAAAGAAGTGCACTGGCTACCAATTAGCTACCTAATTCAAGGAGCGACTACTGGTATGCAAACCTTGAGAACTGGATACCTAAAAGATCCTTTTATCCCTTGTATACTCAGTTGATCACTGTGTTGCAAGAGAAGGCCTTCTGCAGATACCATGCAAATCACAAAATATCAGAATAGTGCACCTGCACTTTAGAACTGCCTCCCATATATCAGACAATATCAGTTGATAGCTCAGTTGCTAAAGCATGAGACTCTTAATCTCAGGGTCATTTGTTCAAGCCCCACGTTGGGCAAAAAGCTTCCTTCACGGCAGATGATTGGACTAGATGACTAGATGACCCTTATGGTCCCTTGCAACCCTACAGTTCTATGATTCTAAGCATCAGCTCTTTTTAGTGCAAAATTAAAAGCTTCTTCTTTCAATGAGACTTGCCATTGAAGATTGCTATCCCAGCTGGTATCTGTACTGAATTTGAAATAGATTTTATATATGTAATTGTTGTTATTTTAACTGTTAAATGTGTAGTTCTTTTTTAAAATTGTGTTTTATACATGGTTTAATTACATTGTAAATCACTTTGAGATGCCTAATAGAAAACAATTAATAAATGAAATAAATTAATAATAATAATAATAAAATCCACATATTAATCCTCACATGACATTTTATGTGATTAAGCATAATTGCCCACACTTCCTTTAAATCTTCATGTTATTGAGAGAATGAAATAACCACACAGGTTAGCTGCAGAACAGCCTGTGGATCTGGACATGCAGCTGGATCATCTGTGGGATTATGGTAAATGCTTTTGTAGGGGGAAGAATGGAGGCATCGTGGTGTATAGCACTTGTATTGCAAGATCTCTGGGGAAGAAGGACCCTATGAAATTGGGCTAAACAAGATTGACAAATCCTCATGGCTTAGTCATTGCTAGCTAAAACAATACATAGACCTAGACAGAATTCGTTGTTGTATGTAAGATCAATGGAGTAAAAAATCAGTAAGAATATTTAAATAGCCCATAATACGTCATTTGTGTTAATTTGCTGAAGGGCAATCGCCAATAACTGATACAGCCATTCTGATTTATATTCATTTAACAAGTTGGCCGCAAGAGAGAACGGTGAATTAGATTCTCAACTGCATTTAAAAGAATAGTGCTTGCCCTTGAATACTTGATAACTTTTTCATGCACTTATCACTTGATGACATCAGTGGATAACTTCCATGTATGGATGGGCTATTGATTTAACACGAGAGACAGAACGGTCATAGTACCTCTTACATAATGCATCTCTTAATCCTGGTCTTTGACACCTGAGATGTTTATTTGTAGGACTCTTCTTATTTTTTTGTGATTGTATTCTTTGCCAATTTTAAAAATTGTTTTTAATATTGCATTTTAGATTGTGTAACCCACTCTGGGACATTAGCATGAAGGGTGGGTAATAAAACAACAACAACAAAATGAGTCAGTCAGTTTACACATTCAGTTGAAACACTATTCATGTGATAAGCACAGGCATAGATGAACCAGTCCCAATGAGCTCAATGAAACCCACAAACACCTGAGCAACACCTTATCCCCATATTCCAGACCTTGCTGCTGCTGTGTCTTGACATTCCTTGGGTCCATGGGAATGTGATGGAAACCAAAAGCCATGTTTGTATGTTTGAAATATACAAATCTGCTTTGTGCATTATAATATAACTTGGCTGAAACATATATGTTGAAAGTTCATTAGAACCATGCCAAAGGATGTTGGCACTATTGTCACAGCCTCTTGGCACTGGGGGAGGGGGAATACATGCCCTTATTAATTAACAAGAGTAGATTGTGGTTTTACTAAATCTGATCCGCAGTTGTTTACTGAGCTGTCAGTCAGTCATGATGCAAATATAGAAAAATAGAGCAGCAGCAGCAGCGGCAGCAAAAAGATATTTGAAAGTCATTTCCTATCACGTCTGCCCATGATTTTATGGACTATAAAAACGGCAATCGGATTATCAGAAAGGAAAACTGATGAAATATGTCTGGGTTAGATAGGAACATATCTCCCTAATATAAACAGCGCATATCCTATCCTATTTTTACCCAGCTGCCAGGAAAACAAATTATGCCAATGTATTTCAATGAGGCTTCTCTCCGCCTCGCTCAGCCTCAACTTCGTCTGCAGTGCCTTAAGCTTTCAGGAAGGCAGATTAACTTTATATTTAAACTTGTTTATTACTAAGATGTAATAATATCCACTGAACTACATCTGTTTAGTATTGAGTTGTCTGAGAGAGGGTGTGTGTGCGTGCATGTGTACCATTTTAAAAATATATTCTTTAAATTTGCCATTCTGTCCAACTAGTCGTAGCTTCCCTTTACTTTCGGAATGGCTAGGGCTCTGTGTGTTTCAGCAGGAGCCCAGAGCTCAGAATCCAACTTTCTCAGGATCTTGAAATCCTTTTTTGTTCTTTTTCAAAAAAACAGGCTTCTAGTCCTTATCCCTGCAAAAGATCTGTGCATGAAAGCAGGGGCGTAGCCAGGATCAAAACTAGGGGGGGGGCAAGCCATGGTCGTTCAGGGGCGGGGCCAAGGCATGGGAGGGGAGGGGCCACAAAGTGGGAATGTGGGCGGGGCTACAGGGCCAGCGGGCCCGAGGACATTGTGGCGGTGGCGGCGGCGGCAGCGGCCACCTTGTGCTTCTGGGGCTGGCAGCGTTGGCGGCTACCCTGCTTGGCTGGAGAGGACGGGAGGGTCGGGCAGACGAGAGGGGGTGGCAGGGTGGGCGAGGACGAGGCAAGGCACGGCCGCAGCCACGACGGCTCCAAGGCATTGCTGCATATCAGCATAATATTTCAACCATCAATATTTCCACTTCAGTTTTTGGAGGGGAAAAGTGCTGGTTATGGTCTGTAAAATACATTAATTTTTTGCTTCTAGGGGGGGGTAGCTGCCCCCTCCTGCCCCCCCTGCCTATGCCCATGACCAGTAGTGGTCTTAATTCTTGTAGTGAGATGGCCGGCAAGATCCACCTTTACTTGTATCGATGTATCAGTATACAATGTTCTGATAAGAAATAATAGACGGCGATCTATATTTGTCTTCCCCAATTTCTGCCACAATGCGTGTCTCGGAATCGCATCAAAAGCTGATTTTAGATCAATAAAAGCAACATACAGTTTTTGCTTCAAATTATGGATGTATTTACATAGCAGAAAGTTCATCACAAAGCACTGGTCCAATGTGGATTTCCCTCTTTGGAAACCTGCCTGGGCTTCAGATATCACCTTATTTGTATCTGCCCATTCTTCCAGTCTCCCAAGGAGGAGTCGGCATATAATTTAGAGGCTACATCTAGCAAACTAATAGGTCTATAATTAGCAGGAATTTTCTTATCACCCTTTTTATATATTGGGGCAATTATGCTCAGCTTCCACCCTTCTGGTATGCGACCTGAGCTGTTAATATATGAGAACAGTTTTGCAAAAATGGGTGGCCAGAAATCCAGTCTTATCTTATAAATCTCTGCTGGGATCATGTCTTCTCCTGGGGCTTTATTGGCTAGTTGGTTTATGATTAGCCTCTTAATCTCGTTGGGCGTGACGTCTGGCCATTCTGGCAGTTCTGATAACT
This sequence comes from Zootoca vivipara, assembly GCF_963506605.1. Taxonomy (NCBI): domain Eukaryota; kingdom Metazoa; phylum Chordata; class Lepidosauria; order Squamata; family Lacertidae; genus Zootoca; species Zootoca vivipara. The sequence goes on from NC_083285.1 coordinate 535,780, forward strand.
GAATGTGGTCAACTTGTGAGGGTGAGTCGGTTCGGGGGCCATATATTCCTGTAAAATATGTAACCCAATCCTTTCCTTGGACTGATGCTTCTAGCGAGTAGCCGAGCCCATTTGTATCTTGGGCGACCAGATGCCCAAATTTCCGTGAATACTTTTGAAGTGCTGCATCTTGCTTGTAAGTAGTAATTTATAATCATAACGTAATTGGGCTACCTCAGCTTGTATAACAAGATTGTGCTTATCATGTTTTAACTTCAATTTTCTGAGTCCCCTAGATAAGCTTTTTTTTTTACTATTCTGACACTCCTTATCAAACCAGGTATGTTTTTAAAACTTTTTATTTTTTGTCATGCTAGTTGTGGTCATCAATGGGCGCATTCTGTTAATTATGTTCTCATACAGACCAATTACGTTTCCTGTTTCTAAGAACAATTCCCCCTTTAATGAAACAAATTCATGGGAATCCAGGATCTGAATCGTTTTTTCTTGGACCTGTGCATTCCATTTTCACCTCTTATTTCCAAGTATCAGATATTCCGTTTCATCCAATAATTTAGGAAAAGCAGGAGAAACGAATGATATCAGAGATAACTCAAGTGGAAAGTGGTCACTTTCAGATCTGGGAATTATCCTAAAGGTGTCTCGGTTGCTGTAGGGGAAATGGTTGGCCGTGCCTGACCCTACAATGCTGCTGCTGCGCGGGGAATTCCGTTAAAGAAATTCTGGGGCTGGCCATGCTTTCGTCTGTACCCCCTACAAGGGGCTAGGGCCACGGAAGAGCCCCTGGGAGCAGTTGAGGAGAGGAGAGTCTCTGACCCCCGTCTCCATTCTCTCCTCAATTTCTATTCCTCACCCTGACTTCCACAGGCGGGCGGATGTCAGATAGTCGTAACCAATGCCTAAGCAACCACTCACATTTTGTATTTGAAATAAAGTTGTGGCCAAAATTATGCCAAAAACCTCAAACTTAAATTTCTGTGTGAAGTGTTATTTATTGGGGGGTGTTTTGGAGACCTCTACACGCAAAATCGATTTTAAATCACGGACACCTTGGTTCTGAAAATGGTGTTGCCTGCATTGGTGTGAGTGATGGGGTCCCATGGCACAAATTTCATGTGGTCCCAGTGCAAAGGAAAAGAGCTAAGATCTTGTCCCTTACTATAATGTCCAAACAAGTTGTGACAGCCAAGAAGAATGATAGGTTTGTAAGGAGTCTTCAATAATTTTGCCAAGGAAATTCTGATTGTTCAGGGCCTAATGCTATTAGCCTCTCTTGTAAATGGAGATCCTTTATGAAATGCATGCAGGACCATCAAGCAAATTTGTACTGAGATACACCAATCACCATTTTTACTCCTGGAACTGCTCTGAATCTGACTTCAGGAAGAACGTGTTTGAACTGCACAGTGTCCTGGAATAGACACTCTGCATTTGGAAAGAAGGGAACTGAGTTCCCTCCCATTTCCCACTTTCCTGCTGTTCCAAATGACCAGTACCCTGGAGTTATGATTTGTCTTGCTGTCAGGATTCTAACTGGACAGTAACTGACCTAAGAATTCTACAGAGCAGTTGCTGCTGTGGCCGGCTGCTCAGGTGAACGTCAGCCCAGTGGCCAGCAGCTGAGTCTTTTTGAGGCTCAGGAGCACCTAGCAAATACCTGCTCTATTCCTGGCCTGCTAGACTCTAGCTGAGGAATGCGTTTCACGTAAGTTTAGGGATTAAACATTCCTCACTATGCCATCAGGTGTGTTTCTGCTCTGTGGGAAAGGATAGCTGCAGTAGCAGATAGCAAAACAGCGAAATCATGAGCAGATTCCCATCCACAACAGGTTGCTGTGGTTAGGGCCATGTTCACAGGAACAATGCAACAGTATATTCAATCAGGAGCAGTGTGCTGGAAGGAAGTATGTGTGTCAGCTTCTCTGGATCAGATGTCTATACCTAACCAGGGGGTGGGAGAGAGCAGGGGAACTCTTTCTTTTGCTGCTTCTTTCTGGCCAGGAGGGAGGATGTCCTTCAATGACTAGACATGTTTGTTATTCCCTCCCTCACTGTATGTTGTCTTCTCTTTTGCTTCCAGGATGTCTGCCAAAGTCTCCCTGGGTCCTCTATTCTCCAAACCCGCCCTGCGGGTGAGAGAAGGCTCCCTGGTGGGGAGATTGCTGAGCGTAGTTTCTTGCCTCCAGTTCTGTGGGTTCTTGATGAGTATTTTGGCCTGCATTCTGTGCATTGCAACCACAGCCAGTGTCAACTGGAGAGTGTGGCGTGGAGAGAACGGCTCTGGAAACGTCTGGATTGGAATCTGGAATGTCTGTTTTTGGAGAAACCCTTCTGACGACGGCAACTCTTTTTGGCATTGTGAAGGTCTCACTGAGCGATATCCAACCCTCCCAAGGGAAATTTTTATTGCTCAGGACTTAATGGCCTTAGCTTCCACTATGAGTTCAGCCGCCCTAGTATTAATATCATTTGCCTTGTGCAATGTGTTCGAGCCCGGAAAACACGAGGATTTCCTCTTAATCTTTTTTAGGCTCGGAGCGTTCCTGAACATACCTGCAGGGATCCTTGTCCTGATTTCTGTGATATGGAACATGTCTTCTGTCTTGCAGAATGGGAAAATTGACTTCCCAGAAACTTTTGAATTGCCTCCAATTCTTAGCGAGCAGCATATTGGACCTTCTATTTATCTTGGCTATATCGCTGCGGGTTTCCAGCTGCTGAGTGCAGCATTGGTTGGGATGGAGAGATTTCGCATCAGGACCACCACAACAGATCCATATCGAATAGAAATTGCAGCAGTGATTACCCCAAGAAATTCAGTAAAAAGCAAGAGTCTAACTACTTGTTCAAAGTGTGGTTCTCTGCTGGATCTGATAATTAAAGAGAAATCCTCCACAGTTGAGATACAGGAAAGCCAGGCAGAAGATCTTGACACTCGAAACGAATCCTGCATCGTAGAGATACCGGAAAGCCAGGCAGAAGATCTTGACACTCGAAACCAATCCTGCATAGTGGATATCCAGGAAAGCCAGGCAGAAGATCTTGACACTCGAAACGGATCCTGCATCGTAGAGATACCGGAAAGCCAGGCAGAAGATCTTGACACTCGAAACCAATCCTGCATAGTGGATATCCAGGAAAGCCAGGCAGAAGATCTTGACACTCGAAACAAATCCTGCATCGTGGATATACCGGAAAGCCATCTACAAGATCTTGAGATTCGAAACGTATCCTGCGTCGTGTATATAGAGGAAAGCTGTGCATCTCCAAGCCCACCTGAAGTTCCAAAACATACTATTATACATGTGACTCCCTGCAACATGGAATAGCATCAGATCCAGATCCACGCAGATCGCTCCCCCCCCACACTCCATTGGGGTGTTGGGTGTAGAGATCTGCGTGGACCTGGATCTGATAGTTTACCATTCCCTGTTGCAGGGAGTCACATGGAGGCCTCTTTTATGTGTTTTCTAGCATTTGTGTCCTTGTTCCCATTAGCTTCCTCCTCTTCTGGATATCTTTCCTGTGTCTACTCATAGATTTACATTTTTTTATCAGCTCTTTCATTTCCTAAGCAACCACTCACATTTTGTATTTTAAATAAAGTTGTGGCCAAAATTATGCCAAAAACCTCAAACTTACATTTCTGTGTGAAGTGTGATTTATTGGGGGGTGTTTTGGAGACCTCTAGACTCAAAAGCGATTTTAAATCACGGACACCTTGGTTCTGAAAATGGTGTTTCACTCCTTGCATTTATTTAATATATGGTTGATTCATCACCAGGGGGCTTGCAATTCCTGGGAACTCACTCCTTGCATTTATGTAATATTTGAAGATGCCTTCTTGCTCCAGCTCTGGGTTTTTATTTAAGCTGTTGCGTTTGACCTTGCTATGCCTGCCATGGGGTCGTCTGCTTTTGGGGCAGGGGCCTGGTAGGAATTTTTCCATTTGGCTGATTGGCTGGTGCCACTTGGTTTTCGCCTACTGCGCCTACTACGCCTACAATTCGTCACAACTTGTAAGGTTGCAGTTAGGCATTGGTTAATAAATTGGTTGGTGGAGGAGCCAGGATTGGCTGTGCCGGCCCCTCCAATGGTTGCTGTAGGTATCAAGTTTATTGCTTATAGCCAAAGGCTGCTGCAATGTATACAATGTAATTCAGTAAAATATATACAAATTTGGTAGAAAACTTAGGACATTTACATTATCAAAACATGACCTAATCAGCACAAAGCTATGGAAACACTTTAATATACCAGTTGAAACATTAAATAATAAAAAAATAGTTCTGTGGGGGTTCCAGACCAGAAACGTTTGAAGTGCCCCAAACCTCTGCACCATATAAAATCTGGGCCATTGATTTTGCTTTGTACACCGATAGAGCTGGATTGATTGGTTTCCCCCATTGCAAGCAGCAAATTTCAAAATAGCTTTTACCGATTTAAAGGCTTGCAATTTAATATTGGACAGCTGTGCATTCCAAGATGCCATTTCTGAATAAACCAGTCCCAGGTATTTGAACATCTTTACTTGGTTTATGATGTGTTTGTCCAGGTGCCAAACATGCTATTTAGGGCGCTTCCCAAATACAACGACCTGTGTTTTATCGTAATTTATGGATAAGGCATTCCTCGTGCAATATGAGCTTATTTTTGCAAGCAATCGCCTCAGGCCCAACTCGGTTCTAGATACAAGGTCGTCGGCGCACATTAAAACAGAGAGTTTCTGATCAAGAATTGTGGCAGGGGCAAACTGCAGGCCCTCCAGTTCTTTAACTATGTCATTAATATAAAAATTAAACAAGAAAGAGGCCAAAATGCATCCCTGTTTAACACCAGTAGCAGGGGTGTAGCCAGGATCAAAACTAGGGGGAGGGGGCAAGCCATGGTCATTCAGGGGCGGGGCCAAGGCATGGGAGGGGAGGGGCCACAAAGTGGGAATGTGGGCGGGGCTACAGGGCCAGCAGGCCCGAGGACATCGTGGTGGTGGCGGCGGCCACCTTGTGCTTCTGGGGCTGGCAGCGTTGGTGGCTACCCTGCTTGGCTGGAGAGGACGGGAGGGTCGGGCAGGCGAGAGGGGGTGGCAGGGTGGGCGAGGGCCTGCAGTCACGACAGCTCCGAGGCGTTGCTGCATATCAGCATAATATTTCAACCATGTCATGGGTTCAAGCCCCACCTTAGGAAAAAATTCCTGCATTGCAGGGGGTTGGACTAGATGACCCTTGTGGTCCCTTCCGACTACAATTCTATGATTCTATTGATATATTACCATAGCATATGCATCATTCTGCTTTCTTGAATTGACCTACTCCTAGGCATAGCAGCCAACTCCTAGAGGCCTAGGTGCCTCCCCCCCAATTACTTGTAAATATCGTATTTGAAAGAGTCATCCCCCCCCATGTTGATGGGCTTTCTATGTGGGGCTTATCTGCCCCCCCCCGTATTTTATTAAGGATGGAAGAGGGAGGGAAGGAAGGAAGAAATAGAGAGAGGGATAACTCATATTTGTGGGTGCCTCTGGGTGACGCTGTGATGCTGGAACTCTGCAGCAAGAGGAAGATACCGGTACGCCTGTACAGGAGCCTTGTAAGCAGCTTTCTCTCTGCTTGATTTACAGCAGCCACGTCCAACAGGTAGATTGTGATCTACCGGTAGATCACTGGATGTCTGTGGTAGATCACTGGTAGGTCACTGGCACCCCTAAAAAAAGCTCACCCAAAATTTTCCTCCTCCCTAAAAATAGTTGAACTATGACCTGAAGCCCTAAACAAAATTGGGCCTCCCTCCCTCCTAAAAGAAGCTCAACAAGTTTGACCTAAACCCAAAAAACAGGGCTTCCCTTCCTTAAAAAAACTCAACAGCTTTGACCTGAACCCCCCCTAATGTTATGGATTTTTTTTTTGAAAAAAACACAAAACCCAGTAAGGATGCAGAGTAATTTGCAGACACACATGCATAAAACCTAAGCAAATTTGCACAACTTGTTTTGGAATCCTGCTTTTCCAGGCACTGAATTTTAAATGTTCAAAATGATGTAAAATGGCTTACATCAGCCTTGTAAGTAAGTCCACAAGAGTTACTAGCATGCCAAGCAAGCAAGCAAGCGAAGTCCTTACTAGCCCCCTGGGGAGGAATGGAGGGCTTTGTTGCTCCCACTATCTTTGAATGCTGGTTGTGGTTGTGGAGGAGGGAACTTCCATCTTCTGACGCCTTGCTTGCTTTCTCTGCTGGGTGCTGAGGACTGACAGAGCTCTCCATCCTTATACCACATAGCTGCCAAGCCTCCCGTATTCCCCGGGAAACCCCCGTTTTCCCAGCTGTTCCCAGCTGAAAAAACGGATTTTTTTGTTTCCCCCCGGTTTACTTACCGCCTGGGGGAGGCTCCTTCTGCGCATGTCTGGAGTCTCTGGACATGCGCAGAAACGTTTTCTGGCACGGCAGCCATTTTGGAACTGGGCAGAGCATGCTCAGAAGTGACTTTTGATGCTGCTCTGCCCAGTTCCAAAATGGCTGCAGTGCGACTTCTGGCATGGTGGCCATTTTGGAACTGGGCAGAGCAGCATCAAAAGTCGCTTCTGAGCATGCTCCGCCCAGTTCCAAAATGGCGGCAGCGCTAATTCCAGTCTGCTACTTCCGGTCCTGTCCCTTATTTCTCCGGCAGGAACTTGGCAGGTATGTTATACCAATTCACTCACTCACCTGCATACAATTCCTTGTCTTCTATGGCTATTTGGCATTATTTGTGGCAGTAGCCAAGAGTATTTAAAAAATAATGGTAGCACACCATGTTTTTTTAAACAACAACAACAACAACAACATTTCCTACCACAGTAAAACAGTGACAGCACAGGCTCTGTCTGGCCCACCCTGCCCACAATGAGGAAGAACCCCTTTAACATTCAAAGTGAAGGATTGTGGGATGAAATGTATCCATAGAATCCATAGATGTTGGGAGCACCTGCACTATCACCATTGATAAAGTGGCAAAAACCATTTGCAGCAACAGCAGCTGGTCAGTGTGTCATGGGTTGGGTTGGGGGAGAACAATGGCCCCAGTCCTGAGGAGGAAGACATTTTGAGCAGGAGGTGCAGACGTTCCAATCCATCAAGGGTCATGTGCACTGACAAGCAGGCTTCCCCTTGGGCTCTATCTCCTTTGATTTCCCTCCATTGATCCTAGATGTGATCCTCTGTAGAGGGAAATACTTTGCACCCTTGATCCACCATTGCCCTCGCTGATTCATTCTGTCTGATTCACTGATTCTATAGTGTACACACCAGCAAACAGATCTGCCATAAGGGCTGCTCTCTTAGGGCGTGTTGAATTTTTCATCTTTAAAAATCCTGATTTGAGGGGTGTTAAAAAGTTGTGGTATGATTACATAATTTGAAATGTATTTTGGTTACTTGTAAATATTTAGGTCTTGCTTGGTAAATATCTATGTGAAAAGTTCCTACTAATTAACCTTTTTAAAATTTTTCTGTCATTTAAACGTATAGACGTATAGGTTATTTCCAAATTTTCATGAAAACAGATGTTGATAAGTGCCTAAAATTGATTACAAGATATTGTAGTTCTCTTATATATGTATTGTAGTTATCTGTACTATTAATATTAATATTATACAATGGTATGTGATATCTTTTTTGCTTTCTACAACCAGTGATAACTGCTTCACTATGACTACAAAGAAGAGAACAAGACAGGGAACATTCACACATATGAGCCACCTTATTGGAAGTGGAAGAGATATGTTGCCTTCTGAATTACCAACTTTGTGAGACGTATTAAGATATGGACTGTTGCTGAGAGAACAAAGTAGTGAGGATATGAGAAACTATCCAGCTGCCAGGGTTGCAAAAGACATATATCCTGAAGTACTTGAAAAATGGGAATGAGCAAAGTGTTCTTTTGTTTTCCCTGTTGTGAATTCAAGAGTTACAGTATTAGCAAAGATTCAAGAAAGTTGGGAGCAAGCAAAAAACATACCTCTTGGAAGGGGCAAGTTAGATATTTATTAAAGAAGCCTTTGCTTCAAAACTTGACAAGCTCTTTGACATTCTCAACTGCAAATGTGAAATCATTATGTGCTCTGAATTTGGCTGTGCTACAGATTGCACAAAAGAAGCTCACATTAATTGTACATGCTCTAAAAACAAGAAGATTCCAGTGAAAGAACTTGCTTTCATTAAAGGCCAGAGAAACAAGATCGGTTCTATTGGACCACACAAAATTGGCTTGCCAGATTTTCCAGAACATAACAGGCTGATAAAGAAGCAAAAGCGAGGAGGAGTTGAGAGAACAAGACTCGCTGATGCTGAATATAAAAAGGAATGCTTGCAGACTTCTTCACTTCCATCACATGAAGAAAGTTCCTCTGGGGTTGGAAATGAGGAAAAAGAATCTGATACAGAAGATGGAAGTGAATAAAATTATGATTTAACAGCTCCTTCAACTTCTAATGGAGAGAAACAGTACAATACATTAGATATACCTAATGTTGCTATGCCTGTTGTCTTTGTCCATGGAGTTTTCTTGGCAGGGATACTGGAGTGGCTTGCCAGTTCCTTCTCCAGGTGGATCACGTTTAGTCAAAACTCTCCACTATGACCTGTCCATCTTGGGTGGCCCTGCATGGCATAGCTCATAGCTTCTCTGAGTTATTCAAGCCCCTTCGCCACGACAAGGCATTGATCCATTGATGTTGGGAAAGATTGAGGGCACTAGGAGAAGGGGACGACAGAGGACGAGATGGCTGGACAGTGTTCTCGAAGCTACGAACATGAGTTTAACCAAACTGCGGGAGGCAGTGCAAGACAGGAGTGCCTGGCGTGCTATGGTCCATTGGGTCACGAAGAGTCGGACACGACTAAACGACTAAACAACAACAAATGTTGCTATGCAGAGCATCAGATACGGTGTTGGTCTTCGTGCCACAGCTGCAATTACCACCGCTGCATTTATTGATATTGGCTTGATCAGTGAAGAAAATACGAAACTTGTTGTTGACCACAATAAAGTAAAGAGAGCGCAGGAGAAACTGATGTCATCATTAGACAATGAATTTGAAGAAATTTGTAAGAAGGGTCAAATTGATTGCGTATTTTTCGATGGACGTGAAGATTCAACTAAAGTTATAAGAACTTTAGCAGTTTCCCAGTACTATGAAAGAACAACATTATTCAGTTTGTAGTGAGCCAGGTGGGAGATACCTTTATCACTTTACACCAGAGAAAAGCTCAAAGAATGAAAAACCAGCTGAAATAATTGCTGACAATTTACTGAATTTCATGAAAGAGAGAAGTATTGATAAAACAAAACAAGCCATTAATATTCAACAAATATTAATACCAGCTGGGAAGGTGGCACCATGCACTGGGTAGAAGTCAAACTAAGCCGCAAACTTAACTGGCATGTTTGTGCTCTTCACACCAACCAGTTACCTCTTTGCCACTTCTTGAAATTGGACCAGTGAGCCATTCAAGGTGGCTTACAACAGCAAACAGACTTTGTTGCTTGTGGGTTTCCAAACATAGCCTAAAAGGCAAAAACCTCAAGAATTTAAGGCTGATTGTGGAATACATCATTGGTGTGTACTATCCGTGTTGGTTCAATCAAAGTAAAACATTTGTGGATAGAACGCCCACGTCATTTGTTGTTTCAATTGCAACAGCTTAGACTTCAAAACAAGGCTGTAGTAAATGCTGTTTTGCTGACTGTTAAGCGTTCAGTGTGCTATGCATTTAGTGAAACGTTAATTCAGACACTGCTGTGCTCAAATAATAAGGAAGAAAGGAGAGCTGGAATTCAAAAGATCATCAATTTGAGAGGTGGCAATGATGATACATTTGGAGACCTTTCAGTACGTCCAAGGAAGACACCTTCTATAAACACCTCTGCTTCAAACTTATTGAAGTTGATAGACTGGTTTGATGGAGTTTATGAACCACTATTAACATGCAAAATGACCTTGACAGAAATAAAGGAATTTATTGACAAGCCTATGCAAGTTCCTCAGTGGCCTTGTCATGGTCAAGGGATTGAAAGATGTGTCACAGAGGCTGCAGGAAAAGTGTATACACAGGAACAAATGGATGGCTACATCAGAGGCCAAGAAGCAGGTCCTCGGCTTTTGTCAAGAAATGAATCAAAACAGGACTTGATGAAACTTGTTATTAATTCTAATTAATGTTATTCATTCTTTTCTTTTCTTTTTTTACTATAATAGGACATTATAAGATAAAGTAATGATATGTTGTTACAGCTGGAAACAAAATTTCTTTATAGTTTCGCTTGTATAAAATGATTAAAAACTTTAACTTTGCTTCAAAATGCAAATTTTTGGCTTTTTTTAAAGTGTGTTTCAAACAAATCTCAATTTACCAAGCTAATCATCAACCAATCATAAAAACAATTGCAGATTTGGATTCCTCATGAGCAGGAACATATTTTTAGAACCCCTCAATGAACAAATTCGCAAAAGAAAAATCTCCATCCTTAAACACGCCCTTACGTGCTGTCTGCTAACCTTCCTGACATCACACATTTCTGTAGAAACATGTGACGTGACCTACCTTCTCCCAGAGCCACTGGTGAGAATTATGCTAATGTCAGCAACATGACCCACTTCTTTCCCAGTTTTAAGTACATAAAGGATCTTGTTATCTCATCAGCTGACTCTGCATAAAGCAAGTTTGTCACCTTTGCAGGGGCTGCCTGATGCAGTGCACTGAGATGAATGAAACGCAGTGCAACATCGGCAGTTTTATAGCTTACATGGAAAGGAATAAACAGAGGAAGAGGAAGGCCAGGTAGAGGAACTGCTTCTGCACTTAAGCTGCCATCCTGACTCCACTTAACCAAGAGGAAGGCCCACTAAATTCATCTGGGCTCACTTCTGAGTAGCCATTTGTAGGATTGCATTAGAGTGGGTTTAACCTGAAAAATATCAGGGCTGAGTTCAGTACTTGCATAGAAATCCTGTACAAGGCAATATCGGAATGGTCTTCTTTGGGCATCTTTTCCCATGACAGTCAGGCATGGGAAGAGTTTAGGCTTCATGATGATTTGCATGATGATTTTGAGGGTAGAGTAAGTGGCACAGGAGGAGGGTCAATTCCCCTGCATTCCAAAAGCCATACTCTGGAAGGACCTGCATATACAGATGCAAATGTACATCTGAGTTATTTAGAGTTGCCATAGTTCAAAAAGTGAAAATCTAGACACAAAAGTTGTTGAGATTCTTTTTGGCAAGATCTCAAGATTTTTTGAGCTATTTTTGACATGGGTTTAAATTTTGACATGGGTTGCCATATGTCCAAATTTTCCCGAAGGTTAAAGGGATTTTTGCCCAGACATAGTTTCCAATGGCTGAATCCCGGCAATGTCTGGAATATTCCGGATGTATGGCAACCCCAGAGTTACTACAGACAAAGCATTCTTCCAGCCTAATGCAAGGGGTGGGGAGGGGTGCCATGTTGGTGGTCAGAAACTTTGCTGATCAAATAATCCAGCAACATACCAGACCTGGGTTAGCTCAGTCAGTAGAGTAGAGCTTTCCAAACTTTTCATGTTGGTGACACACTTTTAATACATGCATCATTTTGCAACACAGTAATTCAGTTTTACTAGCAAACCGGAAGTTAAACTAACCCCTTTCCAGCCCCGGGAGGAGCGTGGGTATTGTCCGTGTGACACACCTACACACTGCAGCTGACACAGAGTTTGGAGAGCTCTGCGGTAGAGCATGAGACTGTTAAACTCAGGGTTGTTGGTTCAAGCCTCATGTTGTGCACTGCAGAGGGTTGAACTGGATGACTCTCACGGTCCCTTCTAATGCTACAATTCTATGAGTAGATCCTGATCTGCTTTCTGCTCCCCTCCACTATATCACTTTTCAATCATACTTTTTTATTTTACTAAAAAAATATAATCAAATCTCACTACTCAACTCATTTCTGTATGTTTGGGGAAATGAAGCTGAAAATGTCTTGGAGCCGAGATTTTAGTCAGCCTTTTCCGACGGTCTGAGTAGGAACAGTAGTTGAGATGGGCAAATCAGTCAATTTGAGTAGCTCATTGTTCCATTCTTAAATTCAGATCTCCACATCTCTCCTAATATAATAATTCCTTTTTGTTATATTCTGTAATGGATGGCTTTTTATGCACATTTTGCTCCTATATATGTGTTTATGCACACATTACATAGGTGAATAACTGCACTGCAGAATTCAGAGAAGTGCAGATTCCAATGGATTAGCTACATTTCAGTTCTGCGTTATTTTCAGAAATTGCAAAGTGGATAGGTTTGCCTTTAAATGCAAACTGAATCTGATTTCTCCCTCATCCCGAAACAGAATTCTATCATATCAGTGGTGTGCAGGTTACCATGGAAAAATCAGTCACCAACCAAAAATAAAGTTATGGAGTCACAGTAACATGCCTGCCGAGAGCAGTTGCAGTTTTTCCATACTGCCTTGCCAATGTAGCGCTTCAGTCACCACGGGCAGCTCATTCAGTAGTCCAGTTGTACAATTTCTAAAGACTGATTGCCAGAGTAGGGTGGGATTTTGCGATGGTTCGAGAGTGAGGCCCTTCTAGGGATTGAAGGGAATCCTGGGCAGTGAAGGAGCCCATTCTACAACCACTTCAGCTCTGACAGTTTGTTTCCCTCTTTACCACCTCATGTCCATTTTCATTTGAAAAAAAATTAATTAGTGCTTGGATGCTTGTTCTCTTTAAAGCAGGCCAATTATTTAAGGAAGAAATCTCCTCTCCATTTGAAACTTGCGCTACCGCACTTTTGTCCTAGCTGTTAGTCCTGTTGAAACCACACAAAGGACAATCACATTCCTTTCTGGTTGCTGTGCAGAATGCCTTTGTCGATATTCAGAAAGGTCCAGAAGGACACAGTCCTCTAAAGAAGAAAGGAAAGGAACACCAGGAGCAAAGGCCAGCCCATCCATGAGGCAGACTGAGGCAGTGTGTGTCACAGAAGCTGATCCAGGGGAGGGGGCGGGTAGCAATTTATGTGGTTTTGTGGCTTCCGTTGAGGCTGGAGCCAGGGCTGGAGGAAGGGGAAGAGTTTGAGCAGTCGGAGATGAGGGAGGAGGTGTGAAATATACTCGGAGTCAAGAGTGAATTTCATGCTCTTTATTCAGCTCATGGTCATCGAGGAGGAGAAGAGAAGATGAATGAATCTTTTCCCCAAACCATCTGCTTATATACATTATTTACACAATGGGCCTTGCGTGATTGGCTACTTCAGGGCTACACCTGTGGGCCAATTATATTGTGGATTGACTTCTGCCTGCAGCCTGATTGGCTGCTCCTACAGGCCAATCAGGTAGCAGATTCACTTCTGCCAGCCGCCTGATTGGCTGCTCCAGCAGGCCAATCAGGTTGCGGATTCACTTCCACCTGGAGTTGGATTGGGTAGCTCCCGCTGATTCTGAATCCTATTGTTCTAGGATTCAGCTCAGTACATAACAAGGTGGATCTGGAGGAGGGGCAGGGCGCGCCAGGAGGGAGGAAGAGACAGTGTCTGAGAGGGTGGGGCTGGTAGAATCCCCTCTGTCCCCTTCCCCAGGATCAAGTGTCATGTTCTGGCTGGGATGCAAAGGAGCTGTGGGAGGCAGCAGCTTGGGAGCCCCGGGGGGGGGGGGGGAGCTCAGAGCCAGGGGATTGGTGGTGAGACAACGATGAGTGGTCAGAAGGAGAAGAGGACCAGAATGGGAGGAGGCGTCAGAAGCTGAAGAGGTAACAGGACTTCGTGAGCAGGAAGAGGCTGTGGCAGAGAGCAGTCCAGAATCAGAATCAGAATCAGAGGGGGGTCAAGAGGCAGAATGGAGGCAGGCTGCTGAAAAAGCCAAATAAACTAACCCTCCTGCTGTGACCAGCTCCCCTCCCTTCCTGGTCTCCTAGAACGTGCAGAGAAATGAAGACAGTGGAGCAAAGAGACCTGAAAAAGCAGCCTTGGTCTGCTGGGGGAGGAACCGAGGGAGCAGCCTTAGAGAGCGCTGGGAAGGACCTTCAGTCCTTGCAACTGCCTTCTTGGGGCCAGTCCTACTGGGAAGAGTTGCTGTGATCACTAGGCCGGCACTGTTTTAGTTAACTGACACTCCGTGTTTTATTGCTTACCTGCCCCTGACTCTGGATGCTGAGACCAGGCACAGCAACAGCTTCCATGCTGGAGAGGTCACAGGTTGCTTGCATGGATCCCATCTGATGAGGGTACGTAAGTTTGGGTAGAGGCATGGCCATGCTGTTGCTTCAGGGGTCCAGCTCAGAGCACAAGCTGGGGGAGGGGATGCCGCTGCTTAGTCACCAGAAGTGTGTTCTGTGCACTTTGGGAGCTACCATTAAGCGTGCGCTTTGTCAAGAAAGAATTAAACTAGTGGCTGTTTGTCTTCCTTGGGCTAGGTGTGCTCAGGACAGGCAGCTGCCTCGGGCAACAAAAGCCATAGGGCAGGGAGCAGAGGGAATTTGATTTCATTTGCATTTTAATGAGAATCTACCGAATTTGCACCTCTGAAACCACTATGCAAACTGAAATACAGCTATCTTTCAGAAGCTGCATTTCCTTTTTGGGGTTACGGGGCCACTCAGCTCAGCGGTAGCAGGAATGGGGAAGAAATTCACATTTTCATGTGAGCATACCTAAATTCACACTTCCTGAACTAAGAAGTGAACCAAAACACAGCTATCCTTTGCACTTCTCTGAATTTTGTGATGTAGTTCACCATCCAGAAAGTGTGCACTGAAAAATGTGTGTGTTAGTTAAAAGAATGTTCAAAACAGCATATGAGGGACTGTTGCCTGAGGAAATGTATCTATTAGACCAAGTTGTATACAACAATGCAGAAATCCACACAAGACGGCATGCAGATTTCTTTCTCTCTCTCACTCTCTCCATTAGAGAAATTCGCAAATGGATACAGAAATGTACAAAACAGAGCTCAAAGATGAGAAAAATGAGAAACTGAAATTGACAGATTTGTACAACTCCTACAATTTGGAAGTGGGTTTGGGCCTACTTACTCTAAGGAAGATGAAATAGTGAGGAGGAGCTTCAGACCCAGGCAAGGAAGAGCTTTCTGGTTGGCAGTTCTGAGTATGCTGTGCAGCACCTGAATTTCTTATCCTTGTAAATATGTACAGTTTCACAATTAGGGAACAAAGATGTGACCTGGATTTGTATTAGCACTTTGTCTATTCTTCCTGTGCACGCATGCGTCTCACATCTTGATGCGTGCGTTGTGCGTCATGACGCATGCGTCGTGATGCACAACACAAGCGTGCGATGGACACCCCGCCCCCCCCCGTGGGGTGCCTTCGGGTTTGCCACCCCGGGCGACCAGGTGGCTAGCGGTGGTATAGCTGGAATCCACGTGAAACCCAGCCAAGCAGGTAATAAGGAAACCCTAGTTGCAGGAAGTGCACTTTATGTGGACCAAACAGCTGGGTTTCACTGTTGCCTGACTGAACTGAGAGCACTCCCTTCACCTGGACATTGCAGGGGTTGATCAGTAGTTCCAGGTAAGCTGCCTTTAGGGTACCTTGTCTACCTTTACCAATCTCCTCTTCAAAGAATCACAGATAGGCTTTCTGAGAAATTCTAGAATACCTCAGAGCATAATATGGGAAACACACACACACACACACACACACACACACACACACACACACACACGTCTAGTTTTTGCCTCATATATAAATATACACAGAATATAACACAAAATCTAGTATTGCTGTGGCTGCAAATCAGCAGCACCTATGGAAATTGGTTCATGCAAAAAGCAGCAAACTCTTAACTGGGTAAGGGAAGTCATTAGTCCTCTTGCTTCAAGAAGTGTTTTCCTGAAGCGGAGAAACTCTTTGACAGAAATATCTGGGTAAAATCTTGCACTTGCATAACCCACAATGCGCCTGCTCTCTTTTAGTCCTCTAAGATTGCATGCTGTAAAATAAATTATATGGAGTTATACCTAGCTGGCTTTTTAGAAAACAACTGCCATTACATTTGCATAAAATTTCAGATGTTTTGCAAAGCCACCCTAATTACCAAACACAGCAAGTTCAGCAAAACTTGAACGTTGCAGCCATAGAAAAGCCTGCCACAGGAGATGTTCCCAATTACCATAATTCTTTGCCTAAATTAAATTAACATAATTATTCTCCAGTGCAGCTGATTCTTCCTAATATATACTAAAAATATATATAATCTTAAAACAAAAATCAACATTTCTTCTTTGTAACTGGTGCAGAATTTAACAACAACAACAACTTTATTATTTGTACCCCGCCCATCTGACTGGGTTGCCCCAGCCACTCTGGGCAGCTTCCAATATATAGATATGAACATAATAAAACATTACACACTAGTATCATGGAGCCCGTTAAATTAACGGGTGCTAGAACATTGTTGGCTCCGCCCATCCTGGTGCGAATGTCATTGGATGCTTCGGCCTCAATTAACCACCTCCAGTCCCTTCTTTCCGCAGCCGAATCTTTCCTGCCCCCTCCGCGCGCACGCCTCGTGGCACGTCACTCTCCCGTCAATGGCTTATAACACCATCCCGAGCCAGCGTTGCCTCATACGGAAGCTTTTCTCTCTCTCCCCCCGGCTCACCCACGGCTTTTGCTCCGCCCACCTCGTGCTCTCGGTCATGCCTCCTCCCCGCCCTTCCCTTCCTTTCACATCGCACGCGAGCTGCTCCAGTCTTGCTCCTGCTCTCCGCCCGCCTTGCGCCGCACTGGGATGTTGGCGGTGGCATCGGGCGGCAGTTCCTGGGTCGCTGAGGAGATTCAGGTGGAGGAGGCAGGAGGCACCACCACCGCCAGTGAAACAGGCGCAGTAAGGCGCTGCTGCCTCGGCTCCCCTCCCTCCCTCCATCAGAGAGCGCGCTGAGGGAAACGGGGCGGACTCTGCCCTTCCTCCTCCTTCGCATTCCAAGTCCCAATGGCTGTCCGTGGGGCACATGCGCAGTAGCACAATCCCACGGACACAGGGACTGGACGCAGAGACACTTGGACTTTATTATATAGGATTAAAAAGCTTCCCCATACATGACTGCCTTCGGATGCCTTCTAAGAGTTATATAGTTACTCATCTCCTTGACATCTCACGGGAGGGCGTTCCAAAGGGTGGGTGCCACCACCGAGAAGGCCCTCTGCTGGTTCCCTGTAACTTCACTTCTCACAGTGATGGAACTCCAGAAGGCTACAACTTTGGGAACTTCACACTCCAAATATTAGAGACGCCAAAAACTGCTAACCAAGTATGTCACTCTGACCAAGGATCATTCACTAGATAGTTCTTCTACCTGTTGGGCAAATAGAGATGGCACCACTGTTTAAATCAAAACTAGTTGATGGTAGATTGATGTTTCTGTCATGGATTTCTGTTTTAATTGCTTGTCTTTTCTCATCAAAGAGTTGTTGTGCCAGAGCACTGGTTAATGGAATACAGTTAGAGTTCTTCATCTTTGTGTTGGATCTTACAGATTCACGGTCCTTGCTTCTCACAATTCTTACTATGCAGCATTCCACTCTAACCTCAACTGCCATATTGGACTGAGAGGAAAGCCATAAAATGTAATAAAAATAGCTCTCCAAAGTGAAGGATCTTCTCAGCTGTGAGTAACTTCTTTTGATTTATTATTAAATAAAAGATTATTAAAACCAACAATTAGATAACATCTGTGTAATACTTTAGAAAGATTTCAGAATTAATTGCGGAAAGGATATTTTTACTGGTTTTTGCCCTAGAAAGTAAGTGGTGATTGGGAAGCTTGTATTTTCTTCCACTCTGGTCTCACTTGTCCTTGAAGTCTTCTGGATCCCATGGGGGATAATGATCCTTTTTAGAGCTTTAGAAGTTCATCTCAGCATTATCTCTGTCATCAGAGATAAAAATAATAGAAAATCTCTATCATAAATCTACCACTTAATTACATCTGTTGGAGCTTTTTACAACTGCAGCTGACCAGGTTCGTTGCCTCTCCGGAAGTCCCTGGGCAAGGCATTGGAGGCCTCTGCACATATGCATCTTAGAATTTAAATAATGCCACTTCAAAAATGTCAAAGCCAATTCCAGAGACAGTCCCGGAAACCTGTCAGAAATCCAGATGGAAAATCTGGTTCTGCTGACTATTTCTGGAGCACAATCCTCATGACAAACAGTCTCTAATAAAATGATAAATGTGGGAGGAGTGTCTAATGCCATTAAGGTTTATGGGGTTCATGTCATGATTGTGCACTGGCTTCTTATACAGAACAGTTCACCACCTTAAAATAGTCCTCCGATATTACTGTTCTGTAGCTTTCTTTCTTTCTTTCACCTTGGAGAGCCATGCTGCCCATCCTTTCAAGCTAGGGGACTCCCTGCTGCTGAAAAAAAAAGCCCATTGTAGAATTCTTTGGGGCTTATAGGGGAACCCCTATTGTTGTACTCCAACTCCCATTCACCCCGACCAGCTTGGCGTAATGGGAGTTGCAGTCCAGCAATATCCAGAGGGCCACTCACCCCTGCTCTAAGGAGTGAAGTCCCTGCTTCTGCCATTGTCCTTCACTATTGATGTTTCTACATTGAACAAGGCTGAAATACTATTCCTGTTTTCCCTCTTTTGTTCTTTTTATAATGCAGTCATCCCCAGACTTATTTTACTGGCAAGGTATCAAGCAAATACCAATCTAATCTTATGTCTCAAAATAGCAAAGCATGAATTTCAGCATTTTGGTATGTATTTATTAAAAACTCAACTGATGCCTAGCATTTTGTAGTGAACACTTCAGGCAAGCCAGGCTACATACGTATTATTGAAGGCTGCCATTTGTTTTGTGGAAAAAACATGTTTATTGTAAACTGGAGAATTCCACCTAATCCTCTTCTATTCCTTTCAGTAATAATCCTCCTGCTGCTATCATTGTCACAGGAAATCATCAAGAGATTCCCTTTCTCATATGTTACTGCCTCTATAATATAGTTGCCCATGAAATTATCTATGCCACGTTCATACACCACATTTGCTGTGTGTGTTTAAAAATTCAATCCCTAATCTTTCCTTTTTGTGTTGGAGAGAGAATGCTTAGCTACTTGCAAAGTCAATATAAAGCCCTGGACAATGGAGCAATAAGTGCTTGCTTTATAACAACATGCGGTGGGTATTTGCTATAGTTTGTACAGCTTCAGAAAATTACAGTATTGTTTTTATAGATGCAGTAAACATATATTTTGATTGTACTAATTAAGAGAAGACTGCAGGTGTGTTGGCATCTGTCTGTCTCGGGGGTAAAGTCACACCATTGGAGAGTTAGAGTGCCTGTTGTGGCTGTATGGGAGAGACATGTTTTATTGCAGGTGGGGCAGATAGAGGAGTCTGGTTTTGCTGCTACAGGTGCACCATGGCATTTCATCCCTCCTCTGGTCACTGCTATACAAACTGACTTTCTGCCTAGTCACCGTGATCATCTGCAAGGGATTCCCATATGGCAAGGCTAATGCTGCCAGCCTTCATGTCACATTCTCAAACATATTTGTAATACAGAGAATGCAGGTAGGATTTACATAACTGAATGATGGAGGGAGGGACAGGGAGGTCCAAGCAGGAAGAAAATTCAGTGTCACGGGGAAAAGGAATTCTAAGTTCTAGTCTTGCCTTCTCCCTGACACCTGCTTTTCTTTGTGCAGGGAATTATTGTTATTTGGAGGAGTATTTGGTCCACTGAGCCCCCACTTGCAGTCTGATGTGTTACAATCTGGAACAGGTCCTGCCCAAATCATTTGGCTACCTTAGGCAGAGGAGATGGTGGCACCTTCTCCTTTTCTATGTAGGCAAGACAAGCAGGCTGGCAGGACAAAGGTAGTTCACCCGAGGACAGTGGGCTAATGTAGGAGCTACACATGGCACACAAAGTGCTGTCCCTCATCCTTCTGTGTGTGCCATCTAAAGTGCGTGTCTCACTCTGAAGAGTGCCAAAGCTTGCTCCAAGAGGGCCTCTAAGATATCATGCCTGCTCACAGACAATGCACATCATGCGCCAGAAATTCTTATTTGCATCAGATGTTAACTCCCTAACTGAAGTTTGGGCATTACAATGTACTTCATAGCCCCATCCACCTGCAGATATAAGTCCAATTTCAATCACCTGAAGTGGGAAGTTAATGAGCTAGTGCTATAATTGCACATTACAATAGGCCCCTAATTAATCAGTGAGGCCAATGCAAATGTGCAAACCTCTGTGTAAACTGTAAAGGCAAACCTACTCTTTCCTTACTTTGCCAAGCTTGTCTGTTGTTTTTTATTATTACTTATAGCTTATCCCCAAATGGTTTCATGGCAGGTTATACCAATATAATAATTAAATAAGTGAAATATATAATTAAACTCCTGCTCTGGAGGGTAGAACTTGAGGCAATGGAGACTCCAACTAAACATCCAGAAAAACTTTCTGAAAGTAAGAGCTGTTCAGCAGTGGAAGAGACTCCCACGAGAGACGGTGGACCCTCCTTCCTTGGAGGTTTTTAAGCAGAGGTCAGATGTCCATCTGTCATGGATGCTTTAGCTGAGATTCTTGCATTGCAGGGTATTGGACTAGATGGGATCCCTTCCAAATCTAGGATTCTATGAAAACCATAAAAACAACCAATATCAGAATAACAAAAGAGTAGTATGCAACAGCAGTGTGTAGCAATGCAGAGCAATGTTGTTGTTGTTGTTTAGTCGTTTAGTCGTGTCCGACTCTTCGTGACCCCATGGACCATAGCACGCCAGGCACTCCTGTCTTGCACTGCCTCCCGTAGTTTGGTCAAACTCATGTTCGTAGCTTCGAGAACCCTGTGGCACCCCACTTGTCACTTTTTCCCAGGATGATGATGGACCATTAATGAGTACTCATTGGGTTCAGTCAGTCAACCAGCTACAAATCCACCTAACAGCTACCTTGTTCAACCCCCCTTTTACCAGCTTCCTCATAAGAATATAATGGGGGACTTCCGGTCTACCGCCATTGCTGAGCTCCTGGCACTGTTGGGGGGGGAGCCATGAGAGCGATGTGGCCACCCAAAAGAACATCATCTGGGAGACCCTGAGTCCAGGGGAGGGGGGCTGAATAAGATTTACGTGTTTAAATGTTGTTAGGTTAGAAGAAGTAATATTTGAATTTATGGAGAATTTTTGTGAGTAAACTTTAGGCTAAGGGGGGAATAAGAAGATAGATGGTTGGGAGAATAAAGTTAGATTTGGATTAATTGGTGTATTTTAGGTTTAAGATAGTTATTTTTATTCTAAAAAATATCAACTGAGAGATAATGATATAAATGTGTAAAATGATATAAGATATAATATGAAAATTGCTTAATTTGCATATAAATATGGACCCAGTGTGGGGGGAATCGAGGAAGTCTACAATGTTAAGTAAAAAATGTTAGAACTGATATGTTTTTTTCTTTTCTTTTTTCTTGTTTTCTATGTACTATTTTTGCTTTTTGTGATTTTGTGTATTTTATAGTGTTTGAAAATGAATAAATATTATTTGGAAAAAGAAGAAGAGAATATCATGGGGGACTTTGTCAAAAGCCTTACTGAACGCAAGATACGCAATGTCCACAGCATCCTCCTGATCCACCAAGCTTTTGACTCCAACAAAAAAACGAAATGAGATTCATCTGACATTACTTACTTTTGAGAAACACATGTTGGGTCTTAGTCATTACAGCATCCTTTTCTAAGTGCTCACAGACCGACTGTTGAATTATGTTTTCTAGGGCCTTCCCTGGGTTTTAAGCTCACTGGTCTGTAGTTTCCCAGGTTTTCTCCCCCCCCTTTTATTAAAGATTTTCTTGATTTACAAAAATATGTGCAATGTCTCTCGTAACAGTTTTACAAATCAGTTTCATTTGTTAAGACATTGGGAAGAAAAGGGGGAAAGAGGCAGATGGGAAAAGATGGGTGGGGTGGGGTCAGGTGGCGATGTTTCCATTTTACTTAATGTATGTGGGGCAATTGCCTGCCTCTAGTCTGTAGGGACTTCCCCTGTTCTCCAAGAATTCTCAGTGGCTATCGACAACCACCTTGGTGTACTCTGAGGTTGGCAACTGCTATCCTAGCTCCTCTGGCCCAGAACTGGTGTCTGAGGTGGAAGTGATTTTGTAGCTCCAATGACAAAGCATGGTTCATGACTGTCCTACTTCTGAGCATCACATTCCTCCAGGAGTTAGTCTCTTGCAAGGGGCGCTCTTCCTTCTCCCTAGGAGCATCCCACCTGTGCTGCTGTTCCATCACAGACCACACAGCTCCATTGAGAAACACTGCATGTTGTCCTGTAGCTTGAAGTGTGACTAGGTGGGCCTTGAGTTCCAGCAAGAGAACCAGCTTGTACTTGCTACAAGTGTACTTTTCATGTTCTCTGGCAGAAAGACAAACCTTGCACAGATGTTGCAGGTCTCTGCAGCAGCTCCCTCGCCCTCCATGTCTTTTGATCCTATGCACACCATGAGACAGTACCAGAGTAGTGGCCTCCCCCTTAAACTTTCCCACTCAACACCCTTGCAAACACCCCTGTTTGGAAGTCCTGTTTGTGAGCTCTTGGTCGCGAGCTCCCAGAAGCTGCACTGAGCTAAGTTTGACTGCTGCTGACTGCTAACTCCTTCCTCAACTCACTTCCTCATTCAGCCTGGCTTTCTCTCAGCAGTAGTTCCTCCCCCTCAGATCATGTGCTCCAGCAGAGCACACTCATCTGAAAACTTGGAATGGTGCATCTTGACCAATAATTGAAAAGCGGAGAGTGATGGCATAAAACCTTTAAAAATGGGTAACTCTTTAAATCAAATTTATTTTATTTCCTTTTCCTTTTATTATTTAAAGAAAAAAAGTGGCTTACAAAGTATTTCAAAGTGTCTTACAAAAAAATTAAAAATACCATGTACAAAATTTAAAACAGATTTAAACTTCAGAAAATATAAACACTAGAGCAGTATATAGTAGTAAATTATGGGCAGAATTCAGCATCATCACATGAATACAATTGTTCTATCAGTGCAAGAATTTCTGTTTGTCAGTCAGAATGCTCTCCCCTCCCCCATGAATAGTTCTGAGTGTTCTCCTGACATCCCAGGGATAATTTGGGGGTCCGGGGGTCCTCAGAAGAGGAGAGAGAGACCCATTGTGCTAGCTCCCACCAGTGCAACTATTTACAGTAGTTGAATCTGGCTATCTACATAGAAGCAATGATAAACTTTTGCCAACATCCTCAGAAGGGCATATACGGTATACTGTATTCAAGTTGTCATAATATGCATACATTTAAATTTAAAAATATAGTTGAATAAAATAGAAGATGATAAACCACACTAAAAGCTCCTTTTATTGGTAGTTGTCTGCTGTTATCTCTGATTATTGCATAGCACCAGTATCTCTGAATTGCTCTTCTACAGCATATTGTTCATGATCCATTCTTCCTGATTCTTTAATGTGCTGTGCACAGACTGGCAGTTTGTTTTTAGCTTTGGTTTCAGGAATCAGTGCGGACTATTCAAAATCCAAAACATTTTCCGCTTAGGAAAACAGTTGCCTCTCTGGACATGAAGGAAGTGTGACATTCTGCACTATTCATTCACAGTGATCTAAGGGTGATTTTAAGTGTTCAGAATGTGAAAGTCTAGCTTGAGCGTCCAAGGGGTGAGGTGGAAATAATGCTTGAGAAAATAGCTAAGGACAGTGTTAGAAATAAGTGTATTTAAGTGTATTTAATCTGATAGGACAAAAAGGAGCTCTTTTCAGGAGGAGGAGGAAATAGCACTCATCAAAGATGCCAGAATTCAATCGGAATTAACAAAAGAAAGAATAAAGGCAAAGCAGTGTAATGTATTCACAACTTCAAAGGAGCTTTTGATAAAGACTCTATTAGAAGAGTTCAGTAACCATGGAGTGAGAGGTAAAGGCTTGTCAGATTAAAATCCATTTAGAAGGGATGGTATGAAGGGAGAACAATGTCTAGTTCTCAGCAATGGAAGAGTTCAACAGCACAGTGGTCCAGGGATCCGTCCCCAAGAGTGATGTTGTTCAGAATATGCCAGGTTTTGCAGACCAAACCAAGCTTCACTGAAAAAAATGTGGCAGCCCTGGAATGTAAATAGGGGTTTAGGCCTGGTTTTGGTTGCCCTGCATCATAACATTTTTTTTGAGAGAGAGAGACAGGGGAAATATGTCCCTGTTAATTCTCCTTAGCCTCTTAGCACCTTTTGATACTATCAACTGTGGTATTCTTCTGGAGCAACTATCTCAGTTGGGGGTAGATGCTACTGATTTGCAGTGGTTCCCGTTCTACTTGGATGGTCGTTCCCAGAGGGTGATGCTTGGGGAGCGCTTTTCAGCCCTGTGGAACCTTCAATGTGGAGTTCCTCAGGGCTCAATTCTATCTCCTATGCCAGTGGTTTTCAACCAGTGTGCCATAGGCCAGTGGTCCTCAACCCTCGGGCCACGGACCGGTACCAGTCCATGGATCAATTGGTACCGGGCCGCCCAAGGAACATTTAAATACAATTAAATTAAAATTATTAAATCAAAACAATCTAAATAAAATATAAACAATCAACATTCCCCCCCCCTCAGTGGGCCGCAGTAAAATTATCAAACGTTGACTGGTCCGTGGCGATAAAAAGGTTGGGGAGCACTGCCATAGGCCCCTGGAGTGCCTTGAATGATTGTCAGGGACGCAGCTGGTAAACCTGGCCTCTGTTCCTCATTTCTTCCCTCCCTCCTCTGATGCCCTCTTGCATCTCTGTCTCCCCAAGGTTTGTGTGGATGTTTGTTGCAGCAGCCCTGCAGACAGTACCAATTTTAATCGGCCTAGGGACTTTCCCCAACCCATGCCCACTTTCTTTTCCTTGTCTCTGATCTCGGCTAACTGAAACTCCAAGGTTTCAGGCATTATGCAGGTAAGGGATGTGCGTTATTAAGGAGTTAGGGCAAGTTATTATTCAATTTTTTAAGCAAAATCTCAGTACAAGTGTGGCCTCAATTCATAGCCTCACTAGTTAAACTGCGTTCCCACAAATTAATTAACAAATGCTTTCATAGATTCTCAAACCTTGCTGCCCCAATAGAAATAGATCATTTCCCCTGTGGATAGCAGCTACACATTTGCTATAGAAGAATGGCAGGTAACATTCATGTCACCCCTGGATGTTGCAAAATAACCATAACATTTCTAGTTCTCATTATTTTTCTTGTATTTTTGTGTTTTTAGCTTGCAGGTCATCTTGGGTATTGAAAGGTGGGGCCAGAGATCTACTAAATAATCAAGAGAGCACATGACTGGGAAGTGCCAGATGAGAGTCATCTGAAGAACATATCCATATTGTCCTCTTCAAAATTATTCCTTGTATTTTTCAGAAAGACATACACATACAACAAACATTAGCTGGTTCTCTTAGATCAGACATGGGAAACATGTGGCCCTTCAGTTGTTGGACTGCAACTTTCATCTGCCCCAGACAGCAAGGCCAATGTTCAGGAATGATGGGGCTTGTAACAACAACAACAACAACAACAACAACTTATAATTATGTATTCTGAATCCTTCGCTCTGTGAGGGTAGCGATTTGCTCAAAAATGGCACCTGCGACTACAACTCTGCTCCGACTCTTTGAGAGCTTACCGGTGAGCGAAGGAGTCACCTTAGGGCGCAGCCAAGCTCTCATGCCCCCAGAAAGCTCAATCTGGGGTTCTTCTGGGGGGCCGTGTTGCTCTTGCGGCTCTCCCCCTCCCTCACAGCGCCAGGAACCTCGGAGCTCGAGGATTCCTCGCCGATCAGCGCTGGCAGTAGACCGGAAGTGAACATACCTCTAGCTCTTGCCTAACCTTCCTTAAATTTGATTGTTCTCCACCCTTTTTTGCAACTACAAAAAGTCAGGAGATTAGGTTTTACTGTAACTTAGATGCATGAAAGAGCTCTTATTTAAATATACATAAAAAGAATATAAAGTGGCAAATCTGAGAAACTATTACTTCTTGTATAGGAGCAAAAATCAGATAATTCATTTTTTAAGAAATCGTTTCTTTGATCTTGCCGTTGTTCCCACTTTACCAGACCTTAATTGGCTCATTTTATGCATATTTTGAAAGAGCAAGTGAAACTCTGATTCAGATTTCAAAAGGCAGGGAGAGAGAGAACACAGAGTGATTTTGGAAAACAGTGATATCATTCACATCCAGACATCTAATGTCACATTGTGCCTCAGCATATAGATTTATAGTAAAAAATATAGACAATGCCTACAGATTGCAAGCAGTCCCGTAGCTGGTTATTCTGGCCCCTCAACGTCCGATAAAAGCCTGTTAACTTTGTATTATATTGTAACTTCTTTAGTTTTTGCAGGAGCAGACAGAACTTTGGATTCCACAGGAAATCCTCCAGGCTTAAAAAGTACGTATGAATTATGTATTGCCTTGCTGGGTCAGAATGAGGGTCATTCCTGGGTTTTCTTTCCAATAGCAGCCCAGCTAGATACTCCTGGCTACTACCGAGCAGGGGCCTAAAGCTCATGGCCTCCCTATGTTGTAAGTTTGGTCGCAGGATCTGGTGTACAAGGTGCACAGTCTCTCTACATGGAAGTTCTATCTCATGGGACTAGAATCATAGCATTAGAAGGGACTTCAAAGGGGAGCACCTCCGAAGTCTTGCTAATGCAGGGATACCTGTTGGCATCTCTATACTGAATATATAGTTTATTCCACAGGTGTGCTTGATGCTTTCAAAATGCTATCTAAGCTAGGAGTCAATGTCATGACTTGTGACTGTGTGTCCTACCAATTAAAGCAAACACTGTGCGATGAACAGCTCCCCTTTGTCAGTTCTGATCATACTGCCAATCTGCTTTATGGGATGAACCAAGATCTAGTATTATATGAGAAGGAGGAAAAATGCTCTCTATGTTAAAGACAGAAGGAATATAAAAAGATTTCCTTGGGTACTCAGTCCAATCTTCCTAACACCAGGTTCTTATTCTG
The DNA here is from genome assembly GCF_963506605.1 of Zootoca vivipara. Classification (NCBI taxonomy): domain Eukaryota; kingdom Metazoa; phylum Chordata; class Lepidosauria; order Squamata; family Lacertidae; genus Zootoca; species Zootoca vivipara. The sequence goes on from NC_083285.1 coordinate 562,792, forward strand.
AAGAGCTGTCTCGTTATTCTGAACAGTGTCTGGCAATGCTGAACTATATGAGGGCTCTTTTCAGTAGCCTGGTGGAAGAGGGTTTTCTTTTCTCTTATATCTCAAAATGTGCTGTAAATTATTTCCTAAAGAAGCAATGCCAACGGGGCTAAGAGTCCATGGCTCACACAGCAATACAGAAATATAACACACCTGCTAGCTCTGTCCTGGAAACCCCCATCCTTAGTCAGGAGTTGTGCTAAATAAAGGTGTCCTCATGCAATACATCGGAGGGCAAATGTTTGGGTGTGTGTGTATTCTACTCATGGAGGCTCCCAACAGGATGAAGAACCCTTCCATGATCAGGGTTCAAAATCATGGGGGGAAACTCCATGCAGACAGTAGTTTCTTCAGTGGTGACCACATGGAGGGATCAGAGGCAACTAGCTCATCTTCACTCTCCCCTTGCATGTTTCTACATTGGGCTTAAGTGTAGGGGGAATGAATCCTGAAAATAAGCAGCAAATGGTATATTTCCAAGCTTGCCATAAGTGATGAGGAGAGATGGAGGAGAAATTCAGTTCAGTACAACTCCCATTCTCACTCACCATTGGCCATGCTGGCTGGGGCTAACAGCAGTAGGAGACCAACAACACCTGGAGGTCCATAGATTCCCCACCCCCAAGCTAGTGGATCATGTTATATGAGTATGTGAGTTAAGAAGAGGCCAGTTCAAGTACCACCTTGGGCCATAGCTGCCAAGTTATCCCTTTTTAAAAGGGATTTTCCCTTATGCTGAATAGGCTTCCTCGTGAGAAAAGGGAAAACTTGGCCTTGGGCATAAACTCACAAAGTGGTGTCAGGCAAGCCAGGGAGTTCTACAACTGGCCTGCAAGTATTGAGAATTCCCTGTTCCAAGTCCCTACATGATGGGTTGTGCCCATGGGTGGGACCATAAGGACACACATACCTGGCTGATCTCAGGTCTCAGGTTAGTTGCCCTGAGGAAAGGCACCCTGACAAATATCTAGGTCCCAAGTCACTTAGGCCTTTTTACTTGCCTGCCACCCAGTTGCTTCTCCTGATGCTCTAGCTCAGGCACTCCCAAACTGCGGCCCTCCAGATGTTTTGGCCTACAACTCCCATGATCCCTAGTTAAGAGGACCAGTGGTCAGGGATGATGGGAATTGTAGTCCAAAACATCTGGAGGGCCGAAGTTTCTCCCCTGGAGGGCTGCTTTCTCCCCAGCGTGTGACGGCCATTATTCTATCTGTGTGCTGCCTTCTCTTGCTGAAAATAAAGAAGCCTTCGGATTTGCATTGGAGTGCCATGCCCTCCTGCCAATGACCAGGCATCGGTTCTGGCCTGATCCTGTTTGCATTCAGCTGGGCTGATGGCACTCCAGAGATGACTGTGCACTGTTTGCAACACCATGTTGCTTCAGTGTTATCTAAAGCTGGCTCCAATAATGCTTACAAGAAGTCTGTAATGTAGGCTAGTACTTATTACCCTCACGGTTATTTACAGACACAGGGTGGTGGTGAGGAGGGTAAATCAGAAAGAGAATTTGCTGATGGCGTGCAGCGACCCAATGAACCACCCCACCATACCATCTCATATTTCCTTCCCTCTCTCCCTTTTTCAATATCTTAAATGTTATGAGAATACTTTATTTAAAAGTTTTTGTTTTTGTTAAAAAAAACCACAGGTTAGAAGATTCAATCAGCTCAAAGACATTGGGCTCCTCCTCCCCTTTTCAAAAAAAGTTGTTGAACCAACCTTTCCTTTCTTCTGATCAGCCTTAGGCCACAGCTTTGATCTATATTTTAGTCCCCAAAGTCCCTTATCGGAGAACACACAAGAAAGGGGAATGGAGCGAGATATAGACTGGATGACAAAAGTTGGACCCAGGGTCATTTTTTAAGCACTTTAATCTCTCTGAAGCACAAATCAAACTGAATAACATTATTGCAGATAAGGCTGCTGTGTTTTCTTTAGGAGGAGGCTGCACAGCAGAGGTGGTGGTTGTGACTGGAGATACTGCCATGCCTCTGAGGCTCAGTTCAGCTCCCATAGAGTGAAATGTATTTTTTCTTTGTACCAAATAAGATGGGGAAAAAATTCCAGACAGTTAATGTATTTATTTTCTTCACTGCAATGTCTTGTTTGCCTTCCTCGGCTTCTTTCCTGGCCCTTTACTGTAGAAATCAACACCTCCTGTCTACAGTTTGCATGCCTTCAAGTTGTCAGGCCAATAGGAAGGGAGGATGCATGGGCAGATATTCAACTGTCCACACCGGGCAGGGCAGCTTGAGGAAAACCTTTGAACAGTACTTTCACCCTCTCTTCCAAATGGTTATCCAGTGAAATAAGCTTCCAACTAGGACACTTCCCTTGGCCATAGCTCAGTGGTAGAGCACAGGGGAGGTTTTTAAGTAGAGGTTGGATGGCCGCCTGTCATGGATGCTTTAGCTGAGATTCCTGCATTACAGGGGGTTGGACTAGATGACCCTCGGGCCCCTTCCAACTATGCTTTCCATGATGGAAGTTCCCGCTTCAATACCTGGCATCTTCTTGGAGAGTTGCTGCCAGTCCATGGTAGACAGTGTTAAGTTGGATGGACCAGTGGTATGACTTAGTAGAAGGCAGCTTCCGAAGAAGAGAAGAAGACCTGTATTGGCTCAGGCAATCCATTACAATGGGTTGTTTCCAGTCCTGGTCATACTCATAGAGGAGACTCAATGAAATCTACAGATCTCAGTTAGCAATGCACATTCATTTCAATGACTCACATCCTCCCCACTTGCTGAATTTCTGTGTGTCGGAAGAATGGTAAATGTAGAAACCCAGCCAAAAAAAGAAAGAGGGGGGAAGATAGCAACAAATTCTGTTTCTCTTCCTCACGGAGCTTTGCCTCCAACATCCCTTTCCAAGTAGCTGCTAATGCCACGCGCATTCATGAACATGTATCATAGTCAGACAAATTCATCTAAGCACTAGGATTACATGTGTGCTTCATTTTTGGACCTGCCCTTTATACAATATTTTGCATATTAAGCAACCATATTAAGGCTTCAATCCTCTGCATACTTATTTGAAAATAAATTCAACTGAACTACAGTAACTAGACATTTCTATTTTCAAAGGATCAGGCTGAAAGTGAATTTAGGGCTATGACAGTTTCTTGCAAGGGAGTTTGAGTCCTCATCTGCAGTAAACATTTAAAGCACTTTAAATAGTCATTGGTTTGGGGTGGGGGAGGAAAGGAACAGAGTCAGGGAAGCCCGTAAAAGCAATGAGGACCCACGCAGCAGCCTAGTATCTCCTGCCTCCCTGGTCAGCAGGAAAAGAACAGCCAGCTTTAATGTGAGAAGGAGGAAGACAGGAGTGCCTGGCATGCTATGGTCCATGGGGTCACGAAGAGTCGGACACGACTAAACGACTAAACAACAACAGGGAAAGGAGAGAAGGAGAGAGAGAGAGAGAGAGAGAGAATGCGGACAAGCAGGAGGGAGGCAATGTGTTGGTAGAGATGGGAGGGAGGAGCTGAGCTCAGCACTCATCTCAGCAGAGATGGGGCGAGAAGAAAGTGAGGCAGGAATAAGAGACAAACAATGCAGCATTTTCCCTTGAAATAAGGGACAATCAGGGGCGTTGGAAGGGGGGGCGGGGTGGTCTGCCCTGGGTGCCATCATGGAGGGTGTGTGTGACAAATTATCAAGGAACAATTACTGCCCTACTAGGGCGGTTCATAAAAAACTTTTTTAAAAAATGCCTGCTCCAAACGTCTTATCTGACTACACTAGGGATTATATAGCTATATCTGAAATTTCATCCATATCAGTTAATATCGTGACCCTCCTCCATGAAAATAACTGTTTACTTGGCCGTTTTCATATGTCGTGAAGGCTGAAATTTCAATTCAATGGAACCAAAACACAATCCATCCTGTAGATTTAAGTATCTGTCCACAGTCGCCTACTTGTTGCCAGGGGCCCAGAATCCACGTTCCTTTGTAAGAAAATATGAAATAACGTAAAACCATTTTTGCAGGCAAAAAGGAAAAGAAAAAAATCAATGTGGGGGAGGGGGATGTCAAGAAATTTTCTGCACCGTGCACCACCAGACCGTCCTACGCCTCTGGGGACAATCCCTTATTATAAGGGACAGACGGCAACCCAATCATGTCATATTAGACATGGCAATCGTATACTTATGCCATGATCTACAGAGATAAACCATATCATAAGTTCAGATTCACACACACCTCCCACCACTCATCTGGCTGGCTCACTGTTCTCATAGCACCAAACCAGATGCCCATGGGGAGCCCACAAGCAGGACCTGAGTTCAACACCATTCTTCCCACTTGTGATTCCCACCAACTGGTATTCAGAAACACATTGTCTCTGATAGTGGAGGCAATTAGAGTTAGTAGCCACAGACAGTCGTATTGCCCATGAATCTGTCAATTCCTCTTTTAAAGCCATACAAGTTGGTAGCCATCACTCCATCTTCTGAGATCAAATTCCATGTGATTATTACCACTGGTCTCTGCCTTCTCTGAAGATAATTATGCTGACTATTAGTTAGAAATAATGGCAGTACTCCAACATTCCTAGCAACAAATGGAACTGGAAAGCAAAAATACCATGGTCAAGTCATTTTCCAAGGCTAACCTAATCTTCTGGCATATGCCCAGGACATGATTTTCCGCATCTCCTTTGTTCCCTTTCATAGACACACAGAGAGATCTATATTACATGTTCCTTAGATAAGGCTGGGGGTCGGGGATACCATGCCCCCTTTTTTGTATTTCTTTGTATTTCCTAGCCATTCGGAGAGAGTACAATGGTCATTTAGCCAGCAATATCCTTAACAAAATATGTGCCTGGCAACTCTGCCACAGACTACTCAAAATATTTGCTGTCATTCTGGTCCCATCAACCCTCTCCTGCCCAAACTCATAACCAGGGCTTTTTTCAGCTGGAACTTGCCAGAACTCAGTTCTAGCGCCTCTCAGGTGCGTGCCATTGCCATTACAGTGGTACCTCTACTTACGAATTTAATGCGTTACGAACGCACATTCGTAAGTTGAAAAAAATTGTAGAAGCAACCCTATCTAAAAATTCGTAAGTAGAAAAAATCCTATCTAAACCGCATCCAAGATGGCGGACGGAGCTCCATTCGTAAGTAGAAACATTCGTATGTAGAAACATTCGTAAGTAGAGGTACCACTGTATAAGAGAACAAGGGAGGTGTTCATGGAGAGTTCCAGCACCTCTTGTTCTAAAAAGCAGAAGCAATGATTACAACTATACAACAATATCGTAACACATATTGAGAGCATATGTATATGTGCAACATGAAATCCAATGCCACCTGGTATGTGAAAAACTGGTCCTGAAGTTGGAGATGTAGTAATTTTATTTGGATATAGTTCTATCCAAACTTCTCAGATTGCAGGATGGGAAGTGATATCCTAATAGCAAATAGATGTTTTAATTGCTTAAATATTCTTTGCCCTGCCAGTATTTGACCTATAAACTGACACGATGACTTATTTGTAAAATGCAGTGAAAAAGTAGGGAAAAGCTATGCTCATGTATTTTGGTAATGACATCTACACACTACACATCTACAGTGACTGGTGGGGGCTCAGACAGAACCTGGCCAACAGTTTTGAGAGTGTAGGAATTGGAAGCACTTCAAAAAATGAAGCATGGCTGCTAAAGTGCTTTCGTGAGAGGGGGAACATTCTTTACCTTCTACACTAATATACACTAATATATGCTAAATTCATTCTTCCACTGTGCCAGAGGTTGCTGCATTTTTACAACAGATGCAAATATATATTAGCTGTAAAGCTCTCTCATGAACAATCTTGTTTTTTGTTGCTGGAATTAAGTACAGACTTGAGAACAAAGACCATCAAGACTTTAGCCTTCTGAGACTCAATTATCTCATTCCCTAACCTTTATAAAGGCAGCAACAGTATTGGCTTTTCTTCTCCTGGGATATTTATGTAAGCTGTAGATCCAATATCCACTGTAAGCCTAGAGGCAGAATTGAAACTGTGCTGAAGACAAATATTTCTGGCACTTTGGCTAATAAGGAATTTCATATTGCTTAAATCAGTGTTGGGGAACCTGCTGCTCCCCGTATTTCAAACAGTCTTTCAGATGATATGGGCCCACCCTTGTTCTCCAAACCACTGAAACCACTCCTCTAGGAACCACTTCCTCTTCCATGTAGTGTGGGAGGAGAGATGATATCGCTGCTACTCACGAAAGCTCATACCAAAATATAAACTTAGTTGGTCTTTAAGGTGCTACTGAAGGAATTTTTTTATATCGCTGCTACTCAGTGAGCTTGGAATGACACCTTGCAGGATGGAATGAGGGAGGGAGCCACCTGCAACTGATTGGTTCCAACTTGTGCTCATGAAGTGTGTGTCAAAATAATAGAATCATATACTTGCAGAGTTGGAGTGTACCCCAAGGGCCATCTAGTCCAGCCCCCTGCAATGCAGGATGGGCCCCCATCCAGCTTTATTGCTGCACCACTAGGAAGGTGAACAGAAGCTGAAGGGAGAGATTTGCCAATTGTGTCATTGAGCTAGATCTGACCCTATATATTATGCAATGCATTGCCTGCATTGTATACTTCTGAGTGTATGGCTTAGCCCTCCCCCCCCATATTCCGTGGACGCTCTCAGTGCCTCCGCGTCTCTGTAACAAAGTAGGCCAAAGTGCAATGAAAACATTCAACGGTGAGGCAGCTGGCTATCAAGGCCGAATAGGCTGGCCTTGTCTGGAACACAGAATGAGGGGCAGAGAGAGGCTTATTATCAGCGGATGCACTTCCAGCCTGACGCTGGAAGTTGCTGGCTTGATGCGTAGACTAGCCTTACTGAAGGCTTTGTTGAGTCAGCATGTGTTTACAAGAAGGACCGGACACAGGAAGATCCATATATGTATTTGTAACCTATGACCCTCTTGCGTGCACACTCCTACAGAGGAGGGGGGGGGAAGGAGCCCAAGAAGTGTATAAGAATCTTTGCAAATTTGTCTTTCTTTACTCTTGTCGTGAAGCTGATCACCAAGAGTCTCTTAAATTTAAGAATTAAATTCTTTCTCTGGATTCAACCCTCGGAGTCGTTATTGACTGTCTCTGTCCTTGCCTGGGCGCAACTTAAGGATCCTTGTTAGCAAATAAGGCTACAAAGCAAATTGGGGGGCATCTCTTCCACATGTCTTCCCTATGGTTGGATCCATTTGGCAGAACTGGGCAAGGCAAGCCACACAGGAGAGAGAGGAAAGGTAACATTTCATCAGGGTGACTACTGATGCTCATAGCTTTGCTGAAAATGCCTCCCCAACTGCCAATATGAATCCAGCTCATATCGCCAGGAAGCTGTCTCCATTTCAATTCTTGGCACAATCACATTTCTTATTTACATGCCAAACAACCTGTTTGACCAAGCGTTCCATCTTCATTTGTTTCCCAAACTGCGGTGGACATCTGCAGTATGACCTGCCATAAATAAGTCATAATAATTAGTCTGCTGCTTAATGAGGTGCTGGAAATTCCCCATGGTGATTCATAGTTCAAAGGCTAGGCACCCCAGGGTTTCCATCAACCACAATTGTGAAGGGTCTGCTAAATAGAGCTATTTTGCTTTTCTAGACACTCTTGGACAGAATATTTCTAGATAATTTAACTATGAATTTAACCTTAGGATCAGTTTACCATTAGGTGGGATAGATTGCTCCACCAGTGGATCCTTTTCCAACAATGGTGACTCATAAAAGGATCCAGCAAAGATTACTTCAAGTCAGCTCACTCGGGTCTTGCAGTGGTGAGCTATCTGCAACATGGGGCTGAAAGTTGTTGCCACTGGATTTGCTTAACTCACTGGATCTCCCTCTGAGTTGCTGTCATAGAGGAAGCTTGTAGATTAGGGTAGGGAATCAAAGAATTGCAGGGTTGGAAGGGATCCCAAGGGTCACCTTGCCCAACCCCCTGCAATGCAGGGATCTCAGCTAAAGCACCCATGCCTCCTGGAAGCTGTGGCCTTCCAGGCGTGCTTGGACAGCAGCGCTCATCAGCCCCAGGGATGATCAGAGCCATAGTTCCCCATCACTATCCTAGAGGGACCTAGAAGTTGCTATTGCTACAACCTTGTAAAGGTTTTCCTTTCTACACTTTTGCAGTTGTAGAGATGCATAAATTCACTTGGGCTTTTCTAACCTAGAAACAGGCCCTAAATAGCAGTAGTTTTGACAATAAGGCAATAGTCTGAATGTTAGCTCATTTGGAGGCAGTAATTGGTGTTGTCACTCACTAATGGTTGACAGATGCTCTTTTGCAGACGTGGCTCCCTTTGTTTCTTCAATCTTCCTGACTGACTGTGGAATTCATGTCTTTCACATTTAAAAGTTTATGTGTGATGTTAATGAGATAAATCTGGCAGAAGCAGAACGCATGCTCTTTCTTCTCATGTATACCACATAGGCTCAAAGTCACCTCTCAAAATCGTATGCGCACTATTCCATACACCAGTTAGCTGAGGTTTTCTAGCATGGTGTGGGAACATAATATTTTGCAGTTCAGCTTCTGTTAAGAAGAAAAAGTTATCAATCTGGGCAATGTTAAAGAGCCAAAAGGAGCAGATGAAGAGTAGGCACACATCCCATGGAGGAAAGCTAAGGAATAGTCAGGCTGGCAGCACAAAGGCCTGGAGGTTGAAGAAAGGTTATAGTGGAGACCATGGGCTGAGAAAGAGGAGTTTGAAGGAAGGGGTGGTAGACAAGCTGTTGTTGTTTAGTCGTTTAGTCGTGTCCGACTCTTCGTGACCCCATAGACCATAGCACGCCAGGCACTCCTGTCTTGCACTGCCTCCCGCAATTTGGTCAAACTCATGTTCGTAGCTTCGAGAACACTGTCCAACCATCTTGTCCTCTGTCGTCCCCTTCTCCTAGTGCCCTCAATCTTTCCCAACATCAGGGTCTTTTCCAAGGATTCTTCTCTTCTCATGAGGTGGCCAAAGTATTGGAGCCTGAGCTTCACGATCTGTCCTTCCAGGGAGCACTCAGGGCTGATTTCCTTAAGAATGGATAGGTTTGATCTTCTTGCAGTCCATGGGACTCTCAAGAGTCTCCTCCAGCACCATAATTCAAAAGCATCAATTCTTCGGCGATCAGCCTTCTTTATGGTCCAGCTCTCACTTCCATACATCAGTACTGGGAAAACCATAGCTTTAACTATACGGACCTTTGTCGGCAAGGTGATGTCTCTGCTTTTTAAGATGCTGTCTAGGTTTGTCATTGCTTTTCTCCCAAGAAGCAGGCGTCTTTTAATTTCGTGACTGCTGTCACCATCTGCAGTGATCAAGGAGCCCAAGAAAGTAAAATCTCTCACTGCCTCCATTTCTTCCCCTTCTATTTGCCAGGAGGTGATGGGACCAGTGGCCATGATCTTGGTTTTTTTGATGTTGAGCTTCAGATGTTGAGAAGCTAGATGTAGACAAGCTAGCTACCATCATTCCTGTCTAGTGGCCATGCTGGCTGGGGTGATAGGAGCTGTAGACCAAAACCTCTGGAGGACAGCTGGTCAGGAGAAGTAGAGATAGAGGATGAGGCCTGAGGAAAACTGCATAGGACACAGCAAACTAAAACAAGAAGTGGCAAATCAGACACACGATTTGGAAGAAATTTCAGAGTACTTAAGATCAGAAGGGGTTTTATGACACGAGGGGTCGTACTACCGGTGGAGAAAACATCATGGTCCTTCAGGGGTAGTTTGTCCACCTTTGGTCCCCACCCTGCACTCAGCTCTGAGCTCTCACCTGTGGTTCCTAGAAACTGCCAGCATGTGACCGCAGCCACACCCAGGGACTGATAAGCTAAACCAAATGAGGGTAGCTGATTGGCCTCAAATCCCCAGTGAATTTAGGGACTTCCCCTGCCTGTGAAGGATCTGGTGAATTAAGGGGACAAGACCAAGAGTGGGTCCAGTGGTGAAGAAGGCAGTTCTTCCACACGTTGTAGAGGGAATTGAGGGGCAGATGAGGCTTGTCAAGCTGGGAAGGGAGGCATCTAGGAGAATGAAAACTCTGATCCTAAACCTCTGCTGTCTTGTGGAATATGTCCAGGAGAAGAAAAGGCTAAGGAGTAAACCCTACACAAATCCAGAGCAGAGTCCCTAATACCCTACTAGATGGCGCTTTGCAAGCTGCCTTCCAGCAACCCCTTCAGCCAAGCTGTTCAATTGCTGTTCAACCTCCTATCTGAGAAAGCACCAGCCAGAAAGCCTCTGAATATGGTGCCTTTTTAAAGGGAAGGCCTTTCTTTTGCCTTGATTTGGTTAAAAGAGAAAAAACTTCACTTTTAAAAATAGCAATGAACACCTGCCCCACCCCCCACAGTAAGTAGCCTTTCCAATTTTTCCACATCTACAGAAACTACACTTGATCTTAGCCAAAAGGCCGAGAAGCGATTTCCCACATCCACAGAAAGCTGAGCTGAGGATGGTATGGGTTTCAGGAAGACTGCAAACCACCAGATTTGTAGAATGAAAAAGGACACATAGAATTGTAGAGTTGGAAGGGACCCTGAGGGTCATCTAGTCCAACCCCCTGTGATGCAAGAATCTCCACTAGATCATACATGACTGATGGCCATCCAACACACACCCCTCAGCCACCTTGAAAGTAAGGGAGGTGCAGGAAAGCCCTTCACCCTGCTTATGAGAATTCACACAAAAAAATTTGCTGCCCATTTGATGATTTCTGAATGCAATTTCTTTTTTCATTAATTGATGGATAATGGTCAAAAATATGGAATAAAATTTTGGCACAGCACAGAAATTGGGCGATAACTTTTATTTATTGAATTTTTTATACTGCCCTTCATCTGAAGATCACAGGACAGTTTATAATATAAAACACAAAAATATGTAACATACTAACAAACAAAAACAATACCCCAAAGCCAGTTTAAAAGGCCATAGATTGTTTAATTAGCCAAAGAAACTGAGAGAAGAGGAATGTTTTTGCCTGGCACCTAAAGATATGCAGTGAAGACCCCAGGCGAACCTCCCTGGGAAGAGTATTCCACAAATGGGGAGCCACTGCAGAAAAGGCCTGAGGAACACCTGCTCCATCTGGGCCCAGTACGGGCCGCATGATCTCCTGCAACGATTTTGCAAAGTTTTTTGCGGATAAAGTCGCTCAGATTCGGAGGGAGGTAGACGCTACCGTGGGAGCAGGGCCGGAGCGGGAGAGTGCTGGATCCCTGTCTAGTCATGTTTCAAGGGATCAATTTCAATCTGTTACCTCCGAGGATGTGGACAGGCTGCTTGGACGAGTGAAACCGACCACCTGTCTCCTTGACCCTTGCCCATCCTGGCTAATAAAAGCGAGCCGGGAAGGGCTGGGCGATGGGCTCTGTGGGGTGGTAAATGCTTTCCTCTATTAGGGAGTCTTCCCAGACCCGCTGAAAGAGGCGGTCATTAAACCGCTTCTTAAAAAACATCTTTAGACCCGGCAAATATGGCCAACTATCTCCCAGTCTCAAATCTACCATTCTTGGGCAAGGTGATTGAGCGAGTGGTTGCGGAACAACTCCAAGCACGCCTGGAGGATGCGGACCATTTGGATCCCTTCCAATCGGGATTCAGGCCTCATCATGGGACTGAAACTGCCTTGGTCGCACTGGTTGGTGATCTCTGGCAGGCTAGGGACAAAGGTGAGAGCTGTTTCCTAGTTCTGCTGGATCTCTCAGCGGCCTTTGATACAATCGACCATAACATCCTTCTGGACCGTCTAGAGGGGTTGGGAGCTGGGGGGACGACGACGACTGTCATACAGTGGTTCCGCTCCTTCCTCCTAGGCCGTGTTCAGAAAGTGGTGATGGGGGAATGAGTGTTCAGACCCCTGGGATCTCACTTGTGGGGTGCCTCAGGGTTCTGTCCTCTCCCCCATGCTTTTTAACATCTATATGAAGCCACTGGGAGAGATCATCAGGGGGTTTGGGCTGGGTGTTCATCAGTATGCAGATGACACCCAACTCTATTTCTCTTTTAAATCAGAACCAGTGAAGGCCATGAATGCCCTGGAAGTACTGTTTTTGGGAGACAGGGGGTGGGCCGGTATGGAGGACTCCCTGATCCTGAATGGGGTAACTGTGCCCCTGAAGGAACAGGTGCGCAGCCTGGGAGTCATTTTGGACTCACAGCTGTCCATGGAGGCACAGGTCAATTCTGTGTCCAGGGCAGCTGTCTACCAGCTCCATCTGGTACACAGGCTGAAACCCTACCTGCCTGCAGACTGTCTTGCCAGAGTGGTGCATGCTCTGGTTATCTCCCGCTTGGACTACTGCAATGCGCTCTATGTGGGGCTACCTTTGAAGGTGACTCGGAAACTGCAATTAATCCAGAATGTGGCAGCTAGACTGGTGACTGTGAGTGGCCGCCGAGACCACATAACACCGGTCCTGAAAGATCTTCATTGGCTCCCAGTACGTTTCCGAGCACAATTCAAAGTGTTGGTGCTGACCTTTAATGCCCTAAACGGCCTCGGTCCTATATACCTGAAGGAGCGTCTCCACCCCCATTGTTCAGCCCGGACACTGAGATCCAGCGCCGAGGGCCTTCTGGCGGTTCCCTCACTGCGAGAAGCAAAGCTACAGGGAACCAGGCAGAGGGCCTTCTCGGTAGTGGCACCCGCCCTGTGGAACGCCCTTCCATTGGAGGTCAGGGAGATGAACAACTACCTGACATTTAGAAAACACCTAAAGGCAGCCCTGTTTAGGGAAGTTTTTAATCTGTGATATTTTAATGTATTTTTATATTTGTTGGAAGCCTCCCAGAGTGGCCGGGGAAACCCAGCCAGATGGGCGGGGTACAAATAATAAATAATAATAATAAATAATAAAAACAGCACTTTGAATTGGGCCCAGAAACTACCGGTAATTGGCAGCTAGTGCAGTTGGGCCAGGATTGGTGCCAGGATTGGTGCCTAAAGAAGCCAGGCTGGCTATCTAAAGAACTTTTGACTGAGTTAAGATTTAAAAGGGATATGTACAAAAACTGGAAAAGGGGGGAAATCTCCAGAGAGGAATTCAAACATATAGCCAGCACGTGTAGAGACAAAGTCAGAAAAGCTAAAGCACAGAATGAACTCAGGCTCGCCAGAGAGGTTAAAAGCAACAAAAAGGGCTTTTATGGGTATGTCCGTAGCAAAAGGAAAAACAAGGAAACAGTGGGGTCACTCAGAGGAGAAGATGGTGAAATGCAAACAGGGGACAGAGAAAGGGCAGAACTCCTCAATGCCTTCTTTGCCTCAGTCTTCTCCAAGAAAGAAAACAACGCCCGACCTGAAGAATATGGAGCAGATGATTCAGCAGGGGAAACACAGCCCAGAATAAGTAAGGAGGTAGTACAAGAATACTTGGCTAGTTTAGATGTATTCAAGTCTCCAGGGCCAGATGAACTACATCCAAGAGTATTAAAAGAACTGGCAGAGGTGATTTCAGAACCACTGGCAATAATCTTTGAAAATTCCTGGAGAACAGGCGAAGTTCCAGCAGACTGGAGGAGGGCAAATGTTGTCCCTATCTGCAAAAAGGGGAAAAGAGAGGACCCAAACAATTACCGCCCAGTCAGCCTGACATCAATACCAGGAAAGATTCTAGAGCAGATCATTAAGCAAACAGTCTGTGAGCACCTAGAAAGAAACTCTGTGATCACTAAAAGTCAGCATGGGTTCCTGAAAAATAAGTCATGTCAGACTAATCTGATCTCATTTTTTGACAGAATTACAAGCCTGGTAGATGAAGGGAACGCTGTGGATGTAGCCTATCTTGATTTCAGCAAGGCCTTTGACAAGGTGCCCCATGATATTCTTGTAAAGAAGCTGGTAAAATGTGGGCTAGACAATGCTACCATTCAGTGGATTTGTAGCTGGCTTACTGACCGAACCCAAAGGGTGATCATCAATGGCTCCTCCTCATCCTGGAGAGTAGTGACTAGTGGGGTGCCACAGGGTTCTGTCTTGGGCCCAGTCTTGTTCAACATCTTTATCAATGACTTGGATGATGGGCTTGAGGGAATCCTGAGCAAGTTTGCAGATGACACCAAATTGGGAGGGGTGGCTAACACCCCAGAGGACAGGATCACACTTCAAAATGACCTTAACAGATTAGACAACTGGGCCAAAGCAAACAAGATGAATTTTAACAAGGAGAAATGTAAAGTACTACACTTGGGCAAAAAAAATGAAAGGCACAAATACAGGATGGGAGACACCTGGCTTGAGAGCAGTACATGTGAAAAGGATCTAGGAGTCTTGGTAGACCACAAACTTGACATGAGTCAGCAGTGTGATGCAGCAGCTAAAAAAGCCAATGCAATTCTGGGCTGCATCAATAGGAGTATAGCATCTAGATCAAGGGAAGTAATAGTACCACTGTATTCTGCTCTGGTCAGACCTCACCTGGAGTACTGTGTCCAGTTCTGGGCACCACAGTTCAAGAAGGATCCTGACAAGCTGGAACGTGTCCAGAGGAGGGCAACCAAAATGGCCAAAGGCCTGGAAACGATGCCTTATGAGGAACGGCTTAGGGAGCTGGGTATGTTTAGCCTGGAGAAGAGAAGGTTAAGGGGTGATATGATAACCATGTTCAAATATATAAAAGGATGTCATATAAAGGAGGGAGAAAGGTTGTTTTCTGCTGCTCCAGAGAAGCGGACACGGAGCAACGGATTCAAACTACAAGAAAGAAAATTCCACCTAAACATTAGGAAGAACTTCCTGACAGTAAGAGCTGTTCGGCAGTGGAATTTGCTACCAAGGAGTGTGGTGGAGTCTCCTTCTTCGGAGGTCTTTAAGCAGAGGCTTGACAGCCATCTGTCAAGAATGCTTTGATGGTGTTTCCTGCTTGGCAGGGGGTTGGACTGGATGGCCCTTGTGGTCTCTTCCAACTCTATGATTCTATGATTCTATGCTCCAACCGTCTTTCCCTCATGAGCAACCTGGCCACTAAATTTTGTACCAGATGACATTTCTAAGCAAGTCTTTAGAGGCAGCCCCACATTTAACGTAATGCAGTAATCTAATCTTGATGTTACCAGAGCATAGACAACAGTAGTAAGTTAGGCTTTCCCTGTCCAGATAGGGGCATAGCTGGGCCACCAACCAAAGCTGAAGGAAGCCACTCGCCTGCCCCTGAGGCCACCTGAGCTCCAGGCAACAACAGATTCAGAAGTACCCCAGGCTGCATTCTATGGACCATAGTTTTATCTATTTACAAGTCTGATTTGAGCATGATTAGTTAAGCAGGACCATGGCACCCCAGTTTGCCGCTGCTTCTGCACCCCAACCAAAGCCTGCATTTGTGAGGAGGCCCCTACAAAGAGGCAGCAAGTTTCAGGAAGATTTCAGCAAGATCCAGCAGGGCGGTTAGGGTGTTTGTGGGGGTGCCACCTCTTGAGCTTTCATAGTTGAGGCCCAGGTTAAGGCCAAAGGTACCCCACCCACACAAGACCCAAAACAGTGTGAGCATGTTGCCAAGCACTGCCACTATTCCTTGCAATGTTCTTGGACTAAGTTGTTCTTTGTTTTTTTATTGTTGTTTTAAATGTTATTTTTATTTACAATTACTTATACACTGTAATTCCTTTGTTGTTGTTTTTTTAAAAATCAAGTGTTGCACAACAAATATATATATAAACAAGAAATACGACATGTCAACCAAACTCAGATTGCTGTAACAGAACAATTTTTCTTTTTCTTTAAGTGTCTGCATCAGCCTGGCAACATAGAAAGGTGTTCAGCAAAGGCTTAAGAATTAATATTGAAGATTCCTGCTGAATCTCCATCAGAAGAGCATCTACATAACATAACGACTACATAACATAACGACTGATAACAGTAAAGGTTCAGTTTGATGTTGACGTTGGATGAGCACCATAAACTCAGCAGACAACAAGCAATGCTCCTGCAGATGCTCTCCATGGTTGAGCTGGAATATAAGAGTTCCTGCACTGGACCTGAGTTGGCTTTGTAAATTAAAACAAGAACCTTTAACCTGACTTGGTAGCAGAGGGGCAGCTAGTGCAGATGTATTAACAAGGATTGCATGTAATGACAGCTGTCTGCCCTCTTCAGTCTAGCTGCCACATTCTGCCCAAGCTGGAGCAGGCCCACTTTCAGTGCATTCTAATGTGAACGAGACATTTTATTTATTTATTTCATGCACATGCTCTTGACCATTTGCCCTGATGTATGGCAGTGCAATAAAGATCTTCTTGACAGAGTACGAGCAATTGCCTGGTTTGTGATCTATTCCTTAAGCTTCACAGTTGTTTCAGCTCAGTAAAATGGATTCCTTTGTCCTTCTGCAATAATTGATTGTTGCTGTCCTGTTTGACCCTAAGTTTTGCTTTTTAGAGGGGATTTTTTTTATTTGCTGCTGTATCGATTTTTATTTTATTGGAATTTTCATGTTTAAGCTGTATTGTTTTGTGCATTGCCCGGAGAACCATTATTATTGGGCAGCTGATAAATGGAATAAATAAAATAAAGATTGCCTTCATAACTTCCAAGAAAAGTAAAATCTAAATGGAAGGGTCGCCACTGTGTATGGCAACAAGTTAGTGTTCTGCTTTCACACTGCATAAAACAAAACCTGTAAGATTAGCACTTGTGGGGGAGCCCTCTAGCAGAGATATTTGAGGAAACATCAGGGCACCACTAGAACAGGCTTTCTCAACCTTGGGCCCCCAGAGTCTCTTGTTGGCTGAACACCCTTCACTGCTGCCCCTGCTGGCTATTGAGGGCAGGGGTTGCAGCACAAGAACGTCTGGGGACCCAAGATTGAGAAAGGCTGCTGTAGAATGATAATTGGGGGACATATCTTAAACATGCATACCTTCCCATTACTCCGGAGTTGCAGGAGCTAAGAATGGATTCAATTGCACCAGCCGCATCATTCATCTAATGCTAGATTAAAGTCTCTTCTCTCCACCTGCTGCAGAAATTGATCCACTATGACGTGGGAGTGGGAGAGAGGAGAGATATTTGGCGAGTGGGGAAGACTCTAAAGACATCTGGGAGTATTAGTATTTATACACTGAACAATGAGGTGCTTTGAGAGCCTTTTTGTCTCACTCTAAACAGCCACTAAACTCTAAACTCTAAACAGGGACGCAGGTGGCGCTGTGAGTTAAACCACAGGGTCTAGGGCTTGCCGATCAGAAGGTCAGTGGTTCGAATCCCTGCAATGGGGTGAGCTCCCGTTGCTCGGTCCCAGCTCCTGCCAACCTAGCAGTTTGAAAGCACGTCAAAGTGCAAGTAGATAAATAGGTACCACTCCAGCGGGAAGGTAAACGGCATTTCCGTGCGCTGCTCTGGTTCACCAGCTCCCTCAGCCAATAGAGCGAGATGAGTGCCGCAACCCTAGAGTCAGTCACGACTGGACCTTTACCTTTACCTAAACAGCCAAAATTTACCTTTACCTAAACAGCCAAAATTTGTGGCTTGGTTTTGCAGCCTGGCTCCTAAGCTCTTCTGAAATGCGGCTGCTGATGCCCCAGGAAACAAATCTGCAGAGTGCTATAGCATGATTTTCAGGTGTGTCCTCACTATTTTTGATCTTTTTATCTACTACTTAACCCCCTCCCCAAATGCCCACACACTTGCCAAACTTTGAAAAGATCCTTGCAAAGTAATTCACCAGTGGTGGGCATTTGACTCAGCCTCAATCTAAACTGTGTTTTTTCATCACATGCAAGAGCCAACATGTTTAATCCCCCCCCCCCAAATAACAAATGGAATTCTGCAGTACTTGCTTTGAGGCTGGAGCAGAAAACGGCTTTCTTTGCAGTTTCTCAGTCCCTTGGTATCCAGTCACCCAAACTTTCAGTTTTGTATAACCCTTTTATCCTTTTCCTTTGCTTTGATTAATATGTATAAATACCTTCCTAGCTGTTGATGTTTAATCATCAAGTATGATACCATGAACTAATATACCCCCAACTCACTTGTCTGAGACCAGAGCGATGCAGAGAGTTACAATGGCTGATATGGAATTTTGAGGAAAATCTTGAGCTGAATGAGACAGACCAGCAATCTGACCTCTTATGTCAGCTGATCGTGAGCCAGTGTAGCAAGAATGCTGAGCGAGCTCCAAGGAAATGGGTAGGATCACAGTCTGTGACATATTTGGAGGTTATTTCAAACAATATTTCATATACTATAGCACACCTGCACAACTCGGAAGCCACCAAGCCAAATGCAGCTCCTCAATCATATATAGTGGCTTGATAAAGCACCTGTCTCAGACTGCAAAAAACAACAGCAACGGAGCAGGGGTATTGCATTCGTCATGATGCCATGACGCGTGGGCGTGACACCCCTCGCTGGCCCGCCCCTCAACTCCACCCAGGGAGCATCGCGGGGGCAGGACCCCGGCGAGTGTCACCCCCTCCAGGGCAGTATCCAGGGTGGCCCGCCCCGCCCCCCTGTAGCGACGCCCCTGGGTGTAACTACTGTACTCTTGCAAAGAAATTCATGCTAGATAAAGACCCAGAATTGTTTGTTTTAATATGTCGGTTCACATGTTCACTATTTGTGTCATGGTATTAGTCTAAAAAGAAGCACACTGAAACTTTCATTATGAAATATTATGTGCAAGGTTTCCTAGAATGAACAGTTGCTCACCACAGTCAACCAGGCAAGGGTCTGTTTGCAAGTCTTCGGTTATCTTAATAGTATCTTCAGTGAAACCTGGTTGTCTTCTGAGATAGGTCTGTTTGCAGCAAACTGTGAAGTGATTTAATGGTGTCATCCAGCTGAATGAAGTTATAACAAGATCTCAATTTCCACCTAAACGGTCTCCTAAAAGAAGAGAGAAGAATGATGAGCTACACCAGGCAGATATTAGATGACCAGAGGTTTTCTGTAGGGTTTCTGTATCACAAGTTTCCTTCCTGCCTGGAAATCTATTATGTGGAGATAGGATCACAGCGCACACTAATTAATTAATTAAATGTATTAAAGCACTTACCAAAAAACAAACAAAAAAACCTCATATAAAGCATGATTGTTTTATAGTTGACTATACAATCAACTAAAAACAAATGTACATAAAACCATAATTAAAAGCAAAGATAAAACCAATAAAACCTTTAAGAAATGTAACTAAATCTGGACAGAAATGTTTTCAGCAGGTGTCAAAAACAATATAGTAAAAATGCCTGTCTAACGTCAAGATGCAGGGAGTTCCAGAGTTCAGATGCTGCCTCACTAAAGAAATGACTCATCACAAATGGGGAAGCAACATTGTGTGGCACTTGTAGAAGTATAAATTATGCGGATTGAAGTGATCAAATAGGCACGACTGCAGTAGGGTGGTCTCTTGCCAGTTGTGCTGAGCCAGAAAAAGCTCCCTCGATATGGGGGGAGGGCTGGGCCCCCTGATTCTAAATATTAAGGGGGCTGGAGCCCCTAGTGCCCACAGTGCCTGTGGTGCAGTTGTCCATCCAAAGAATGCATGTCCACATATATTAGTGAAAATGACAAAAGTGCATTTTGTTCTGAGAAAGTTGCATTCAAAAATGCATATACTATGTAAAATTGTGTAATAAAATAAAAAAATTCATTCAGTAGCACCTTAAAGACCAACTAAGTTTTTATTTTGGTATGAGCTTCGTGTGCATGCACACTTCATCAGATACACTGAAACAGAAGTAACCAGACCCTTATGTATATTCAGAGGGTGGGGGTGGGGGTGATGGGAATGGGTGATGGGCTGATAGGAGTGGTAAACCTGTTGATGACTGTTAACGACTGCAAGTGGTCTTGCCGGGGGGGGGGGAAGCAAGGGCTGAGGTGCTAAGGAAAGCTTGATCATGTATAATGAGATAAGAATCCTATGTCTCTGTTCATTCCAGGTGGCTCCATGGTTTTAAGCTGGCTAATGAGTTGCAATTCAGCAACTTCTCTTTCCAGTCTGTTTCTGAAATTTTTCTGTAATAAAACAGCTGCTTTGAGATCTTGTATAGAATGTCCTGGGAGATTGAAGTGTTCTCCTACTGGTCTCTGTCTTGTGATTCCTGATGTCAGATTTATGTCCATTTATCCTTTGGCGTAGGGTTTGGCCTGTTTGTCCAATATAGAGAGCTGAAGGGCACTGTTGGCATGTTAGAAGATGCACAATTAAATGGTCCTGAGATGGTATGTTGGATGTTGTTGGGGCCAGTAAATTGTGTACATTTTCATGCTGCTTAAAAAAAAATCACAACGGCATGTAAATGTATGCTTCTTGGTAGTGGTGCCCACCCTGTGAAATGCCCTCCCATCAGATGTTGAGATTAGTAATTATATAACATTTAGGAAACATCTGAAGACAGTCCTGTATAGGGAAGCTTTTTAAGGTTTGATGTTTTACTATGTTTTTATATATGTTGGAACCTGCCCAGAGTAGCTGAGGCAACCGAGTCAGATGGGCGGGGTACAAATAAATCACAACAACAACATCATGAGAAGAAACAAACTCAAAACTGGATTTTTTAAAGAGAGAAATCAAAGTTGACAGATTTATTGATATCTACTTCAGAGAAAGTAGAACTTGAGGAATATGTGGTCTGGATGGATTGATGTAATTTACTCCTGGGACACATGACCCACTTGCCTAGTGAGTCAACAGGTCTCCTATGGCTAGAAAGGAGTTCCCCTCCCCACACAAACAGAGGGAGGACACTGTATAACAAAACAATGTCTCACCTACTCATGCTATGTCTTGCCATGATCAATGAAGCTGCTCAGAAGATGCCAGAAAGGATTTATGGCCTTTCATTATATCATTTCATCTTTATGAAACAGTGGAACACCCAAATACACCCATATCCAAATATAGGATGTGATGTTCTTGACAGAGGTCAAAGCTCGAAAAGCTCTTATTTTCAAGACAAGGAGCTTAATGTGTCTCAAGATCTCTACTCTTGCTTTCTGCCAGACTTAATTAAAACATGCAGCTCACTCTGATGAAAGCATGTTCTCATCAAGATTACAACTCTTGTTTGATTTAAATACTTTGCCTGGACAAATTGCCAATAAAAATCAAAACGAATGTCTTTTAGAGTACATTTCCCATAGGCTACTGAAACACTGCAGCAATCTTGATATTTGTTATTCCAAAGCAAGTTTCTCTTTTGCCACTGGTACACATATAACCATGTATGCACCTCCATGTCACTGCAAAAAAAAAAAACCCAAAAAAAATCTGCTCATATTCCATCTAATTTTATCCAAATGCTAGATCCTAATCTCAGTTGGAAGAGAGCTAAGCAAACACCCACAAGGTGATTTAGGAGTAGCCTACTGCCTTTCTCCAATATACCGTATTTGCAGTACAATCTTACATATGATTGCTGAGAAGGAAGTCCCATTGAGTTCTATGGGGCTTATTCCCATGTAAGGAAGTACAGAATTGCAGTCATAAAGAAATAGGCATGCAAATTTCAATCAATAAATAGCCAAGCAAACTAAGGTGCCCTCTGTGTGCACACTGCTAATTGGCTTTTGGCAACGAATAGGCTTACTTTCAACAATGTGGGAAAAAACTGAACTGAGGTCTCCATTTGTATTTTAGAGCATGGGTGGTGGTGGTTGGGGGAGTGCCTGTAACAAGACACAGAAAGATCAAAGGCCACCTTCACGACCACCTTCTAATTTAAATTAGGCTGTGGGATTGGGGGAGGGAGTCAAGTGAAATCCTTTCTAAAGACGCAGCTATGAATGTCCACTTTGACTGCCACATCCATTCTGGGCCTTGTTAAACAGGGAGGGGGGCACTTTACTTCCTTTTCCTGGAGGGTGGGGTGAAATCCTGCATTTGTCCTCAAAAAACCCCTTCCTGGTGCATTTCTAATGAGAACGAATCCTTTTCTTGTCAGTGGCTACAGCTCTGAGAACTGGGCGAACTAGGATGTGAGGGAAGTCGCTGCAAGCCCTCACATTGCGGACCACCAATAAGCACAACGTAAACAACTGTAACCTTTGGGCCACCCAAGGGCTGGATGTGAAAAGTGGGAAGGATTTTCTCATTTGCCTAAGGCCCCATCCAGAAAACCTGGAAGACAATTCTGACAGAATGATGCTGTGCCAAGATTGCGTGGTCTCAGCCGTAGGTTAACATAAGACGTCAAAGGGAAAGGAAGAAAGCCATAAAGGACCATTCATTCTGCCTTGCCCTCCTGGTGTCCCCATAACCTGGCTGCTCTTGCCTGCCAGTTAGGAAGTGCGCCATTCTGCTTGTGAGGCCTCGCCTGATACTACCCCACTGCACATCCCCCACCCCTGAAGAGGGTACCAGCTGCATAACTGAATGGGAGAAGCTGTTCGGAAGATCAATGTGGTGTGCAGAAATGGCAGCCATGTAAGGAACTTAGATAAGAAGAAAGGAGTCACAAGAAAGAAGATTCCAACTAAACATCAGGAAGAACATTCTGACAGTAAGAGCTGTTCGACAATGGAACAGACTCCCTCGGGAGGTTGTGGATTCTCCTTCCTTGGAGGTGTTTAAGCAGAGGTTGAACTGACATCTGTTGAGGATGCTTTAGTTGAGATTCCTGCATTGCAAGGGGTTGGAGTCAATGACCCTTGGGGATCCCTTCCAACTCTGTGATTCTATGTTTCCAAGCACACTCTTCTTCTGTCTCTTATTTATTCATTTCTTTGTTCATTCTATTTATCACAGGGCAGCGTACTTCACTAAGAATATAATGTACTAGGTTTGTACAGTTTTACCGAACCACCTGAAGTTTGCAATGGAACGCTAATGCTTACACAGCTGTTGACACTGTAACTTCCTTAAGATTGGGGTTTTTCTTTCCTTTTTGTGTGTGTGGTTATAGGACAAAAAGGGTTTCACACAAACACACAGAGTAAAAACAAACATTGGTAGAAGAAGAAGAGAAGAGTTTGGATTTGATATCCCGCTTTATCACTACCCGAAGGAGTCTCAAAGCGGCTAACATTCTCCTTTCCCTTCCTCCCCCACAACAAACACTCTGCGAGGTGAGTGGGGCTGAGAGACTTCAGAGAAGTGTGACTAGCCCAAGGTCACCCAGCAGCTGCATGTGGAGGAGCGGAGACACGAACCCGGTTCCCCAGATTACGAGTCTACCGCTCTTAACCACTACACCACACTGGCTCTCTGGCCACACTGGTAGGAGTGTATGAAGTCCTTTCTAGAGAGGAAAGAAGGCCAGGAGACAGGATTTTCACCTATCGCTGCTCTCAAGGTGTGGCCAGCCAATTTAGCGCCACACGGCAGTGCTATTACAGATGCCGTATTGGAAATATTACCAATACCCTCAACCCACCTTTTCAGTACCACAGCACCAACACTCAAGTCAAAATTAAAAATGGGAGGGGAAGGTCACTTGCTTCAAACACGCTGCTCTCATCTCCTCTGGCAAAGAGGAGGGAGGCAAGGAGGTATTTGTTCCTGGCAGATTACCCGTAAGTTTCTTGAGAGTCTTATCTTTGGGAACAAAGCACCATCTCACAGAAGATCGGGGTTTGGTTTTTGGCAGTGCTGTAAAGGCTCATTTGCACAGGAAGGTCAAAAGTTCATTGTTGTTGGTCTGTCTCGGGAAACAATGGATGGGTGTGTCTTTGGGGGTGAAGTCAAACGGTTGGAGAATTACAATGCCTGCTGTGGCTGTTGTTGTTGTTGTTGTTTAGTCGTTTAGGCGTGTCCGACTCTTTGTGACCCCATGGACCATAGCATGCCAGGCACTCCTGTCTTCTACTGCCTCCCGCAGTTTGGTCAAACTCATGTTCGTAGCTTCGAGAACACTGTCCAGCCATCTCGTCCTCTGTCATCCCCTTCTCCTTGTGCCCTCCATCTTTCCCAGCATCAGGGTCTTTTCCAGGGAGTCTTCTCTTCTCATGAGGTGGCCAAAGTATTGGAGCCTCAGCTTCACGATCTGTCCTTCCAGTGAGCCATTGGCTGTAGAGAACAATAATGGGAGAGACATGTTTTATTGCAAGTGGGGCAAAAAGTTTAAAGGAATGGTTTACACAGGAAGTTCTGCTTAGGAGGATCAAAGGTTCAATCTAGGAATTGGGCAATTACAGGTAAATAGAATCTTAACCAGGAACGTACTCTCCTTCTGATTCGGGAGAATAGTAATACAATGGTACCAAAGTCAGGCTAGTAAATGGAGCAGTTAGCCAGCTATGGTGCACTCAGAGAAACTTGAAGATCATGAACTAAGGAGTTGAAACATTTTAAGAGAACACTGCAGCAGAAAGGAGCCTGCAGAAAATGCCCTAAGGGATCCAGACACCAAACTAAGGGCTGTCAATTAATAAATAATGACTTGATTAGGTTAAATGACCTATAAGAGGCAAAGTTGAATGTGATTATATGTCTTTATTTATTTTTATTTTAGTAGTAACCAAGCAGACTGTAACATTTTTTGTTGTTGAAATAATATTGTCACATTTTTAACCTGTTGCCTTACTAAAACCTCGAGTAAAAACAAAGTTGAGGTGAGTGAGGCTGAGAGACTTCAGAGAAATGTGACTAGCCCAAGGTCACCCAGCAGCTGCATGTGGAGGAGCGGAGAAGTGAACCTGGTTCCCCAGATTACGAGTCCACCGATCATGTCTCATTTTCTTCCTCCACTCTGCTTGAACTTTTTCACAACCCCCAGAGGATCATAGAATCATAGAGTTGGAAGAGACCACAAGGGCCATCCAGTCCAACCCCCTGCCAAGCAGGAAACACCATCAAAGCATTCCTGACAGATGGCTGTCAAGCCTCTGCTTAAAGACCTCCAAAGAAGGAGACTCCACCACACTCCTTGGCAGCAAATTCCACTGCCGAACAGCTCTTACTGTCAGGAAGTTCTTCCTAATGTTTAGGTGGAATTTTCTTTCTTGTAATTTGAATCCGTTGCTCCGTGTCCGCTTCTCTGAAGCAGCAGAAAACAACCTTTCTCCCTCCTCTATATGACATCCTTTTATATATTTGAACATGGTTATCATATCACCCCTTAACCTTCTCTTCTCCAGGCTAAACATACCCAGCTCCCTAAGCCGTTCCTCATAAGGCATTGTTTCCAGGCCTTTGACCATTTTGGTTGCCCTCTTCTGGACACGTTCCAGCTTATCAGTATCCTTCTTGAACTGTGGTGCCCAGAACTGGACACAGTACTCCAGGTGAGGTCTGACCAGAGCAGAATACAGTGGTACTATTACTTCCCTTGATCTAGATGCTATACTCCTATTGATGCAGCCCAGAATTGCATTGGCTTTTTTAGCTGCTGCATCACACTGCTGACTCATGTCAAGTTTGTGGTCTACCAAGACTCCTAGATCCTTTTCACATGTACTGCTCTCAAGCCAGGTGTCTCCCATCCTGTATTTGTGCCTTTCATTTTTTTTGCCCAAGTGTAGTACTTTACATTTCTCCTTGTTAAAATTCATCTTGTTTGCTTTGGCCCAGTTGTCTAATCTGTTAAGGTCATTCTGAAGTGTGATCCTGTCCTTTGGGAGCTGTAAAGAACACTCATCATTGAATATGGGCATTGACCAGAAGCCCATAATTATATCATTCCTAACCTATAGTGCTTCTAAGTAGACTCTCCAAGGCTCAATTCAGCATGAGCTTCAAGGGAGTATAAGCTCCCTTGAAGAACCACCATACTTCAAGGACCACCTCTTCCCATATAAACCATCCTGGACTTTGTGTTCATCATCTGAGGCCCTTCTTCATGTGCCTCTGTTAGGACACCGACAAGTTAGTGCGCTGAAGAGCAGCAGTCAGGGCCAGATAAAGCCGAAGTACGCAATCCAGGTCAAGCCAGCAGTCAGGGTCAGATAAAGCCGAGTTCAGGGGAGCCAGGAGTCAAAATGCCGAAATCAGGAAGCCGGGAACAGGGTTAATCAGGAGTCAGAATGCAGGAATACACACACCATGAGCGTTTCAACTTATGCCTACAAACGCGGCAGTTGCAGACACTGATTGACTCTTATCTTGCCTTCTCTTAAGTATCTGACTCACTCCTACGCTTTCTACGAGCTGCAGCTGTTTCTAATTGCTCCCTTCGTTTTTCCGCTCGGCGTTGTAGAGCTGTGAATGGGGGGGGGGGAAGTGAGGGGGCTGGCTGCTCCCCTCCCTGACTGGGGCCTGCTTCTGACTCAACTTCTTCCTCTTCCTCTTCTGAGGAGTGCCTCCACCAGTCTTCCCCCGGCACAAATTCCTCACATTCCTCTGTAGGTGCCGGGGCTGTGCCACCACTCTGGCAACACCAGAATGTGTATTTTCTGCAGGGACTCCCTGTTTGTGGAATGCTCTCCCCAGGAAGGTTCACCTGGTGCCTTCATTCTATATATTTAGGTGCCAGGTGAAAATGTTCCTCTTCAATCAGGCCTTTGGCTAATTAATATTCTGCAGTCTTTTGCATATGTTTGTGGGAGATGGGTTATTGTTTTGCTGTTTAAGCTATTTATTTGTGCTTTTCCTTTGTATTTTTATCCTGAGAACTACCCAGAGCTCTTGTGATGAAGAGAGGTATATAATAATAATAATAATAATAATAATAATAATAATAATAATAATTTTTTTTAAAAAATCCTCCCCTCTTCTGCATTCTCTCCCAGTACATAAATGCTGCATGCATTTTGATATTGCCTCCTAGGAGTTATAAATTTAGATGGCAAACCTGTGGCCCTTGAGGTGTTGCTGCACTGCAACTCCCATCACCCTTGACCACTGGCCATGCAAATAGATGTTGGAATCCAGCAACATCTGGAGGACCACTGGTTCCCCACTCCAGCCCTATTTCAACATGTGGTAGAGCACATGTTTTGTAGGCAAAAGGGTCCAGGCATTTCCAGGTAAGGCTAAAAAGACCCATGAAACCCTGGAAAGCTGCTGCCACTCGGTGTAGACCTGGGGTGGAGAACCTGTAACTCTCAGGTGTTATTGGACTCCATGGGAGTTGTGGTTTAGCAATCTCAAGGGCCAAAAGTTCCCCATCACTGGTTTAAATGACACTGGCCAAGATGGACTAATGATCCAATTCAGTATAAGGTAGCTTCCTCTGTTCTGAACTCCCCATCCCCAAAATGAGCACCCTGAGGAACAGGGGAGGCTTTTAGCAAATAACAACAACAATAATAATAAGGATGAGAGGATCTGTCCGTGTCATGACCCTCAGGTGGAAATCCTTTTACATATGGTTTTTCATTGTAATCTTTACGTCGACCTTCGTCAACAATTCCTGGACCGGCTCTGCATTCCCAGAAGGAGACCAGAGCGGGAAATCTTACAATTCCTTTTGCTGGGGAAGGACCCGGTCCTCACCAAGATGGTGGCTCAATATCTTAATTTACTATTTTCTCGTCGTTATACTCTGCAGTCATCTGAATTATTAGAAGCCCCATTGTCATGAAAGCCGATAGCGGATTATTCCCTTCTCTCTCTTAACACAGTGTTTGCCACAGTGACAGTTTTAATCTGTTATTATTTTGTCTGCGAGTTTGTTTGATGCCAATAAAGGTTTTACTTACTACTACTACTACTACTACTACTACTAATATATATTTATACCCGGCCCATCTGGCTGGGTTTCCCGGCCACTCTGGGCGGCTTCCAACAGAAAAATAAAACAAAATAATCTATTAAACATTAAAAGCCTCCCTAAACAGGGCTGCCTTCAGATGTCTTCTAAAAATCTGGTAGCTGTTTTTCACTTTGACATCTGATGGGAGGGCATTCCACAGGGCGGGCGCCACTACTGAGAAGGCCCTCTGCCTGGTTCCCTGCAACTTGGCTTCTCACAATGAGGGAACTGCCAGAAGGCCCTTGGTGCTGGACCTCAGTGTCCGGGCAGAACGATGGGGGTGGAGACGCTCCTTGAGGTATACTGGACCGAGGCCATTTAGGGCTTTAAAGGTCAGCACCAACACTTTGAATTGTGCTCGGAAACGTACTGGGAGCCAATGTAGATCTTTCAAGAACGGTGTTATGTGGTCTTGGCGGCCGCTCCCAGTCACCAGTCTAGCTGCCGCATTCTGGATTAGTTGCAGTTTCCGGGTCACCTTCAAAAGTAGCCCCACGTAGAGTGCATTGCAGTAGTCCAAGTGAGAGATAGCTAGAGCAGGATGGAGGGAAATGACAACAACAACAACCATTTGCAAGACACTATCGAGAGAATTCATGCAACCGAACAGATAGAGAGCCAAAGGAGGATTTGTTGGGTGGTCTGGTCACTTACAACACAGCAAGGGAAAATAGTTAAATGAGGGACACACAACAAAGTTTCTCAGTACTGTGACACTCTGGGTCTATGTTCTATCCCAATATTAGTTGAGAACACAATTTAATTTCAAGGTGAACAAAGAAAACACATATTACTATAATACAAATGTATTTGTTCCAAAATCAGCTCATGTCTTATACCCAGTTTATTACACATCTGAGTCAGATATTGGTTTCACTTTTTGAAAAAAAGAGAGAGCTCTGAAGATGCTATCTCTGTAAACATTTGCAGAGGAGAACATTGGCACAAAAGCACAAAGCAATCCCAATTGTTGTGCATTGCATTGGCATGCCATCAAATTTATCTATTGGCTATGGTGCTAGGAGAGGAAGCACAGGGCTCACCTAGTCCTGTATAAACTGACAGATGTCAGAAAATGTCAAAATATTTCAAAGTTGATTCTTTTAAACACCAGGTAAATTGATTTTTTTTTAGTGTTTCTTTAGGCTGTTCAGATTATAAAACTCTGAGCATATGCTAATCTTAAACAAAATTCTGCATCAGCTTGAACTAGGCTAAAATAAAGGATCTGAATTTATACACTCTGGTTAAATTAATTCAGTATACAAAATAATTATCATCAGCTTTGGTAAAGGAAGTGCAATCTTTGAATATAGCAAGTCATTATAGAGCCTCAGAATGTTCTGCCAACTAGGACCAGGGCACAGATTTGATTCAGTTTGCATTTAAAGGCAAATTTACTTACTTCACACTTTTTGAAACAATAAACAAACCAAAACACAGCCATCCTTTTGCATTTGTACTTCTCCAAATGTAGCAATGCAGTTCTCTGGACAAGTAATGTGTGAAAAAATGTATACACTGGGGTAAAGTATGAATAAAATGCATATTAGTGGGAGGGAGAATAATATTGATATTAATATTAGGGAAATTGGTTTGCAAACATGTGTCTCTTGGGAGAAATTTGCATTAAAATGCTGATGAATTTTCCTGATGTGGAAATGTGGAGAACTGAACCTGATTGTTAGAGAGAGAGAGAGAAGTCGAAATTGAAGATTCACCGATTCCTACTGCCAGTGCTTGTATTAGGTTGAATGGTTAGAGGACTTTGTGTAGTGAGGAGAGTGTTTTGTTTTTGCATGCAGGGTTTTTCAAACATATGACACCCCCCCCCCCCTGCAGCTGCAATCTGAACACTAGTAAGATCTGCTCTTTGAGATCCATTTTGGTGCATATTTACTGGAATCCACAGCATGTTCTTCAAGGTTCTCCCCATCCACACTGTGGTAAACAGGCCAAATTCTTTCCAGCACCTTGTATTCCTTTTGCCCTCTCATTCACTTGCTGACTCTCTCCGTCACAACAGTGGTGGGAGGGTGAGTGATCACATGGTAGGAAAGGGAAGGAACTCCACCAGCAGCCATCACATGCTCACTCATCCCCTCTCCCTCACTTTGGCAGAAGTTGAGGGAATAACTGTGAGTAAATAAATTCTCACCACAAATACAGGATGGGTGACACCTGGCTTGAGAGCAGTACATGTGAAAAGGATCTAGGAGTCTTGGTAGACCACAAACTTGACATGAGTCAACAGTGTGATGCAGCAGCTAAAAAAGCCAATGCAATTCTGGGCTGCATATATAGGAGTATAGCATCTAGATCAGGCATCCCCAAACTGTGGCCCTCCAGATGTTTTGGCCTACAACTCTCAGCATCCCTAGCTAACAGGACCAGTGGTCAGCGATGATGGGAATTGTAGTCCAAAACATCTGGAGGGCTGAAGTTTGGGGATGCCTAATCTAGATCGAGGGAAGTAAGAGTACCACTGTATTCCTTTCTGGTCAGACCTCACCTGGAATACTGTGTCCAGTTCTGGGCACCACAGTTCAAGAAGGATACTGACAAGCTGGAACGTGTCCAGAGGAGGGCAACCAAAATGGTCAAAGGCTGGGAAACGATGCCTTATGAGGAAGGGCTTAGGGAGCTGGGGATGTTTAGCCTGGAGAAGAGAAGGTTAAGGGGTGATATGATAGCCATGTTCAAATATATAAAAGGATGTCATATAGAGGAGGGAGAAAGGTTGTTTTCTGCTGCTGCTCCAGAGAAGCGGACACGGAGCAATGGATTCAAGCTACAAGAAAGAAGATTCCACCTAAACATTAGGAAGAACTTCCTGACAGTAAGAGCTGTTTGGCAGTGGAATTTGCTGCCAAGGAGTGTGGTGGAGTCTCTTTCTTTGGAGGTCTTTAAGCAGAGTCTTGACAGCCATCTGTCAGGAATGCTTTGATGGTGTTTCCTGCTTGGCAGGGGGTTGGACTGGATGGCCCTTGTGGTCTCTTCCAACTCTATGATTCACTGTTCGTCCCCTCTTTCTTCCTCTGCCTCACGACTGCAGTCCATAGATAACTCAGGTACTGTATGAGGGCTTCCCATGAATGAGTCTATCTTGATTTTAATTTGCTTTATTCTTCTCCCTTTCTGTGGACATGGAATGAAGCTGAATGTTGGAAGATTCAGATTCAGGACATATAAAAGAAAATACTTTTTTACACAGCAGAAACTAAACTATGGAACTTCGTTCCTACAGTTGGTTTAAATGAAGATTTGATAAATTCAGGGAAAAGAAGGTTATAAATGGCTTCTGAACCACCGCTGTTGGGAGCCACAGGAGAGTGCTATTCTGCTTGGGTTTTGCTGGTAGCTTTCCCCCTGGCATCTGGTTGACCACTATGAGAACAGGATGCTGGAGGAGGAGATGGTCCATTGGCCTGAGTGGCTGGTCCCAATGGTTTTACAGGGCCTAGTGGGTGTCAATCAGCTTGTTAGTGTAATCTAAAAACAGACTTGAAATGATCCTCGCATAGTTTTGCCCCCGTCAACAAATCTGACCCAGCAACAAGTTTTTCCCCCAGCAGAAGACTTCTATATTAGATGTGCTCTGAAAGTGGCTGTTCCTCTTGAAATAAATCCTACAGAATGACTTTAAGTAGAAGGAGTAAAGGAACTGCGAGACAAGAGTTGATAAGAAAACCAGATGAGGGGAGGGAGGGAAGTCAAAGCTCGGCAGAGCACTGGGAATATGAGATAGATGAAGAGATGTTAAAAAGAGAAAATTGGTGTGTGTGGTGTTTGTTGTGGAATGTTTTGTTTTGTTTAATGTGTTTATTTGAAAAATCTAATAAATTGCTTAAAAAAGAAAGAAAAGAAAAGTGGCTGTTCCTCTGCCCAGATGGCTGAAGAGTGGAGAGGAGGAACGATTCTTCATACATCGTTTTACTCGATTTTCCTTAGACCAGTAATTGCATAAGTTGCAATGTTAATTCTTCAGTAAACATTTCAAACATAACTGGAATGGGTGACATGTTTAGTCCCGCTTGTGAATTCACTAGCAGATGAGCTGAACTGAGAAAGAAGATTATGAAAGAGGGTGATGAAGCCCTGGCGCCGTGGTGCAACGATCTCTCCGGCGGCCCCGCCCCGTTTCCCAGTACGGCTGGCTGGTGGGCACAGCAGCAGCGTGGCTTCCGTAGGCGCAGCAGCACGGCGCCCCCCCTGGCAGCCCGGTGCCCTGCGCCGCCCAGCCTTGCCCTAGGGCCCGCCCTGCTGCTGACTGAAAAAGGAACCCCAAATGATGTCACAATGCACTGACACAGCTGACTGTAGGAAAGCTAGAGGCAGAGGGCTTCTACTGGACGGTAAATAAATTATATTTGTACCTGATCAATAGAGCCCAGTCTGGCTGTGCTACTGAGGCCCCTGAGTGCAGCCAGTGCAAGAGGTTGGTTGCTAGCGACTAGGGTCTGAAGGTCTGCCCTGGTGCCTTATGAGTGCATTGGAAACCTATGAAGAAAGAGAATAAGCTGAACACTGGTGAAACCGTGTATATATTCATTCCAAAATTAATCGATCAATTGCCTAGTATAATCAGAAGGAAGGTGGAAAAGAACACAGCAGAGCCTAACCACAGAACAATCATGAAACAGAAAGGATGGGAGAGGTGTAATCTCTCATTTGCAGCAGAAATTTGGGATTTATTGTATTTATTGGGATTTATTGACCACCTGTACTGTGTGTGCTTTTAATTGTGTTCTGCCCAAATCCCTGAGCTGATCTTAGAACTTTGGATCTCACAAAAGAGAGATACTGTTTCTCTGGGCGCTAAAGGTGAACAGAGACCCGTCTCTGAATCAAGGACGTGCTTCCACTGCAAATATAATTAGCCCTTAAAAAGCAATTATCTTACAATGGGACACTGAAGAGGAGGTAACTCATCTAATGAAAGGGTTATACGGGATGACACGCGGTAGAAGAATGGCAAATTCAAAGTGCAGTTTCCCCTCACAGCCACTCCCCCTTCTCAGATTATACAATATCTGAGATTATAATAATAATAATGATAATAATAATAATTTATTATTTATACCCCGCCCATCTGGCCGGGTTCCCCCAGCCACTCTGGGCGGCTTCCAAAAAAAAACAGAAATTCTAAAATACAGAAATCCATCAAACATTAAAAGCTTCCCTAAACAGGGCTGCCTTGAGATGCCTTCTAAAGGTCTGGTAATTGTTCTCTTTGACCTCTAGTGGGAGGGCATTCCACAGGGTGGGTGCCACTACCGAGAAGGCCCTCTGCCTGGTTCCCTGTAACTTGGCTTCTCATAATGAGGGAACCGCCAGAAGGCCCTCGGAGCTGGACCTCAGTGTCCGGGCAGAACGATGGGGGTGGAGACGCTCCTTCAGGTATACCGGACCGAGGCCGTTTAGGGCTTTAAAGGTCAACACCAACACTTTGAATTGTGCTCGGAAACGTACTGGGAGCCAATGTAGGTCTTTTAGGACCGGTGTTATGTGATCTCGGCGGCCGCTCCCAGTCACCAGTCTAGCTGCCGCATTCTGGATTAGTTGTAGTTTCCGGGTCACCTTCAAAGGTAGCCCCACGTAGAGCGCATTGCAGTAGTCCAAGCGAGAGATAACTAGAGCATGCACCACTCTGGAGAGACAGTCACTGGGCAGGTAAGGACTCAGCCTGCGTACCAGATGGAGCTGATAAACAGCTGCCCTGGACACGGAGTTGACCTGTGCCTCCATGGACAGCTGTGAGTCTAAAATGACTCCCAGGCTGCGCACCTGGTCTTTCAGGGGCACAGTTACCCCATTCAGGACCAGGGAGTCCTCCACACCCGCCCGCCTCCTGTCCCCCACAAACAGTACTTCTGTCTTGTCAGGATTCAATCTCAATCTGTTAGCCGCCATCCATCCTCCAACCGCCTCCAAGCACTCACACAGGACCTTCACCGCCTTCACTGGTTCTGATTTAAAAGAGAGGTAGAGCTGGGTATCATCAGCATACTGATGGACACCCAGCCCAAACCCCCTGATGATCTCTCCCAGCGGCTGCATATAGATGTTAAAAAGCATGGGGGAGAGGACAGAACCCTGAGGCACCCCACAAGTGAGCGCCCAGGGGTCTGAACACTCATCCCCCACCACCACTTTCTGAACACGGCCCAGGAGGAAGGAGCGGAACCACTGCATGACAGTGCCCCCAGCTCCCAAGCCCTCTAGATGGTCCAGAAGGATGTTATGGTCGATGGTGTCAAATGCCGCTGAGAGATCCAGCAGAACAAGGAAACAGCTCTTACCTTTGTCCCTAGCCCGCCGGAGATCATCGACCAGTGCGACCAAGGCAGTTTCAGTCCCATGATGAGGCCTGAATCCTGACCGGAAGGGATCCAAATGGTCCGCTTCTTCCAGGCGTGCCTGGAGTTGTTCCGCAACCACTCGCTCAATCACCTTGCCCAAGAATGGAAGATTTGAGACTGGGCGATAGTTGGCCATATTGGCCGGATCTAAAGATGGTTTTTTAAGAAGCGGTTTAATAACCACCTCTTTCAGCGGGTCTGGGAAGGCTCCCTCATGGAGAGAAGCATTTACCAACCTGCGAAGCCCATCGCCCAGCCCTTCCTGGCTAGCTTTTATAAGCCAGGATGGGCAAGGATCAAGGAGACAGGTGGTTGGTTTCATTCGTCTAAGCAGCCTGTCCACATCCTCGGAGGTAACAGATTGAAATTGATCCCACAAAACTTGACTAGACAGGACTCTAGCACTCCCCCGCCCTGGCCCTGCTCCCACGGTGGAGTCTACCTCTTCCCGAATCTGAGCGACTTTATCTGCAAAAAACTTTGCAAAATCATTGCAGGAGATCATGTGGCCCGTACTGGGCCCGGATGGAGCAGGTGGTTCCGCTAAATTGCGAACCACCTGGAAGAGTCTCCTGCTGCTGTTTTCTGCAGATGCGATGGAGACGGTGAAGAAGGTCCTCTTCGCCGTCGCCATTGCCACTTGGTAGGCTCGAAGTTGAGCTCTAGCCCGTGTCCGGTCTGATTCAAAATGAGTTTTCCGCCACCGGCGCTCTAGCCGTCTCAACGACTGTTTCATTGCCCTCAGCGCCGGGGAAAACCACGGGGCTGTCCGGGCTCCATGCAATCTGAGAGGGCGCTTCGGAGCCAGACAGTCAATAGCGCTGGTTAACTCCGCATTCCAGCGGGCCACCAGGGAATCAGCTGAAAGGCCATCGACATGGGATAAAACATCCCCTACCACTCTTTGGAAGCCAATTGGATCCATTAAGTAGCGGGGGCGGACCATCCGAATCGGTCCCACCTCCCTGCAGAGGGGAAGGGTTGCGGAGAAGTCCAGTTGCACCAGAAAGTGATCTGACCATGGCACTTCTTTTGTTTCGCTTTTACTTAATGTCAGATCACCAACATCCATAGAGGTAAACACCAAGTCCAAGGCATGTCCGCGGCTATGAGTTGGGCCAGACTTATTCAGGGACAGCCCCATGGTGGCCATGCTTTCCACGAAGTCCCGAGCGGCTCCTTGTAAGGTCGTGTCGGCATGGATGTTAAAATCCCCTAAGACAACCAAGCTAGGTGTCTCCAGGAGCACATCCGACACGACCTGAAGCAGCTCGGGCAGGGAATCCTTGGTGCAGCGGGGAGGTCGGTACACCAAAAGGAATCCTGTACTGCCTCTATTGCCCAACTTCCAGAACATGCACTCAGAGAACTGGGTCTTCCCAATAGGACGCCTGGTGCAAACTAATGACTTCCTAAAAATCACTGCAACCCCCCCTCCCCGCCCAGATGGCCTGGGTTGCTGTGCATAAGAGAAACCTGGTGGGCAAGCAGCGCCAAGAACGGGCCCATCGGCTTCCTCCAACCAGGTCTCTGTCACACATGCCAGGTCAAATCCTCCATCCACAATCAGGTCGTGAATGGCGGTGGTCTTATTCATCATCGACCTGGCATTGCACAGCAGCACCTTCAGGTCATGTGGGTATCCCTTGCCTATTCCAATATCCGTCCGGTCAGGACCAGACCTGGAGGCAGGGATAGTCCTCAGACAACGACTAAGTCTGCCTCCTCGGTAATGACATGGTCTGGTCTTAGCGTAACTCCTCCTCCTACCCGTGACCACTGAGATCGGTTGTTCCAGTGCACACCCCCCTGTGGAATCTGCCCCAGCCATTTTGCTTGCTGGGACCCCCTCCCGGGCAGCCCTGACCCCTCCCCTTAAAAACAAAATAAAACCTCTGTAAAAAACAGCAAAGAACTCAACAAAAGAAGAGTACAAAAAAGACAATAAAACAATAAAACCAAAAACAATAAAAATTACAAATACACTAAAATTTAACAGATTCCCACACCCAACTAAAAATCCCTCCCCCAAAGAAGATAAAAACATAAAAAATTCTTTAAAAAGCA
This sequence comes from Zootoca vivipara, assembly GCF_963506605.1. Classification (NCBI taxonomy): domain Eukaryota; kingdom Metazoa; phylum Chordata; class Lepidosauria; order Squamata; family Lacertidae; genus Zootoca; species Zootoca vivipara. Next base: position 598,848 of record NC_083285.1, read on the forward strand.
TTTTAAAAAGAACTCTGTGCTGTTTCAAGTTCCCCTGGGCAGCACCAGCAGCAGAGCGGCGGCAGCAGTCCTTTATGAGGCCTTCCAGGCCCCGCCCTAGACCAGGTGGAAGGAGGCAGGGACAGGGCCTGTGGGCACTCACAGCAGGAGAGAGTCCTGGGCAGCACCAGCACTCTTATACAATACCAATGAGCTTTCAGTCTCTTGGTTGGTTTGGAGTTCTGTTCAACAATGAACACAGGGTGAGGTTCAGCAAGTGGAAGACAATGATAGAGCAAAAGGAGGTGATTTTGCATAGAGGAAGGACTCATAAACACTGCCCTCTGCCCCACTGCTTCCCCCCAGGAAAGCAGCAATCTAGTGCTGAATTGGAACAAATGATTCAGATATTCAGCAGAATGTTATTTGGTCCAATTTAAAGATAAAGAGGGGATTTTCCAGGGGAAAGAGGAAGGCCAAAGGCAAAAGCACTCAGGCCCATGCCTAGAAAGCATAGGACAAGCAGGAAACCGCTCAGCCCCATAGCGTCTAGGCCTGGAACAAGTGTGGACGGACCCTAAATTAGAGCTCACATACAGCAAATCACGCAGACTCAGTGTTACTGGAAAAGCTGAGGAACCCTCCCCAAGAGGCAACTAACTTCACCACACATGACTCAGCCATCCATCTGCAAAGAAATCCCCATCTTTCCACCGTATTCCTCGCCATTCTCCTCTTTATGTGCCCGTAAATAAGGGCCCCAGTGAAATTGCTATAAGACCCCATTCATTCAGGACGGGGATTGCACCAATCCCAATTTGCCATTTTGACAGGTATGAAGCAAGTTCAAGTACAAGTTGTTTTATTATGGTCAATGACAAAGCTCCAATTACAAAATTTAAAAGCTCAAGGCAAAATACAATGCAGTCATACCTCGGTTTAAGTACACTTCGGTTTGAGAACTTTCAGTTTAAGTACTCTGTGGACCGTCTGGAACGGATTACTCCACTTTCCATTACTTTCAATGGGAAAGTTCACTTCAGGTTAAGTACGCTTCAGTTTAAGTACTCCGTGGACTGTCTGGAACGGATTACTCCACTTTCCATTACTTTCAATGGGAAAGTTCACTTCAGGTTAAGTACGCTTCAGTTTAAGTACTCCGTGGACCGTCTGGAATGGATTAATCCACTTTCCATTACTTTCAATGGGAAAGTTTGCTTCAGGTTAAGTATGCTTCAGGTTAAGTACAGACTTCCGGAACCAGTTGTGTACTTAAACCGAGGTACCATTGTAATAAAAAAACACAGTTCTGGGTGGACATTTATCTGTCAGAAAGGAAACCTTTCTGGCCTGGGAGTGTCCATCAGTCAATATGTTGGAGGAAGCTAATAGCAGAGGGGGGGGGGCTTTTCTCCTTCTACATGCCCTCCATCCTCCTCAAAATCAAGCGGCTCCGGAGAACCCTCTGAACAGCAAGCAGGAGAAGGACAGGGCAAGTTGATCTGCATGTGTTGATGGAAGAATCATAATAGCACATCACTGGATTCCTCTCCAAGTGTTTGGGGAGAACAAGACGCTCCCCACAACTTGTACTTGAGGTCCAAGGCTACTGGAGAGGAACAGCAAGGAGGACCACACTTTTGCTGTGCAGCCATTAACACTTTCTCTGTATTCCTTTGCAAAAATTCACTCCAAGCCCATGCCTTAGCTGTGGCAAAATAATGTATCCAAATGGTTTCCAGAGAGTGGTAGGGGATGTTATATCCCATGTTGATAGCCTTTCAACTGATTCCCTGGTGACCCGCTGGAATGTAGAGTTAACCAGGGCTATCAATTGTCTGTCTCTGATTGCATGAAGCCCAGACAGCCGCGTAGTTTTCCCCGGAGCTGAGGGTGATGAAGCAATTGCTGAGACGGCTAGCAGGGCCGGCTCTACATAGACCCCCGGTGGCGCAGGGCACCATGGCGCCGGCCCGCCAGGAGGGCACCGCGAGCTGTGCCCGCCCGCTGACCGGCCGGTCCGCCGGTCCGCTGCGCAGCTGCGCGCGGCGCCCACCTGCCCACCGCGCTGGGAAACGGGGCGGAAGGGCGCCGGAGAGATCCGGCGCACCATGGCGACAGGGGGGCCATAGGGCGCCAGAGAGATCCGGCACACCATGGCGACAGGGGCACTTAAGACGGCCCTGACGGCTAGAGCGCCGGTGGTGGAAAACTCATTCTGAATCAGACCAGACACAAGTTAGAGTTCAATGTCGAGCCTACCAAGTGGCGATAGTGACGGTGAAGAGGACCTTCTTCACTGCCTCTATTGCATCTGCAGAAAACAGCAGCAGGAGACTCTTTCAGCCCAGTTTAGGGAAGTTTTTAATAGTTGATGTTTTATCGTGTTTTTAATATTCTGTTGGGAGCCGCCCAGAGTGTCTGGGGAAACCCAGCCAGATGGTCGGGGTATGTATGTATGTATGTATGTATGTATGTATGTATGTATGTATGTATGAATGAATAAATAAATATTAGAAGTCCCTGTTACCAAGAAGGAGTAGTCTGATGTTAAATTCCTTTGATTTAAGCCAGCAAGCAAAAGGACAGTCAAAATAATGTTTTCCATTTCTACATGTCCACCCAGAAGTGGGTGGCGCTGTGGGTTAAACCACAGAGCCTAGGGCTTGCTAATCAGAAGGTCGGCGGTTCGAATCCCCACTACGGGGTGAGCTCCCGTTGCTCGGTCCCAGCTCCTGCCAACCTAGCAGTTCGAAAGCACGTCAAAATGCAAGTAGATAAATAGGAACCGCTCCGGCGGGAAGGTAAACGGCGTTTCCATGTGCTGCTCTGGTTCTCCAGAAGCGGCTTAGTCATGCTGGCCACATGACCTGGAAGCTGTACGCCGGCTCCCTCGGCCAATAACGCGAGATGAGCGCTGCAACCCCAGAGTCGGTCACGACTGGACCTAATGGCCAGGGGTACCTTTATCCAGAAGTATTTTTAGTTGGTACCTCCCCTGCTGTCTTTTGAGGGGAGGGGCATAATTTTATTGGCCTTTTGCTACCAAAAAAGAAAAAACAGAAAGAAATCTGTAGACTAGAGTATTATCCTATTACTTGTCCATGTCAAATAAACTAGTTCAAAATAAATGTCTCATAATGATTCCTTGCTTCCAGAATGCAACTTAATTAGGGATTTTTGTGCTGCATTTCGCACAGAATACAGAAAAAATACAGAAAAACGTTAAAAATTATTTAGGATGTGGGTTGATGCAATTTTTATTTGGGCACTTTTTACCCCATTAGGCGTAAGATGGAGTTCCTTTTGTCATAACGAAAGGGTGGTGATTAAAACTGCACCTCTTGAATTTTGCTCTCTTCCCAAGGTTTTAAAAAGTGTGAGTAATCTTTCAGATTATGATTATGCCATATATGAGTGAATGCTGCTTATAGATGCAGTGCTGTTTATAGGTATGCTATCCATGTTTTGTGCAAATAGAAGCCATACTTTATGCCTTATGCCCTTCCTTCTGGCTCCACAAGACCTAGCAACATGTTGACTGATGGATGTCAGTCGGCAATGATATATTGATCCAATGCTGACCACAGGCAAATGAAGCCTGACGTAGAGGACTGGAGGCACTGCTGAGCATGAATAATTTGTACCTTTTGGTTTCCTGACAGATTTCAGAGATGCATAAATAAGACTTTCAATAGCCACAAATCTACATGTACTACAATTGCACTATGCTCTATATTTCACAATTCCATTACCAGTTAGATTAGATGCTTTCCACCCACCTACTTAATTTCACCTGGGCCCTGGGCATTTCCAGGGACTCTTCACCTACTCCATTAAATAATGTTGGAAAGTGTGTGTGTGTGTGTGCGTACATCCCCTGATAGTTGGAGCAGATGTGTCTGCTTTTCATCAATCTGCTCCAAGGATAGCTGTGGTATTGTTCCTGTTCCTCAGTGGATCACACCTGGAGCTGTCAGAGCTTCAGAAGACAGCAACACAGTCAACACTCTTCTTCCTACAATGTCAGGGGTTCTGCTCCACGTGCTTGTCCTTCAACAGTATTTTATTGGTGCACTCTATTTACAGTGAGACAGGTGTGGAAAACATGTCTGCTCATTCCAATGCAGAATCCGGCACTGCCCCTCCGTGTGACTTCCTCCAACATAAGAGTCTCGGGACAGTGAACCTCCTTCCCCTTTTTCTCCTGCGTAATTCCGGAACCGGAGGAAAGGGTCTACGCTCCATGCTTTCCTTCTCCCCCTTTTCCCCCTCTATCTCCTCCCTCCTGTGTAGCTGGGGCTCTCCCATGCTGCCAGAGCCCTGGCACTCTCCCTCCACTTCCTGTCTGGTTTCCTCAGAGCCCTCGCTTCCATCACTGCTTGGGGAGGAGCTACTTCTGATGCAAGGGGGAGGTTCTCTATACTGTCTCCCCCTTACATACAAGTTACAATAATTTTTATTGATGGCTATTTGTCATAGGGAAGAACTATTAAAACATGTGTGCCCTCTGCTTATTATCATTATTCCTCTGTGGGCCAATGGCCTTTGATGGAAAAAAAAATGGTCCCCACTCCTGGTTTAAACATTTAACTGTTTAATCAGAAGCAAGCCCCATTGATGTTAGTGCTTTACCTTCCTCAGTAAATGTACTAGGACTGCAGCCTTGGTTCCACTGAATGAACCAGCTGGGGTGTCATGAGAAAGGCTTCCCACATTGATGGGAAGGCCATCTCCATCTCTGCACCATGTTATGCTACACTAGTTCTTGGTGTATGGAATGTGAGTGAGATACATGCTTTCTCAAAACATCTACCTTTGCACCAAGTCCATTTAACTAGAGAGGCGTTCTCCTGGAGGGTGGTCTCACAATTAATATGTCCCATCCTATTCACTGTTTCACTAACAGACAGGTATTAATATTTCTCTGGAGCGATGAAAACTCACACTTTCATTAACCCGAGTTAAGCTCTTATATGAAGATTTTAGTTATATTAGGATTTCACAAGACCATTTGACAGGATATTTTATAGGCCTCAAGTTGAGGATTTATTTTTAGGACATTTAAAGTGCTCCAAATATTTGGGGTGATATGATAAAGAATATTAAGTTCAGAGAATAAAGGCTTAACTGTCCTGTAAAGCCACATAGTATGGTGGCATTTTCTTTAGAAAGGATTACTACTCATGTCAGCAAGAAATGAAATAATAAGTCCTATTATCATTTAATAGCTGGTAATTTAATGAATTGCTGCTTGTAATTCATTACACGATTGCACTAATTTATTTAGTGTGTGTGAATATTCAACAAGAAGTTAAGCTTTAGGAGGCAATGTGAGGATTGTATTTGCTCATTTAGTTTAACAGTGGGACCTATCAAGGAGAATAGTTTAGAGCAGATGGAGATGCCTGAGGGCTCAAAAATGGAATCAGCCACCAGTAAATCCATTAAAAAACCACCCTAAACTGGGGAGAGGGGGCAGAACCAAAGGTGGATGAATCATAACATTCAGGCTCACATTGGCAGAGAAGAAGTGAAGGTTGAGGGAAACTGACACTTGTCTGTCCTTTCCTGTATTTTTACTAGCCAAAGTAAAATAACTCTATATTCTTAAAAAGCTAAAAGACAGAGAAAGAACAATGGTTGCTGGGATGTGATTCCTAAAGTTGGAGCTAGAGCAGGGACTGGTACACAGCACTTTCCAGATCTAGCTTTCGTTGAGGTTCTGGCTAGCAGAGGTGTTCCTGGGTCTTATTGGGGTTACATAAATCACACATAAATCACACATAAATCACAAGGGACCCAGGTGGCCCGGGGGGGGGATAAACCACAGAGACCAGGGCTTGCTGATCAGAAGGTCGGCGGTTCGAATCCCTGCAACGGGGTGAGCTCCCGTTGCTCGGTCCCAGCTCCTGCCCACCTAGCAGTTCGAAAGCACATCAAAGTGCAAGTAGATAAATAGATCTAGCGGGAAGGTAAACGGCGTTTCCGTGCGCTGCTCTGGTTCGCCAGAAGCAGCTTTGTCATGCTGGCCACATGACCCGGAAGCTGTCTGCGGACAAACACCGGCTACCTCGGCCTATAGAGCGAGATGAGCGCTGCAACCCCAGAGTCGGACACGAATGGACCTGATGGTCAGGGGCCCCCTTACCTTTACCTAAATCACACCTGGTATTTGGGTCAGTGGCCTTGACAATGTTTACTTGGCAGAGGGAAGGACCAATTAACATATGGCAAGCAGCCAACATAGCTCCAAGACTAGCAGATATTCCTCACAGACTATGTCACTATTAGACCCTGTGGAAGTTATCTTATAGATTAAAATTCCCAAGCACGGTCATCTCAGCATATAACTAGCAATGAGAAAGCACTATTTTATGGAAAGAACCCTTTAAAGGGCTCAGGCCCCACAAGATTTCTGGGCATGCAAGGAGCATTATTGTATATTACGTAAAACCTTCTCAAAATAACAATGGTCTCGTGATATTTCAATACGTACCAGCACTGGCTTAGTTTTATCCCTGGCCTTAGAGTGTGTTGGCGAGGTGAGGGGGGGGGGGCTGGAAAAACATCAGATCCTTTGGATCCAAGCTCTCTCCTGGTGCACTGCCAGATTACTCCAATCTCTCTCCCCCCCCCCCGGACATTGGAGCACCAATGTTGGTACGGTAAGGGCCAGAAAAGTTTCCACAGTGACATAGAGCGGACATCAATATTGGAAATCGGGTCCTCCCTAAACAGAGGGCATGTGTTGCAGTGGGACTGGGCAAATAGGCCTTGTGTTGGGGGTGGGATCATTGAGCAGCCACAACACCCTACTGGTGATCATAGAATCATAGAGTTGGAAGAGACCACAAGGGCCATCCAGTCCAACCCCTTAGCCTTCTCTTCTCCGGGCTAAACATACCCAGCTCCCTAAGTCGCTCCTCATAAGGCATTAAAATCAAGATAGACTCATTCATGGGAAGCCCTCATACAGTACCTGAGTTATCTACGGACTGCAGTGGTGAGGCAGAGGAAGAAAGAGGGGACGAACAGTGAATCATAGAATCATAGAGTTGGAAGAGACCACAAGGGCCATCCAGTCCAACCCCCTGCCAAGCAGGAAACACCATCAAAGCATTCCTGACAGATGGCTGTCAAGCCTCTGCTTAAAGACCTCCAAAGAAGGAGACTCCACCACACTCCTTGGCAGCAAATTCCACTGCCGAACAGCTCTTACTGTCAGGAAGTTCTTCCTAATGTTTAGCTGGAATCTTCTTTCTTGTAGTTTGAATCCATTGCTCCGAGCCCGCTTCTCTGGAGCAGCAGAAAACAACCTTTCTCCCTCCTCTGTATAACATCCTTTTATATATTTGAACATGGCTATCATATCACCCCTTAACCTTCTCTTCTCCAGGCTAAACATACCCAGCTCCCTAAGCCGTTCCTCATAAGGCATTGTTTCCAGGCCTTTGACCATTTTGGTTGCCCTCCTCTGGACACGTTCCAGCTTGTCAGTATCCTTCTTGAACTGTGGTGCCCAGAACAGGACACAGTACTCCAGGTGAGGTCTGACCAGAGCAGAATACAGTGGTACTATTACTTCCCTTGATCAAGATGCTATACTCCTATTGATGCAGCCCAGAATTGAATTGGCTATAGTTAATGATACAGTGGTACCTTGACTTACGAATGACTCGACAACTTAATTTTTCGACTTACGAATGGGGGTAATGGCCGTGCGCTTACGAATGTCTCGACATCCGAAAAAAAACCCGTGGCAGTTTTAGATAGGGATTTTTCGACTTACAAATTTTTAGATAGGGTTTATCTTACATTTTTTCCCATTTTCAATGCATTCCTATGGGAAATCGCGTTTCCAAAGGCGTTTTCGACTTACGAATTTTTCGACTTACGTAGGTGCCTTTGGAACGGATTAAATTCGTAAGTCGAGGCACCACTCTATTTGAGATTTTTTGATATTTAATGATATTTGAAATTTTAAGTAATGGCAGAAAGATCTATCTAAGTTTATTTGGCAGGGGAGAAAACCCAGAATAAAACATAAAATTATGATTAATAACAAAGATAGAGGTGGTTTTGCTCTTCCTGACCTACAATTATATCTTGAAGCATCATGCTTATGCTGGTTGAAAGATTGGACTTTACTAAAGAACTGTTCAAAAAAACCATTCTCTAAAAATCCAGAAGCATTGCTCCTGGGGTTAATAACAACAGAAGTCTCCAAAAAAGAGATAAATCTGTTTCTATACACGACAACAGCTGCCTGTGTACTATTAGCCCCAAAATGGAAAACAGATAAAGTACCAACAAAAGAACAATGGAATATGCGGAGCTAGCAGAGATGACTACTAGACTAAGACACCAAAATGATGAAAGGTATAAAGAACTGGATAGTGTTTATGGGAAAGTATTGTAAGCAAACAATTTACCTAGCAGGATGGTAAGATTTTCAGCAGAGTACGAAATAAATAAAGTATATAAAAGTTGTTGCGATAGACAGGGTGAAATAAGAAAATGCGGGGGGGGGGGGAAGAGGGGATAAAAGGAACCATGGAAGTAGAGGTGAGGAAGTTGGTTAAGGAATGTTTCCTGATTTTTTGTCTGTTATTAGAAATCTTCTTTTAAAAATACATTTTATTTAGTCCAGAGATTTTTCTTTATTCTATTATTTTTCTTCATATTTTGTTGATATGAAATCTTATCAGAAAATAAAATAAATGAAATATGGGGGAGGGAGAACCCTCCAAAGAAGGAGATTTCAAAGTTGAGGGCTTTGGGTATATTTATATGGGTACCTACTGAGAAGGTACCCATAGAATATCCCTATCCATGAGCCCTAAGAAGAAATGTTAGTACACACTGAGAAAATCCATAAACAAACAACATACCAAAATGAATTACCGTACTGTGAAAATAAGAAATATTTGAGAGAGGTGCCATGTTTTGTCCTTCCTCAGGACACCATATTACCATCCCTGCACACGGCTACAGTTAGCCAGTGCAAATTATGATGCCCTTGTTACATAATGTACACACTAGTTATCCTGACCAACATTCTCTGGAGGGAAATTGTTTTCATTTCCAATAATTAGGCCGTTGATTCATTGACAGGCTTTTGCCATTGCATGATTTATGTACATAGCAGCTTGTGTCGAAATCACACATTCCAAGTCTCGGCTGCAGACGGCAGACGGCTGTGGTGTGTTGCTCTGCTGAGATGCAGGCTGCATTTTATTTTTTTTATTGCTGATCTTTTCAGTAATTAGTTTTTGAAGGTTAATCCCATCAGGCATTTTCCAACATTTAGCCCTGTGCCTAATGAATTGTTGAGCAGCTTTAGAACATTGCACAGTGGATGCAATGGTTAGGGGATAAAATATTAGAAAAAGTTTGCTCCTGACTCATCCTGCAAAGTAATGAGGTTCCCCTGGGGATTTTGCTGAGCACCCCTTATCATCAGGATGATTTGCACTGCAGTAATTCTTGGAGGCCTCAGATATAGATCAGGGAACCCTCCGTCATGACAAGCACTGCACCCACATAATAATGAGAAGGGACATAGTGATGAGAGAATTATCAGCATTGTGATGTGAATTATCAGCAACACAATTTGTAAGGTTTGCCTTCTGAAGCAGAAGGACGAAATTCACTTTCTAATAATGACCCCCCTAGTCCTGAGATCATCTGGCCTATCCTGTTCATGAAACAACCACACACACCCTTAATTCACATTCATTTTGCCCGTCCATTTAGGAACCAACTCTCTGGGCAGTGCACAGTTTAAAGCAAGAAAAATAAAACCATAAAGATAAAACCTCAGAGTCACAGAAGCCACATCAAAATCCACTAAAATATAAAGCAGAGTGTCAGGACAAATAGTCTATGTCTGACACTGAAAGGTGAGCTTCTCTGGCATAGGCAATCCCTGCGATCACTTCAGATGGGTGGGGGACCTGAAGCAGAGTCAAGGGCTGAGACAGTTTCTTGTAGGACAAGACAGTAGTAGTTCATGTAGCCAGACTTGACGTAATTGACAGGTAACAGCCTGCCCTTTCAATTCTGCGGAGATCACATGCTCATCATAGCACATATGGAACACACCTTGGGTGACCAGCAGGGCCGGTGCGTCCATTTAGGCAAACTAGGCAGCTGCCTAGAGCGCGTAAATGGAGGGGGCGCTGGGCAGCCTGCCCCGCAAAAACCCCGCGCCACCTCCGCCCTCCCACAGCGCGGGCTTGTGCTCCTCCCGCCTATGGAGGGGACGCTGTGAGCTCCTCAGCGGCTGCAGCGAGTGAGCGGTGGCGACGGCAGCAGCAGCGCCCATAGCTGAAGGCTTCAACTATGGGCGCTGCTGCCGCCGCCACCGCCACCACTCACTCGCTGCAGCCGCTGAGGAGCTCACAGCGTCCCCTCCATAGGCGGGAGGGTGCTGAGCTCTTCTTTTGGCTTGCGCTCCTCCCGCCTATGGAGGGGACGCAGGGGCGTCAGCAATGCGCCATGACGCGCGATGCATGCGTTATGACGCATGTGCCGGGGGCGCCAAAAGGTGTTTTGCCTAGGGCGCAAAAAGCCCTAGCACTGGCCCTGGTGACCACCCCCTTTATTGCTCCAACCCAACCTGGGAAGGGAGTCCATCTAGGAGAAGGAAAACTCTTATCCTAAACCTCCACTGCCCTGCAGGATATTTTGGAGAGAACAAAAGGCTCAGGAGTAAACACTGCTTTGGACCACATCAGGAAGGCCACATCAGGAAGGCCACGGGTCTTCTCGTCTGGCCAGCCCAGGACCTCCATACAGTCCCACACTTGTGCTGACGCAGCAGTTTGGCGTTACTGCTGGAGGCGCCCAGCCATTGTCTCTTGAGACAGATAAAGGCCAACAAGTCACAAGCACTTTGAATGGAGTGGCTGGTAGGTGACATTGTGGAGAGGTGAATTAGGTTGTTTCTAATTAAAATCCAAATAAAATTTTATTTCTCCTCTACTCATAACCAAAGTGATGGCACATCTCATCCTTAGACTTAGTTGAATCTTATAAGCGAAAATTTGTAGTGAGCAGCCCAAAGGCAACCAGTTCAGCTATGAGCTGAATTTCATCCCCAGGGGGAAAGCTTCTGGAGAGATGAATTGTCAGTCAAGTAACCTCAACCTGAATAGATCAGAGGCAAATCCCCAGAGACCAGCAGGACTGTAGCTCTCAGGAGTGAGAAAATTAAAGTTGTACTCCTTCCTCCTAACAGTTGAAGCAAACGTTTAAGTGTCTATGAGAGGACCAATGTAGATACCAGAAGCCTCTGTAACTCTTACTCCTTAAGGGAATGAGAAGAAAGGGAAGAAATATGTCAATATCTCTGTCAGAGGTTGTTATGGCTACTCCTGAGTAACGACTATCCACATACTTGTCTTTTAAAAGTCTTTATTAGTGCACGTTATTTAAAGTGTAGTGAGCTGTCGGGTTCTCTCATTCCGTTTCAGAATCCGGCACTGCCCCTTTGCGCGATTTCGACCAACATAACAGCCTCAGGACAGTGAATCTCCTTCCCTTTCTCCTCCTCCTTAATTCCCGTGCCGGGGGAAAGGGTCTATGATCCGTCTTTTCCCTGTTCCCCCTTTCCACCTCTCTCTCTTCCCGCCTGTGGAGCTGCCAGAGACCTGGCACTCTCTCTCCTCTTCCTGACTAGCCCCTTCAGACCCCGCGCTTTCATGGCTGCTTGGGGACGAACTGCTCCTGAGGGGAGGGGGAGGTTCTCTATAATCTCTCCCCCTTACAATCTCTTCTGGCACTGGAGCTTAATTCATACAACAAAATATGTTATGGGGACTCAGGTTTGCCTGCAGACCATACACTCTCCCCTTGGAAGGGAAAGGCACTCTGCATAAGCTCAGAGGTGTTTTACCCACACTGCCACCATGGAACATTAAGCAGGGCTCAGGCCCAGAGGACAAACACAATCCTGCAGGCTTCCCTGTCCTACCCTGGAGACTGAGTCCAGGCTATACCTCGTCCTCAGGACACACTTCTCACTTTGCCCCACCCGGTCCGGTCCTTGAGTGCGTTTGCCTGGATGGAGAGATGAGGCTTGTGCACAGAACCCTCTGGTTTTGGGATGCAGCCTACTGGAAGAATCACATCTGTTGCTCCACATACCTTAGCCTGTTATCACGTACACTTATATTTTATTTATTTAGGTAATTTATATACCGTTCCATGTTTCAAACAAATCTCTCTGGTTTTCATCACAATAAAAACATCAGAAATGAATGCAAAAATCACAATAAAATCCACATTTTAAAGCAGCACAAAGCATATGGGGACCATATTAACCAAAATACAGAAATATAACAAAAACAAACAGCCCTGCCCAGCAAATACAGAAGCATGCTCTACGTCTGCTGCTATCGCACAGGAACACCCAGATCCACAACTGCTTCATTGGTAGTCTTGCAAACATTCCATGTTATTAGGAAATCCATCTAATGTTGTTCTTGTATTTGGTTATTTCTGCAGTCTGCTGAGGGCAAACTAATATCTTTTTTTTTAAAAAAAATGTTTTTTATTTATTTCAATCTTTAAAACCATACAAAAGAATCATGAGTCATCATTTACAAAATAATAGAAAAAAAAGATGAGGAAGCAAAACCACAGCAATGTCAACCACGACATGTCCTATTCTATACACAAATTTTCTCCTCTAAATGAAAAAAAGGAAAAGAAAAAAAAGCAGAAGAAAAAAGAAAAATCTATACATATATAGTAAAACACAAAAAATAACAACGATCTTCCAATCATATCCTATGCAATTTATATTAGTCCATCTTATTATACACAGAAAGTTCACCTCTGTTTTTCTCCTTTTATTTTCCAGCAGGTTCAGTTCCAATCTGCCTTCATGATCTTATTACTTTACTCATTGATATATAATCGTCAAAGATCCTCCATTCCTTTTTTATTTTTTGTTTTGTTTGTCCTCTGATTCTCCCACTGGCCCTGGCTAGCTGTGAATATTCCTTCATTAATATTTGCCAATCTGTTACATTGGGTGTGTTCTTACTTTTCCAGTTTCTTGCGATTAAAACTCTCGCAGCTACGATGCCATACATAAGTAATATTCTGTTTGCACTTTTTATTTCTTCTGGTATTATATTTAGTAGGAACATTTCTGGTTTTTTTATAATCTTACATTTCAACATTTTCTTTAACTCTTCATAGATGTTATTCCAATATTTACTTATTTCTGCACATTTCCACCGCATGTGCATTTGGGTTCCTATTTCTTTCTCACACCTCCAACAATTTGGTGACTTATTTTTGTACATTTTGGCTAATTTTTCAGGAGTCTGATACCACCTGTACATCATCTTAAAAATATTTTCCCGCAAGTTGTAACAGGCGGTGAATTTTATATCTTTTTTCCACAGCCTCTTCCACTGTTCTATAAGGATATTGTGTCCAAGGTCTTGGGCCCATTTTATCATCAGAAAACATATGGTTACAGTCAAATAATTGGCTTTCCATGGACAACCCCTGATGGGTCAATTGACAAGGGCACCAAGCTTTGAATTGCTCCCTAAGGAGAGTTGAATGCAAGCAGAACAAACACAAGGAAAGTGATGCCCTTTTGATGACAGGTCGTCACAGCACTTAGTCCTGATCGGTATTTCACGTCCA